>NC_059433.1:20740884-21040884 GCF_021028975.2 Sphaerodactylus townsendi | reverse complement strand
TGACCCTGTCTTCTAGTATTAATAAGCAAGTAAACTCTCAGCATGGCCTGCTGTGTGCTTGTGTAGCTATACTTGGTGGATTTAGCGGGAAAGAGTCTTGAAGACAACTTACTGGAGAGTTTTTATTGATGGCTGGAAAGAAGAGTTCTTGCGGCTTTGACAGCTGCTGATTGGTTGAGTTCTGCGGGAGCTGAATTGGCTGGAGGGGCTGCTGATTACTCTTGGGCAGAGACTGAAGCTGGAACCGGTCAGGTGCGTCTGGGGAAGACTGAGATTCTGGCTTGGACACAGGTTCTAATTTTGACATCGGTTCTAGACTGGGCAGAGAGGGCTTTGGCTCCGTCGGCGGGACTGACTTGAAAGGAGGCTGCTTCTGGTCCAGACATTGCGGAGGTGGGCCTAAAACTTGACCAACTTGGAAGTAGGAAAATTTCAGTGCCTGAAGTGGGGGGGGGGGAGAAAGCAGCAGAATGAAGGTAATGGAACACTCCAACACTGAATAAAACATCACAAAGTACAGGTACAAGAGCCGCAGATGGGACTGCACATAAGACCACGAAGATGACATACTAGTTTTTACTGTGACCATTTTTGTGTGTGTGTGTGTGTGTGTGTTGCTTAAATCTGCAGGGCTGCAATATTTTGTAGCAACTTGAAGCTCCTGAATTATTTTCAAAGGTGGCCCCCAAATTACATTAGTGGTGGGATCCAAAAATTTTAATAACAGGTTCCGATGGTGGTGGGATTCAAACAGTGGCGCCGCCGCACACACGCACCTCCAGTCCCTATTGGGCAGGGAGGTTGCTTTAGTAACCCCTTCTCGGCACTCAGAAAAAATTAGTAACCACTTCTAGAGAAGTGGTGAGAACTGGTTGGATCCCACCTCTGCATTAATCCATCTTTGAGGTTAATACATGGATAACTATTGCAAGATTTGGGCTGTCTGCTGATAGTCATCATACACATATGATGACTGTCAGCAGACAGTCAGAATCTTGCTATAGTTATATATATTCTGCAATTTATACCCTGCCCTATACCATAGCCTCAGGGTGGCTAACAAATGAGGATGGAACCCCGTTGAACATACAAAGTAAAATCAGAATAAAAACATAGTTAAAACAATACATCAAGTCCGTTAAAACCCCATTAAAAATCCCCATCTCACCCTCACCACCCCCTGTGGCCGGCACCAGTGAAAGGGTCTACAACTACAAAAACTAACATACAATGAACTAAAAAAGAGCCTGCTCCAGCTACAGCATATCCCTCCCCAAACAGTTCCCAAATGGGCCCACAACGGGCGGCGCCCTTGTAGCGCTGCCCAAGGCCGCTGCCAGATGCTTGCAATAAAGAGCGCTTTTGGCTCCTGCTGCCACTGCCAGGAGCGGGAAGTTCAGAAGCTTCAACTGTGTTACAAAATTTATAGTAAAAATATTCTGGGGATGAGAAGAGAGATTTCTTCTCCTGCAAAGTGCAGCACTGCTGATTGGCACAATCGTCAGGACAAGTCTAACCAGACTTTCCTTAAAATTATGAAGGTATTTCTGACTCGGAAATCCATCAACCCAACCAATATCTGTTTCTCGCAAACAGCAATCTAGGTAATGGAGGTGAGCATGTAAGCATTTACAGTTCAAGTGTGAACCATTTATATGTTCGTCTTTATAAGACTAGCTTCACGAAAAGGGGCAGCTCAATGTGAAATTTCCCCGCAAGTGTGACAACGGGGCTTACGTACTCGGCTCGCTGTGGGCCGCCTCTTTGGATCCCAGTTCAGCATTTCGTTCATAAGGTGGACAGCTTCATTGCTAGCATTCGGAATGAGTGTCTTTAAGTTTATGGAGACACACTGGGGGAAGCGGAAGTTCATTGCGGCTGCAAGCTGGAACCCTTCTGGCCAATCACCCTATCAGAAGACATACACAAAGTTAGTTATCCTGACAGGAAAATCTGGAAGCCGCAGGGCCCTCTGACTGCATCAAAAGATGCGAGGAAACAATATGAGCCTGTCCCATGTAGATAACACCACCGAAGGTGTTTGGAATATGCTGCCACAGGAGGTGGTGATGGCCACTAACCTGGATAGCTTTAAAAGGGGCTTGGACAGATTTATGGAGGAGAAGTCGATTTATGGCTACCAATCTTGATCCTCTTTGATCTGAGATTGCAAATGCCTTAACAGTCCAGGTGCTCGGGAGCAACAGCTGCAGAAGGCCATTGTTTTCACCTCCTGCGTGTGAGCTCCCAAAGGTACCTGGTGGGCCACTGCGAGTAGCAGAGTGCTGGACTAGATGGACTCTGGTCTGATCCAGCAGGCTCTTTCTTATATTCTTATGAAGACAGTACTTACCCACTACCCCCACCCCATGGTGATCACTATGGAAACCAGATCAAATACTCTGCATTGGTCTTTGTGCCCTCCTCTCCCAATAGTTTCTGCAATAATCAGCTGCACTCTTCCGTAGAAGAATGAACTTTATTACAACTCGGTGATGCTCTTCTGGTACCACCCAAGTCTAATATTAGGGTAAAACTGGTACCTGCCGTTATCAAGAACAGCCAAATTCCATGAAAAAAAAAGAGTAAAGGTCAGCTGTTGTGGGTTTTGCAGGCTGTGTGGCTGTGGTCTGGCAGCTTTTGCTCCTAATTTTTCGCCCGCATCTCTGGGTGCTATATTCAGAGGTGAGATGTGTTCCTCTCTGTGGCACAGCAACATGCCCCTGAAGATGCCAGATGTGCGCAAAACGTTAGGAGCAAAAAAAAAAATCCTACCGGACCACAGTCACACCAGCCCAGAAAATCGCCGCCAGCCAGTTGATTCCGGCCATGAAAGCCTTCGACAATACAGTAAAGCTTAGTTTAGGCAAAAGAGATAGCTATGGGGGAACATGCCGGAATTTTGTAAAATTGTGTGTAATGCAGAGAAGCAGAAAGACAGCTTTTTAAATTCAGAGACAGGCAGCAGAAAGCACCTTTTCCACACAGTGCATAAGCAACTTGTGGAACTCATTGGCAAAGGGTGTCGTGATGGCAGCTGGCTTTAGAAAGGAAGACGAGACCCATCACAGCTGTTATCCAGGATGGCGACAAGCAGAATCTGCATGTCACGGCAATACCAGCTGCTGGGAGCCTCCATGTCTGCCCAGTTTGAATATGGACTCGGTATTAAGGGTATAGCCCTTTGGCAGTTTCGTTCTTTCCTAGATGGCTTTACACAAAAAGTCTCCATGGATGTGCAGAATCAACTGAGTAGAATTTATCTTGTGGGGTAGACCATGCTGCCATGGTGGCAGGGGTTGATGGGAATTGTAGTCCATGAACATCTGGAGAGCCGAAGGGTGCAGACCCCTGATTGTAGGGGTTGAGTGTCATCAATATGTACGTGGCACTCAGCTCTACCCCACCCTCCAGATGAGTCACTCATTTCTTTTCAGACCAGGTTGGGATCAAGGGGCAGTGAGTATGTAATCACTACATAAATCGCACAGGGATCAAAAGAGTGTTATCTGGCCAAGAAAATGAATCCCACACAGTTCACAGATGTAGGACCGGGGGGGGGGGGTCTGCCTCAGCACCCAGATCTCTTTGTCGGTGTACTGCGAGTGCCAGACATGGGAGACCCAATCCTACAGAAGCTTGCTGGATGACCCTGGGTTAGTTATATACTCTCAGCCTAACCTACCTTACAGGGCTGCTGTTGTTAGGAGACAGAAAATGTTTGTGTCTTATTGGGGAGAAAAACAGAGGATGAATGAATAAAATAGTCGAAATTCCCACCAATTATGACATTATCTATTCATGAAACTGTTTACCTTCTTTGGGGTTCCTAACACTTGGCAAATTTTGAAGATCTCATCAACTTCACTTGTTCCCGGAAAGAGAGGTCTTAGTGTATACAGTTCAGCCATTATGCTGCCAACGGCCCATATATCAATAGGGGAACTATAAACAGAAGATCTCAGCAAAACCTCAGGCGCGCGATACCTGGTGATGATAGAGAGAAACAAGTGAACATACCTTGTGTTCCAATATAAATGGCCTGTGAAGGTCTTGTTAAAGAATATACTCACCACCTGGTAGAAACATAATCAGTATATGGCGGCTGAGATCTTAACTCTCTAGCCAATCCAAAATCAGCTATTTTAACAAGTTCTGGACCCATACAGAGAAGGTTTTCAGGTTTCATATCCCGGTGAAAAAAACCTGTCAATGTAAATACAGACAAAATAATAAAGAAAAAAAAATCTGATCCCTGTATTGACAGGTATATAAAACAGGGGATTTGTTTTCAGAAATCGACTGGAAAATAAAGAGATCTTTTTTTAATTCTGAACATGGCATCGACTTTAATTAATAAGGATGAATGGCTAAAATCTTAGGCTGCTAATCAGAACTGGAGGAAAAATATTTTTGAGGATACTTACTGTATAAAGAAACACAATGCACAGATGAACAACTTAAAGCAATATATATATTTTCTTCTTTCTATAACATCTGTGGATCCTACCGCTCCTTCCTCTTTTTCTTTTTTGGGGATCCGTTAGTAGGACGCCATCTATATATTTGACTGATCGCTGCTTTTAATGGGGTGATTTTAACATTGATAGAGCCACTGCTTAATGTTTATTTAATCCAATTTGATATTACTGATTTTATTGTGTGCTCTATTTCTATGTTTTGTTCACCGCCCTGAGCCCTTCGGGGGAGGGCGGTTTATAAATACAATAAATAATAATAATAATAATAATAATAATAATAATAATAATAATAATAAAAAACAACAACAACAACAACAACTATATATATATATATCTTACGATGAAAACCAAAACTCATAAAAATATTTCTAACTAGTCTACCAAAAATAAGAATTTCCAATTAAACTGGCTATATTTTAACTATATTTGTATTGTAATGAATTTTGGTGTGGTTCTGTTTCAGAGGATAGTTTAAAATAAGTCATTAGTTTTATTCCCCATTTACTCCATTGGTACAACATAATAAAAATGTACACCTTTTTCAGTTACAGATATGCCACTGTTCACGACCACCTTTATTCAAAGAAAACGGTGGAGTAAGACACTTACCATGTTTATGGATAAAAGCTAGCCCTTGCAATATCTGATACATAATGTTTCTGATGACGGATTCTGGAAACAACTTATTCCTGAAAGTAAACAAAGTCAAGACAACGTATTTTAACACAAGTTAGGGCTTTGTGTGTTAATAAAACAGATTCCTTCCCCACCCCCACCCCCAGCAAGAAAAAAACCCACAAATGGACATCACTTTATAACTTGACAGACCCAAAGAAATGGTCATGTTCTTGGTTTTCTTTCCTTTTCAAGTCTTCCTGTACATAGTGAACGAAGGGAGTCAGCTAAGCAATTCGGACCAGCATGCATTGGATTTTTTACTCCCTAATGCAGTGATGGCGAACCTATGGCACGAGTGCCAGAGGTAACACTCATAGCCCTCTCTGTGCGCATGCGCAAACAGAGTGCCCCCCCCCCCCCACATCTAGGCTGGCCTGGTCCGCTGGGCTCAATTATTAGCATTAAACCTAAGACCTAGATATGGGGAAGCTGTGTAGGTAACCCTGTTAAGCGCTGTTAAACCCCACTGATTTTCATGCGAAGAACTGAAGCACGATCCTTTACCTGGGAGTAAGCTCGGTTGCTGGCAATGGGGCTTGCTTCTGAGTAAACCCTCCTAGGGTCGTGATTCACCCATTGGAAGAGTTGCACGGTTGCTTCAAAGCAAAGCCACCGACTACCACCAAGCTTACTCCTGGGTAACGCACGCCTCGGAGCCAACCGTTTTTTCTAAACGAAAACCTCAGTATTCAGGTTAAATTGCCGTGTTGGCACTTTGCGATAAATAAGTGGGTTTGGGGTTGCAATTTGGGCACTCGGTCTCGAAAAGGTTCGCCATCACTGCCCTAATGGAACACAACATGCATGCCAAACAGGAGCAGAATACACACAAGCTAATCGGGTGGACAAGAAGTCACAAACTCACACAACGAGAAACTGGAAAACACCTGACCCCAGACTACAGATTTGAAGAATCAACTGAAATTTGCAAGATCAACAATAGCTCAATTCCCCGGGGGCCTGCAGTGAATGAAGAGTAAACTTGTTTCTTTCCTAGGCTAGCCCGAGTTTCAACATTTTACTTTTTGATTATAAGTTGTTTGTTCAAAGACAATGCAATGTACAGAATATAGTGAAAAGAGCTCACATTATCAAATAAACGCTACAAAAACTCTACAAAATATCAGACTCAAGAGTCTCTTATGCAAGAGGAAGGTTTCCTGCACCAGAGGAAAGTGTGACTGTTCGCTGAACACACAAGTATGATCGAACCCTGTGTCATATAAGTTTTAAAAGCAGACCTACCTGTCCTTCATTAACTGATACAGGTTTTCTTTCATATACTCAAACACAAAATACAGATGATCATTTTCTCTGATAACTTCTTTCAGCTTTATCACATTGGCATGATTCAGTTTCTTCAGTGACTGCAATACACCCAAGATGATTATTTTGAGCTTGCTACACTAGAAAAGTTCAAATGTCCGAAGAAGTCAGCCACAACAACAAATGTCTGAGCAAAATCACCCGTTTGAGCACGCAAAAGGCAAAGCCCAGAGCCCCCTCTGCGCAGGCATGCTGCACTCAATGCATACATACAGTTCTCCATTACTACTTAGATCACAACCCGAAGTTAAAGCCAGTGTAGGAATCATTACAATTTACATGGTCCAAAGATCAAAATAAACTTCATACTTTCAGGGTGTCTTTGCAGCAGAGGTGTAGGAGGGGAATGGGGCCTCGGGCAATGCCTGTTCTGGCCGCCCCGCCTCCCCCTTACCTTTGCTGGCAGGAGCCTGCCACGGGCCACCCCTCAGCCCAGCCCCACCAGCCTGCTCCTTCAGTTGGTGGAGCCTCTGCTGGCTGAAGGAGCAGCCTGGCAGAGCCAGGCTGAAGGGATCCTGGCAGGGCCAGGATGAAGGGGTCACATATCCCCAGGGGCACGCCAGCTGGTCATATGGTGGGACGGAGAATCAGCTCCACATCCCTCCCCTCAGGCCCGCCCCACCAGGCTGCTCCTTCAGGGTTTGACAGAAAGATACCTGGAAACCAGGTGAAAAGACATATAATACAGCCCGGTCAGTTCTGGTCACTAGCTTTCTTTGGACCTAACCAGAGATGGAAGTCCTGTGACTTCCCACAAGTTCTTTAAGCCTGAAAAGTAGCCTTGAAGGTAGGGAATGTCAACATGAGAAAGGGTGTAACCATATTCTGGCAGAAATCCTGAGCTGCTATTAGCCCTGGTAGAGCAAGAAAAAAGATCGGGCTATTGAAGGGCAACAAAATTTTCCAGGGTATAAGCTTTTATGAGTCAAAGCTCAGTCACTCAAGTTCAGGGGTGTCAAACATGCAGCCTGGAGGCGGAATCCAGCCCCTTGAGACCTGCCCAGAGGGTTCACATGGCCAGATTGGGAGTGAGGGGGGGAGTGGGGGGTTGCCTCAGCTGGCTTGTGAGCCTGATAAGCCCCCTCAAGGCAGCCACCGCACCCTTACTACAGGTTTGCGAGTTGAGGGACCCTCCCTCCCTGCCCGTGGCATTCTGGGGTCAGGTGAGGCAGCCAAACACATACCTGGCTCTCGTAAACAAATGAGTTCAACACCTTTGCCCTAGTTAAAATAAACTTATTATGAGCATTACCTTGACTTCTCTCAACTTCATACATTCATCCCAAGAGTAGAATTTCTTTTTCATTCTGAAATAGAAATCACAGATAAGTAAGAAGCACAAGCAAAAACGAAAGGACACAGAAGCACTGAAGTATGATTAAACCTCTAATCTGCTTTCAGGACAAATTAATAACTCTCTTGATTATAATTTTAGAAATCAGATGCAAGCCACTATAATAAATCTTTAATCGAATGGTAGTTCAACATACAGTCCCTCTGGGGGTGGGCGGTTTATTAAATTGAATGAATGAATGAATGAATGAATGAATGATAGATTCCCCCCCACCCCCAAGGTGGTCTATATAACTTACAAGGTTTACAGAAGTTCTTAATGCTGCAGTTCAACTACTCACTGAGAGCCCAGCCATAAAGCAAGGTGGAACAACGTCCTCTCGATACAAATATTTTGAGGATTACTGAGAGCAACAAAGCAGGGGAAAGACAGATGCGGCCCACCAGAGTTATCTTTCAAGACATAATTGAAAAGCATGAGGATTTAACAGCACATACCTTTTGATGGCTACAAGCTCCCCTGTTTCGTTGCTCTTTCCCATCAAAACACTCCCGTATGTCCCGTCTCCAAGTTGTTTCATAGTTGTATAACGATTCATTTTGCAAGGAGAGGTTAGACGATCCTCAAATATTACAATATTCTCCTTTCCAGCATGGGCATCTAGAACGTTGCTGTTATGTGAGCGAGTGAGTGAGCTGCCATAGCAGTTGCTGAAGTCATCGGTCCCGTTTCCTAGCACTACATCCACTTCGTCCAGAAATAATGTGGCAGTGAAGGGAATAGTGCTGCCATCCTTAAAAGCATCCTTAACAAGAAAATATACCTTAAAGTATTCAGTGTAAAGTACATCATGCAGCAACAATTTGATAACACAGCCTATTAAACTTCTATTTTCATGACACATACATGAGCACGGGGTCTTGTTTCAAAGACCATCACGGTAACTACGCAGAAAAGTATGTATACAAAGACTCCTTCAGCACATGCAGAATAATGCACTTTCACAATTGTTTGCAAGTGGATTTTGCTATTCCGCACAGCTGCAAAGAGCACTGAAAGTGGATTGAAGATGTCTTATTCTGCATGTGCGGAAGGAGCCAAAGTATATCTCCTGGGTACCTCTTTTCCAGTGCATTTTTTAAAAGATTACTCTTCATGTCCGTCACGTTTGGGCTTCCTAGGAGTCACTGTGTGACTGCCTTCTGCAGTGGCCATTTTGTGGCTGTGTCCACCACCCGTGTCAGAACTCCCAAGATGCCCACAGGCTCAAATCGAATCGAATTGACCATGCTGGCAGAGGCTGACGGGAATTGTAGTCCATAACATCTGGAGTGCCAAAGGTTCACGTCTAGCTCATGTGACCTTTGACTGAAGAGATGGTTTCCCCCTTCTGGTAATATCGTCAATTTTTAAACAGATTTTATGAATGTTAATAGGTTTTATTACAGATTGTAATTGTTTTTAGATTGTATTGAATTTTATTACTTTCATGAGTTGCATTGTAACCCATCCTGGGACTTTTGGGTATAGGGCAGGATAAAAAATACATATAAATAAACAAATAGTTATCTGGTATTAGTGAAACATATGAAATAAATACAATTGCTGCCCAAGAAGAGAGGTGATGGCCCATAGAAAAGGAGGAAAATTTCCATCCTCCTCAAAACTTCTTGCATTTTTTTCAGTTGAAAAATCTGACATTTTGAGGAGCACTGAATCTCTGGCTCATTCCGCACATGCAGAATAATGCACTTTCAAACTGCTTTCAGTGCTCTTTGAAGCTGTGCGGAATAGCAAAATCCACTTGCAAACAGTTGTGAAAGTGGTTTGAAAACACATTATTTTGCCTGTGCAGAAGGGGCCTCTGAATCAGGAATGAGTGAAACGCTTTTTAAGACAAGCTTTTACTGACTCCAAAAGAATAGCATGATTTTTGTGCAAAATTATCTAAAACATTAAAGAACATTAAATTTAGTTTATTTGTATGCCAAAGTTGTATTTGTTTTGTTGGGCAGTCCCATCCAAACCCAGAGACAGTGGACCACAATGCTGATGGAGAATTTCGGGCATTTCAGCAGTATGGGTAGCAGGGAAAAGTCCTGGACTGCCCCACCACTGGGAAGCCCCATAGGGCTGAACTAACATACACTTCAGAACATAGGTGTCAAACTCGCGGCCCTCCAGATGTTGTGGACTACAGCTCCCATCATCCCCTGCCAGCATGATGCTGGCAGGGGGTGATGGGAACTGTAGTCCATAACATCTGGAGGGCTGCGAGTTTGACACCTGTGCTTTAGAACCTGTGGCATATGTTCGAGGGGCAGTGCACCATGCAATCAGCACTCAACCCCACAAAGGAGCCAACTAATGTTGGCTCTGTTCCTGGGAATGCCCGCCATCCATGCTGGAATCTGAGCAAGATGCCTCTGCAGCCCAAACTTCTGGGTTTTGCAAAGGCAGGACTGTGGTGCATCAGCTCCCTCCCCCAGGGTAAGTGCCCCAGAGAGGGCAAAAATGCCCAAGACATCCTCTTCCCAAGTCGCTCAGTGTACATTACAGCAGAAGGACAGAAAGCTGACATATGGTTGTGCCTTAAGACCACAACGAAAACAAGGGTACCAAATTGAATTAATTGAGTGACAGGGTATAAAAGAATGAAACCTAAGAGATAAAGATAGACACAAGAACGTTCAGAGTAAGCATAGAAGAGGGGGCATATTTCCCAAAATAGGACGATGGGACAAACAGAAGAAATTAATCATTCAGTTTATTCCATCTTTTTATGAGTAAGATTTTTTTAATTACACATTCTATCTCTTTATCATCAAGATTTATTATTATTGTAAGGACAATTGGATCAGGCCCACGGAGTATTCCGTACAGGCCCACAGAGTATTCAGCTCTATCTCATTTTCTGTATCTTACGTAGAACTGGGATACAAATTGACAGTGGAACCCTCGGGAATACCCTGTAAGACGAGATGAAGAAGCCAAACTCTATTGTAAACAACAGATTGTTCCTTGTAGGTGACAACATGCTACCAATAATCTCTTTGCGCAAGATTAACCAAGGATTAAGAAAGAGGACAGATAGAGGACAAGTTACTATTAATCAAAGATCTATTACTCAAAGTTGCGGGAATTAATAGCAATGACTTATAATGAGTTCACCAACATTTTGAGGAAAAACTCCAATAAAAAAGTAATTACCGTTACATCTTAAAATATATCTCTATAACTTCGAAACAGCAAGGAACACTCTTAGTGAAATCCGGGCCCCTGCGTAGCCGGTTTCAGTGCTGCAGGGGCTGCAAAATAGAGCCGTTCCGTCAGGCCTTCTCTGTCAAGCCAGTCGGACATCCCTTTTCTTCCTAAAATTACCTCTGGTCCTCGTTTGGATACGATGTGTGCGCCTGTTTCTTTTATGCTCCCATGTTTGTTTCTTTACGCCATCTGTTTGTATTTGTTTTTAAATATTTGTGATGTTTTAATGTTTTTTGTGATGTTTTAATGTTTTTTTAGCTGTTGTATTTATTACATATGTTTTATTGTAAGTCGCCTTGAGTCTTTGGAGATATGGCAGGATATGAATGCAATAAATAAATAAATAAATAAACAAATAAACAACGATGCACCTATGTAAATTTTGCACAAGTCATCCAGGTCATCCTATGCTTCTCATCACCACCAGACCCCTCAACAGAATTAATGGCATTGCTCACATAAAAAGGTAGTGTTAAAAAAACAGCAGTGCAAGCTCTGCAGACAAGTATGAAGTTCAAATATTGTGCAACTGGAGAGGGAGTAGTTTTCTTTTTTTAATCTGAAGACTCATGAGTCTCTTATCAGGAAGAACTGAAACAGTTTGGAAGTTTTTGACAACTACAGGAATGAAAAGTATTACGTAGGTGATGGAGATTCCATGTGCTGTGCATACTAATAAGAACTATTAAGTTACGCCCAAAATCTTGGATGACATACTTTCCTGTCTCAAAGCAAACATACTGCTCTAAGCTAATATATCACTGAAAGGTTATCAGACAGGCCTATCCTCCCCTTTACAGTCCCAAGTAGATCCTGCAGCAGATCCATAAGCTAATTATTCACTGAGGTGGATTCCACACAGCATATTTATAACGAGTGGCAATTGTTATAAATGAACTCATTTTCTCTTTTAATAAATGGAGAACGATTGCAACTTGTTATAAATCTGCTGTGCGGAATCCACCTGAATGAAGAAATATTTCATTCTATCTGTCTGATGAATCACTCATAAAGTTATTGCTGGTGCAGGAATACTAAGGCTTAATTGTATAAACTGCTACTCACAGGACAAAACTAGAACCCTGAGGCTTTCCATTCTAAACCCTGTGGGTGCTGATTGCAACGTTTTAACAAGACATCCTTCTCCTTGTCTTCTGATTTAAAAGCAGACCACACCAGTCACGTTTTGGAAAATTGGGGGAAATCAATTTCACAAAGGGATACCCTCACCCCAAAAAAGACATGAATATCAACCTGCTACAGGCCTGATCATGTTCACCCACTGCCTTCAACAGAACTAACATCAGACATTATTTTTCAAGCTGGACACAACTTATAAGAAGCTACCATTCCCGAGAAAAAGCTATCCATTTTCAATAAGTTCTATAAGTTCAAGTCGGACACATCTTATAAGAAGCTGCCCATTTTCTAGAAGTCACAGCCTTCTAAGAAGGGTTAAGATTTGACTCCCATACGCACCAAAATAAATTCATAAACGGATCTACAGCAATCTGCACATACAACTCCCACCTTTCCCAAACCCAGGGAGCAGAGTACTGGCCTCCTTTCAAATTAGAAGATGCAAAAGAAACAGATTGCAACCCCCACACACAAAAAATCAGGGGGACAGCTGCTATACTGTTGAAACTCCTTCTCCCATTAGGAACAGAAGAATTCACTGGAGGACCCCACCACACACACACAAACACACAATTAACAACTTGAACAGGGTTCCTCTTGCTACAGTTTTCTTCTTTTGTTTACTTTTACAGGACAAGCTGCTTCTGTTGCTGAACAGTGACAAGTGGTAGCCTAGGATTAAACAGCTTTCACATACTTTCATTCATGCAAAAGGTGCAGCCTCTTCTTTATGCTCAAAGAATGTAAAGCTCTTCCCCTCCTTGGACTTGGTCAACATGCCCACAAAAGAGAAAGCCCTTTCTCCACCCTGCTACATTGTTACAGCACACCTCCAGATAAGATGCGTTCAAGACTTTTCCACTGATTTTCTGAGGCCCCTTCCACACATGCAGAATAATCCACTTTCACAATTGTTTGAAATCTGGATTTTGCTATTCCACACAGAAAAACCCAGTTACAAAGTGCACTGAAAGTGGACTGAAAGTGCATTATTTTGTATTTGCGGAAGGAGCTTAAGTTTCCACTCATTTCTCACTGTCCAGTCTTAAAACACATGTGTCTAAAAATATGTCCCCTTGACCTCAGGGGAAAGCACTCCTAAGTAACCTTCACTCTTCTGTAGAAATGGTACACTCATGGAAATCAACACAAGGTTTCTCTAAGGGGAAGAGAAAGGGCACATTTCCTGGTGGGCAGAGAATTCATTGCAGACACACTCTGCGTTAAAACGTGGTTGATCCTGGAAGCCCCATGGTTAGCAAGAGTGGGGAAACTGGTTTAAGTGAAAACTTGGTTAGGTTAAAACATTTTCCTTTGCTTTCTTTGCTTTCTGCTCCTTCCTGCCTCACCCTCTCTCCCTCCCCATTCCTCGTGGGCATTTCTGGTGGACTGAAGGCCAGCTTCTGCAAAAAAAAAAAGACTCAAAAATCACTATCACCAGGAAATATCGATATAATGTTGTAATATTAAAACGTAAATGGCTTCAAAAACAAAGCTGGCAGTCTTGCAAGGACCGGGAGTGGCCCGGAAGTGGGGGCAGGCAAGCCGCACAGCAGGCTTGTGTGTAAAAAGGGAATCACAAGACCCCATTGCACGTGAACAGCCCTGAGGAAAGTCCTCCATGCATAATGGGGCAGTGTCTCCTAATATGCTAAATGGTTAGAACCAACAAGAGCGCTCCAACCCACATTCTACCATGCGGCAAACTGGAGGACTCTGTGCCAGACCTAATCAACCTAATTTGTATCACAACATTGTTGTGAGGGCAGAACAGGCACGAGAAAACCACGTGCTGTATACCTCCCTACGCTGTCTGGAGTAAGGGCAAGATAAAAATGTAATCGATGCTTTCCATTGAAATCGATAGGACGGTAAAAGGCTCTTATCTTCATGATCGTGCCCGGGACCTGCAAGGCTAAGGTCAGGTTAAACTCAGCAGTTAAAATCCTACTATGTTCAATGCAGGAACTTACTATCCCATACGTAAGCAGAGAGGACTGCCGTCTTCGATGCACGCCCAAGCATTTGGGATGCCCTGCAAGACCACACGCCTCCCTAAAGCCTCTTAGCCCCGCCAAACCTCAATACCCCCAAACAAAAACCGAGCCACAGCTTTTTAGGAGGAATAACCTAAATAATAACACAAGAGCAAGCTTAATTATCCCGAAGTCTTCACGTGGCTGTCCTCCCTTTCCCAAAAGGTGAAGAATTTAAAACTTTGCACGTTGCAAACGACTTGCGGTTGGTCTTAGACAAAGGTGCGACATGACCTTCGTTTTGGGGTTTTGCTTTGAATGAGCAGTTTGCAGCACAATCCTAGACAGAGTTACGCCAGCCTAAGCCCGTCGAAATGAATGGGCTTAGAGGGGAGCATCTCTCTTTAGGATTGCACTGGAAGTCTCAATGCAGACTAACCGGGACGGCACTTCTATCAGCCCCCGCCCTCCACCCGCCGTTGCTTCTGCCCCGTCGCCCCGCTAATACGCCCCTTTCGACCCCCCTCGCTTGCCGCGCACTCACTGCGGATCTCCCGGCCGCCCGTGCAAACGCCCCGGCCTCATCCCAACCGCCCTTGGCTGCGCGCCGCAGGCGGCTCGTCCCCTAGGCAACAGCCGGCGGAGCGAATCACTGAGCCGCCAGCCGGGAGCGAGCGATGACGTCAGGAGAGGGGAGGGGAGGGGCGGGAAGCTCCGGAGGCGATCAAGAGGGAAGATCCGAGAGGGGCGGTGCTCGCGCGGCTCGGCGGTTGTGATTGGCTGACCGCTCGACGGCCTCTTGCCCTCCGAGCCTCTTTTGGGGGGTTTTCCTTCTCTGTGTGAAGCGCACCGCTAGGTGGGGCTGTTGAGCACCAGGAGAAGGGAGAGGCGGCTGAAAAAATCCTGTACCCAAAAGTTCCGGGCGGGAGGCGGGGGGTGGGGTGGGGGGGGGGGGGGGATAGATGCGTGCGAGGAATGGTGTGAAAACAGATGAGCCTTTCGTTTTACGCAATAATATTTTGTATTTATAAGCAGATGTTCAACTTGGATTTCTCATTTGTTTAACATGTTTAGAAACTCGCTTTTCTCCCAACTGACTGGGACCCAAGGAGGACAGCTATGATAAAAACAGGCCAACCCACCCATTCTAAAAACAGCAGAATTAAACCGCCCGATAGAAAAAGCTTTTTTTAAAAAAAAAAAAATTCAACAGAGATGGTTATTTTCAAAATACTCCCAAAGCAAACATCCTGGGGAGCCAAAGATTCCTCTAAAGGGTTCTCTTTTGCAAACCCCAACCCCGGAACTGAGAGACATACATCTTTTCATTTCCTCAAGAAGAGTTTTCCGTTGCATGGAACTTCCACCTGGCAATTGGCAGCCATACTTCCATGGTTGCCAATCGCCAGGTGGTGCCTAAAGATCTCCTGGAAATACAACTGGCTGCTTTGGAAGAGGACTCACACCTGCCCACATCACATCCCTTCCAGGCTTCACTTCCAAATCTCCAGGAATTTCCCAACCCAGAGATGGCAACCCTACATGGAAGCAGTTGCAGAAAAGGACTCAAAAATCAACATTTGTTTATTTTTAAAGGGCCAAGAGAAAACCAGGGCAGAAACTGGGGACTTAATTTCTAAACCTCTAGGGTTGCCCCTGCCAACCTCCAGGTGGTAAAGACCAAAGTAATTACACCAATGCATATTTATACTCACAAAATGAGTAATAGCCCTTCGGGGATAGGGTGGTATACCAAATTCAATTAATAATAATAATAATAATAATAATAATATTTTAACCAACAATAAACTGGAATACAATTCTGTCTTTGTTTTCTCGGGAACAACTCAAAATATTACTAATATAGTTCAACAGGTAAGCATGTAGACTATTTTGGCTATAAAAACCTCCAGATTTGGCTTTTATTTCTGTGATTCTTTTTCAGGCCGTTCTGTAAAGTACAAAATCAAATAGCCTATATGCTTATTGGTTTAAATATTACCGTACTCGTTTTGTGAGTATAAGTACGCATTGGTGTAATTACTTTGTCTGAATATGCCAGTAAAGGCTTGGTGCTGACAAGCTAACTGACTACTTTGGTCTTAACCTCCAGGGGCTGGCTGGAGATCTCCAGCTATTGCAGCTGATCTTCAGGTAACAGAGTTAATTTTACCTGGAGAAAGGTGGACTCTGTGGTATTATACTCCAATTGGTCCCTCCCCTCTGTAAACCCCACCTTCTTCAGGCTCCGCCCCCAAAGCCTCCTGGTATTTCTCAGCACTGTGCTGGTAACCTTAACCATTGTTAGTGGTATTACAACACAACACAAGCCTTTATTGGCATATAAAACAGGACAAAATTTTAAAACAAAACAAAGGTTAAGAAATACAGTTAAAATTACTAATTTCCCCCCTTCGGGGATAGAGCGATATAAAAAACCCATAAATAAATATAAAATTTGCAACAGTTTCACAAAAGAGTACATCAGAGCTGTTCAGGAGATTGGGTATCTTATAACACTCATGCCACTGAGAACATTGCAAGAAAATGGAATTCATGTATTTCATACGTATCTTATTGTATTTAGGGCATAGAAACAAAGAATGGTCAAGTGTTTCAACCGTAGTCATATCACATGAACAAACTCTTTTAGAACATTCCATATTCTTAAATCTTCCCTCCAGCAGAGCTGATGGCAGCACATTACATCTTGCAGTAGCCAAGGCTCTCCTCTGGGTGGGATTAATCAGCAGACGAAGATATGCTGCCATAATTCCACGCTCGCATGGGATTAATAATGTAGTCGGAGAACAGGTTGTCTTGGCAGCACGAGTCAAATTATGAAAATCAAGATCCAAGAGCCTATTCTTAACTAGTCTAAAGGCTTCCACCTTTGTGAGCATAAGTGTTAGTGGTATTAACTCCATGTGAATCAGCAGCAGGAGTTTTGCTTTTGTTTTTAATTTTTAATAATTTTTGTCTTTTTTTGCCATTTTAGGCCTCTAAAGCAATTTATGAAATACATTTAAAACAATAAGAGGAAAACTGACCCCCAAAAGCCAAATTAAAAGGGGAAAAGAACAAAAACATTACCCCCAAAGATCCTTCTGCAGAGATCCGCCCAAGGTTTGGCTGAATGAAAATGTCATCTGAACAGATGTCAAAAAGCCAGGAGGGGGGGGGGGGAGCCCTCTTGAGAAACATGCTTGGAAGAAACAGTCCACAATCCAGGCACCACAGCCAAAAAGATCAAGCCTCGAATAGCTGCCTACCTCCCCCTCTTCCTGAAGGTGACAATTGCTGGAGCACCACATAGTTTTGCCAGTTCTGGGTTGAGAGATTCCTGGAAAATTTTTGGTAGATCCTGGAGAGGACAGAATTGGGAGAGGAGAGGGGGCCTTGGTGGGGTATACAATGCCATAAAGTGCACCCTCCAACAACACTGTTTTCTCCAGAAGAACTGGTCTCTATAGTTTGGAGATCAGTTGTAATTCTGGGAGATCTCCAGGCCCCACCTGGAAGTTGGCAGCCCACAGCTTGACCTCGACAGGTGATCTGAAAATCCAGGTAATTCATGTGAGAGCAAGTTGACTTCAAAGGTACTCCCAGCCTGCAATGTGCAATCAAAAGGTGCAGATTGCTTTCAGTTCCTTAGTAATCCAGGAACCAGAATACTGAGGGAAGATGCTACCAAGTAAGTAGAGAAGAAGAAGAATTTGGATTTATACCCCCCCTCCCCTTCTTGCCTGTATGAAGACTTAAAGGGGCTTACAAACTCCTTCCCCTCCCCCCCACAAACACCCTGTGAGGTGGGTGGTGCTGAGAGAGCTCTGAAGAACTGTGACTAGCCCAAGGTCACCCAGCTGGCGTGTGTGCACAAGCTAATCTAGTTCCCCAGATAAGCCTCCACAGCTGAAGTGGGGAATCAAACCCAGTTCTCCAGATTAGAGTGCACCTGCTCTGTGCATTGCTCTGGCTGCTGTTTCTATGTGTATCTTGGAAGATCTGCTGGGCTCCTTCAACAACATGCCTTTACTAAGCAGGCATCTTACATACGTCCGGTCTTGCAATGTTACTGAACTAGGGATGCCAAGTCCCCCTCTGGCCACCAGCAGGGGTTGGGGGAAGAAGAATAATTTTGATTTATACCCCGCCTTTGTAAGGAGACTCAAGACAGCTCACAAACTCCTTTCCCTTCCTCTCCCCACCACAGACACCTTGTGAAGTAGGTGCAGCTGAGAGAGTTCTGAATCAACTTGACTAGCCAAAGTTCACCCAGCAGGAATGTAGGAGCGGGGAAACAAATCCAATTCACCAGATAAGAGTCTGCCGCTCAGATGGAGAAACGAGGACTTAAACCTGGTTCTCCAGATTAGAGTCCACCACTCTGAACCACTATACCATACTGGTTCCCTTGTGAAAAGTAGAATGGATATGGCTTTCTATATTTAAAAAATTGCTCATTCACCAAAAAAATCATTTCCACTTCCTCTCCTTTAGGTTCTATTATAGAAATGAAAAGACCACTAACAGCATTCCTTTTAGCAGCCAGAGATTTTAAGAGATCTCCCTGCTGTCCCCTTTGGTTTTGTGTTTGTTGAAGAAATCCAAAGCCTGTTCATAACTTCACCAACAAAAACAATTTTGCTTGCAACAGCTGCAGAAATTCAGCAGGTACCACATTTACCTTCACCAGGGAAAGGCTGCTCTTGTTGCATTTCTATTCTTATCTAGTAATTTAAAATGTTGCTGGTCTGCCATTAAGATTCCAGTCCCTGAAAATCCTGTTGGGGTTAGAGGTGCTGCTAGAATCCAATCTTATCTATTAAAAAGCAGGCAACCTTCCTTTTAATTTTTTCTTAGGTTTTCATTGATAAAATTAATAGAACAGTAAAGGAAAATAAAAATAGATCCTATCATTGTAACCATTCTAAATATCAACTGAGCCAACAAAGATATGTATCTCTCTTTGATGTTCAGTTAATGATTTACGATTAGATAGATAGATAGATAGATAGATAGATAGACAGACAGACAGACAGACAGACAGACAGACAGACAGACAGACAGACAGACAGATCATTTACCAATATTTACTATTTAAGGTAGATTCTAATATATTAATCAGAAACGTGGATATTTGATTGCTGTTATAGATTTTTCTAATTTTTCTCCCAACATGAATCTCATATTGTCCAATTATGACCATCATACTTAACGGGATTCTCCATCCTTCTTTCCCTCATCCATTCATTCGTCTGCATGTGTTGGGTTGAGCAACCTTCTCCCAAGCCAGCAAGCTCCTTCTCCCAAGTTGCAGCTTTCGCTGGGTTGAGGACCAAACCCGTCCAGAATTTCGCAGGCCAACGAACCAATTCGGTTTCACAATCGACTTTCACTGGATCGCCTCAAAATGGTTTATGTTCGACTCCAGTGAACCATCTTTCTCCGCCAGGGGCCGATCCTCCGGCTTAAGTTCCTTCTGAGACAACGTAAAATAGACAGCCTGTAAAATAAAGATGCTGTGTGTGTGTGTGTGGAGGGGGCGGTGCGGGGAGGGAGTGTAGACGGCAGGGAATACTCTTCTGAATTTAAGCAGGGAGACTTTTTCCTATTCCTCCCATATTTCAGTCCTCTTGGCATGTGCCAGATCCCAAGCCTCCCTTGACTTTAATCGGTTGCTTAGAAGCCGAATCCACAAGGCGCTTAAGAGGAGGAGAGGTCTGCGCCAGTTTGGGGAGTGCTACCCTGCAATCCTCAAAACCAGGCGCCGCCGTCCCCACGCAATTTAGATTCGAGTTCAGTCCCGTGTGAACCGACCCGTCGAATGGGGCGCGACTAAGCGCGGATTCGGCGCAGGCTCAAGTTTCTTCTCCCCCCCCCCCCCCCCCCCCGCCTGCTGGTTTCTCTTGTGTAAGCGCTACTCGCTCAAGACCCGGCATGCCTGCTCCAATGGTTCCCCCCCCCCCCGCAACCCATGATGGGGGGGTTAAAACCTTTCCGCCCAGGCGACCACTCCAGCAGCCGATTTTCCAGGGCAAGCAGGACGGCTCAGCCAGTTTGGGGATCGCCAGCTTGTTGGGATTCTGCAAGTGTCTGTCACAACTCAATTGTAAAAGGGTTAACTGTTTGCAGGCAAACAAGGTGCCGACGTCACTGTTTATGACCCGATCTATTGATTAGCTGTTAGTCATTCAGATTGATAGCCATTGCTTACTTTAAAAAGTAACGTAGATGTGTAACAGGAAAGAAAGGGTTTCTTGGGCGCTGTGTGGTTTCCGGGCTGTATGGCCGTGTTCTAGCAGCATTCTCTCCTGACGTTTCGCCTGCGTCTGTGGCTGGCATCAGAGGATGCCAGCCACAGACGCAGGCGAAACGTCAGGAGAGAATGCTGCTAGAACACGGCCATACAGCCGGGAAACCACACAGCACCCCAGTGATTCCGGCCGTGAAAGCCTTCGACAATACAAAGGGTTTCTTATTTTATCTCCATATAACCCTCTCTTTATCGTTAGTAAACTCATACATGAAAAGCAGTTCAGAATCTGTCTCTTCTGTTCTACTCTGCTAATACACACACACACACACACTCACACTCTTGGCCCCCTGGACTCCGAAGGCAGGGGTGGTGAAGCAAGCGCGGATGGTAGGGGTGGCTTACTTCGGGGTAAACGTGCTACGGATCGCAGCCCACCTTTCAGAAGGGAGGTTTTGCTGGAGGTCGGGATCCTGTAGTGGTGGATGGGCTTTGAATGTAGGGAGTGGAAAAACTTTTTGAGTTTCAGGACTGGGGCGTTCCAGGGGGAGGAGCCGATCTGGGGAGGGGAGGGGGAAGAGGGGAGGGGGAAAAAAGAGCCCCTTCCCAGCTGCGGCCACCCAGAAGACCCAGTCCCTGCTCCCCAACGCACAGTCGCAGGGATTTTCAGCACTGCAGGCGGCGGACAGAGGTGAAAGGCAAAGTCTCTCTCTCTCTCTCTCTCTCTCTCTCTCTCTCTCTCTCTCTCTCTCTCTCTCTCTCCTACCTCTCTTTGCAAACTTGCTGGGATGGTTGGTTCCCAGGCAGAATGTAAGAATTAGGCCCGGTCTGTGCATGCAGCAGAAGCAGGTGGTAGGATGGGGTAGGGCATCGAATGAGACATAGGCATAGGATGCCCTGATCTTGCCAGATCTCAGAAGTGACGCTTGGAGGGGGAGGCCATTCAGGAAGCCCAAGGTCAGGAGGCAAGGCGGGCAAGGGCAAGCCTCTGAACGTCTCTTGCCATGAAAACCTTACAAGGAGTCGCAGAAAGTCAGCTCTGCCTTGCTAGAAAAAAGAAGAAGTGTTTGGATTTATATCCCCCTTTTCTCACCCGTAAGGAGTCTCCAAGAGGCTTACAAACTCTTTCCTCTCCCCACAACAGACACCTTGTAAGGTAGGTGGGGCTGAGAGAGTTCTGAGACAATGGTGACTGCCCCAAGGTCACCCAGCAGGCTTTATGTGTAGGAGCAGGGAACTGAACCTGGTTCTCCAGATCAGAGCCCGTTGCTCATGCGGAGGAGTGAGGAATCAATCCTGGTTCTCCAGATTGGAATCTACTTGCTCTTAACCAAGCTAGAAAGTCCACCTGCTCTTACACCAAGCTAGGCAGGCAGGCAGGCAGGCAGGCAGGCAGGCAGGCAGGCAGGCAGGCAGGCAGGCAGGCAGGCAGGCAGGCAGGCAGGCAGGCAGGCAGGCAGGCAGGCAGGCAGGCAGGCAGGAAGGAAGGAAGGAAGGAAGGAAGGAAGGAAGGAAGGAAGGAAGGAAGGAAGGAAGGAAGGAAGGAAGGAAGGAAGGAAGGAAGGAAGGAAGGAAGGAAGGAAGGAAGGAAGGAAGGAAGGAAGGAAGGAAGGAAGGAAGGGAACCTCATCAGAATGCAGGAATGCCTGGGCTCACAATTTGAATGCCCTCCAAAAGAAACTTCCCTGCAAACAGAGGAATCTTAGCAGATGGGGAGAACAGTGAAAGCCTGTTGTGCTAGTTTTCCACTTGCGGGGAATTCTTGCAGAGGAATTCTGAAGAAAACATATTCCCTCTCCACAAGTTTGAAATGGCCCATTTGTCTGCCATGTCATCACCTCCTCATTCCACTGCTGGTGCATAGACCATGTCATAGCGGGTGAGGTGATCAGAATGTGAAATGCAAGTGGAAAAGTTTCTTGGGACAGTCTCCCATTAGCCATAACCCTAATCCCTGTTCTTGATAACCACTGTTTGCTTAGCATCTGGTCATGGCCCCCATCAGTCAGTGACTTGGGTTCAGGATCACAACCGATTTTGGGGGAATTAAGCTCAGGATCAGGGAGAATTTCTTCCTGCTTTGACAGTCTGGCTAGTTTGGAAAACTGGCACATTTGCCGATTAGCAGGGAACCGCACATGCAATTCAGATTTCTACCAGGATAGCGGGCAAGCAAAGGTGAAACTGCCTCTAATAGGCTCTGCCTCAGAGACTGGGACGAGGGGGAATGGATTCGAGATGCAGCAAAAGGGATTCCACCTAAACATTACAAAGAACTTTCTGTCAGGGCTGTTCGACAGTGGAATTCACGGCCTTGGAGGGTGGCGGCATCTCCTTCTTTGGAGGTTTTTAAACAGATGCTGGATAAACATATGTAGGGAGTGCTTTGATTGTGTGTGCCTGCACTGCAGGGCATTGGACTCGATGGCCCTTGGGGTCTCTTCCAACTCTATGATTCTAGGCTACCAGAAACCCTGAAACAACCAGACTTTTTCCAAAGGAAATTACGGAGGTACAGGAACTGTAAAGGTGTTCAAGTGTAAGAACAGCACTGTGTTTAGGAGGATGCACACGTGAAGAGTTACCTGAGAAGAGAGAAAGTAAATGTGAAAGAAAGCCACGCTTCTGACTGAGTGAAAATTCTGCACCAGGGAATGACCACAAGGAGAAGGAGGAGAAATAGGATTTAAAGAAGGGGAAAGGATAATTTTAAAGAGAAAAGGAATGAACAGGGAAGGAGCTTACTTATCTTCAGTCTGCTGATCTGGGTAGAGCACGTTGTCTGTTTAGATGAGCCAGAGATTCTGACTAGGGAACCTTTGGGAAGAGTTTCCAATGATCCCAAGGAAACAGTAAGAAGGTTTGCTGGTTCCAGAAGAGAAAATTTGAGTTGGGAGCCTCTGAACCAGCCTAGGGGTGAGATGGCACAATCTTGGCTGGCAGAACGGAGACCTTTGTAGGAGCCAGCGGAAAAGAAAATCAAAGAAACAACTGGAAAGTCCAGGAAATCAGCGTAAGTCCAGGTTGAGAATCAGTGGATTCCCTGTCTTTGATTGGAGTGCAGGGTGGGGGGGTAGGGGAAGGTTTTTCCAAAAGGTAGCAAAAAGTGATTGCATCCAGGCAGGGTGGCCAAAATGTTGGCAGGTTGGTGGGAGACAGGTTTATATGAGATATTTAAGAAAGGTAAGTAAAAAATAATCACCTAATTAGATTTTGTACTAAGGAGCAGCAGTGGTGTAGTGGTTAAGAGCAGGTGTACTCTAATCTGGAGGAACTGGGTTTGATTCCCCACTCTGCCACTTGAGCTGTGGAGGTTTATCTGGGGAATTCAGATTAGCCTGTGCACTCCCACACATGCCAGCTGGGTGACCTTGAGCTAGTCGCTGCTCTTCTGAGCTCTCTCAGCCCCACCTACCTCTCAGGGTGTTTGTTGTGAAGGGGGAAGGGAAAGACGTTTATAAGCCCCTTTGAGTCTCCTACAGGAGAGAAAGGGAGGATATAAATCCAAACTCTTCTTCTTTTTACTCAGGAAGACTTGTATTTGCTGGTGAAATTACACTCATAGGTCTAGGTGGGCGTCTGGCTTTACAAGGCCCCCGGGGCAATGAGTAGGCATGCAGAAGCCCCATCAGGGAATCAGTCTCCTGCTCAAGTTTTTGACCACTTATTTGGCCATAGCCTGAGCGCCTTGACCTCCAAAGCTTGGCAATGATAGCTCCTAAAATGGCTGCCAAGGCAAATTTAGCCAAGATGGAGTTAGGGCAGACAGCACGCATCAAGGAAAGGGGTATCTGGTTGTAAGCGGTTGGACCCCTCTTCCCATTAAAGGAGGAGACACAGGAGCCAAATCTGGCATAAGAGGAAGACACACCGCTCTCCCAAAATGGATGCCCCTTAGAGAGCTTTGAGATCCATCTTGTCTGTCAAGCTTGGGCAAGAAGCCATGGAAATTTCCCCCTGGTTGTAAGATATGCCTGGCTTGTCAACAGGGCTGGCTGATCTCCACTGCATCACCCTAAGATGATTTAATCAATACTCCGAGCAAACCATTATTTACCGCACTTGCTCTAACTTCAGAAATCAGTCAGTATTCAAGAAAATAGTCCAGGCGTTCTGTTGTGTCCTGACAACTCTCAAGCCTCTCATATTTTATTATTGGAACTCTGGAAATGCTATAAATTATTTTCCTCAGCCAGCTTACCCCATACCACCTCAGGACCCATTTTGGGGTACAAATATTGGTCCTTTGGCCACTCATAGCATGTGTGCATGTCCTAGATCCATGCATGCATCCCCATTCGTGCGTGAGCTCTTATTTATTTATTTATTTATTTATTCATTCATTCATTCATTCATTCATTCATTCATTCATTCATTCATTCATTCATTCATTCATTCATTCATTCATTCATTCATTCATTCATTCATTCATTCATTCAATTTATATACCGCCCGATCCCCGGAGGGCTCCCCGGGGAGCTTCTTTTGCTCTTGGAAACACTGGTCATTTTCCTCTTCAGTGTTGCTTTCCCTAAATATTTGTTCAAGACTGCTGACCATCACCCGAACTCTATCCAGCTTCCTCTCTAATCCAGCTCTTGTATGCCTTGTGTATGTGTGTTAAGAACATAAGAACTAGCCTGCTGGATCAGACCAGAGTCCGTCTAGTCCAGCACTCTGCTACTCGCAGTGGCCCACCAGGTGCCTTTGGGAGCTCACACGCAGGATGTGAAAGCAATGGCCTTCTGCGGCTGCTGCTCCTGAGCACCTGGTCTGCTAAGGCATTTGCAATCTCAGATCAAAGAGGATCAAGATTGGTAGCCATAGATTGACTTCTCCTCCATAAATCTGCCCAAGCCCATTTTCAAGCTGTCCAGGTTAGTGGCCATCACCACCTCCTGTGGCAGCATATTTCAAACCCCAATCACACGTTGCCTGAAGAAGTGTTTCCTATTATTAGTCCTAATCCCCCG
This sequence comes from Sphaerodactylus townsendi, assembly GCF_021028975.2. Lineage (NCBI taxonomy): Eukaryota > Metazoa > Chordata > Lepidosauria > Squamata > Sphaerodactylidae > Sphaerodactylus > Sphaerodactylus townsendi. Next base: position 21,015,496 of record NC_059433.1, on the reverse strand, counting down.
CCCCCCCAGTATTTTCAATGAATGCCCCTGGTTCTAGTATTGTGAGAAAGAGAGAAAAATTTCTCTCTGTCAACATTTTCTACCCCATGCATAATTTTATAGACTTCAATCATATCCCCCCTCAGATGTCTCCTCTCCAAACTAAAGAGTCCCAAACGCTGCAGCCTCTCCTCATAAGGAAGGTGCTCCAATCCCTCGATCATCCTCGTAATGTTCATTGCGTAAGCTATATTTCTGGTTTTACTATTTTTATTCTTTATTAAAAGCAATTCAATAATTTAACTGGCTACTCATTTGAGAGTTTCCCCCCAGGACTATTCACAGGATATCAGCCACGGTTGCTCCCTCTCACTCTGTCTCCAGCTAATTCCTCTCAGTCAGTGTGGAGACTTTCACAATAAGGGTAACACGATAACACAAGTTACAGGGAATTCCTGTAACTCGCACGTTGCTGCATGTTTCTCACCCTGTTTTCCTAGGTCTATGGTGAACATGTCAAAAGATCCCTTTGAGGACTCCGACTATGTCTGCTCCTATGGGATGAAGCTAACGTGGGACATCAATGACCCCAAGTTACCCCAGGTATGGGATAAGAAGAAGAGGACAGTGTTCTAGAACGTTTGGTTGGGTTTTGGGGTCTAGGTATCTCTTTCTACATGATCAAACACAGTGCATTCTATCCTTGTTGCGTGTTACTTGTGGTTTTCAAACCCCGGTCCAGCAAACAATTGCATAATGTCTAATCTTCATGTATGCAGGGGTGTACCGCCCAGGGGGACATATGGGGTCAAATGTCTTTGGGCTGTGGCCATTTGATCATGTGTGAGGTGGAAAATCACCCCCGACACCCCTCCGCCTTCCCCCCTCAGATTTGTGAGTTGGGGCATGTTCTATAATGTGATGGTGTCTTTGAGATGACCTGGTGCAAAAAAACACCATTGTTTGGTCATGGTGGGGGAGGGCAGCAGCCCAAACTGGGGAGGCGGGCAGAAAACTCAGATTTTGCACTAAGCTACATTTTCCCTCGATATGCCTGTGCATGTATGTAATGGATGGAACGTGCGGAGATGGCTTGTTCTCATTTGCTTCTCCTATTGAAAACCTCAACGTGTGTTCCAGCATAGAAGGAAAAGATCACAGAGTGCCAACAGAATTCAAACTCAGGAAAGGTCGCCCCAAATGGCAGAACGGTGTGCATGCGGGCGCGGTGAATGAATGGCCTTTGTTGATCTTTTGTGTGAAAAACATTTTCCATCCCGATGGCGGGATATGCTATTCCCACTGCTGGAACATTCTTGGTGGTTGAGAACCTTCGTTGCAGTCTCCAATAACAAACTGACACAGTGAGAATACAACGTTTAAAAGCAAAGTTCACAAAGGGTTAGTTGTGTGGCTCATCACAAACGACGAGCAGCCTCCCAGGAAGGTGATTTTAGTTGCCTACAATAGCTGTAGGCCTGCCGCTTGAGTGGCATACTCACTATAACAGATACTACACCTTGGCGTACTTAAACTCAATACTTGAGTCATAAACAAATGATTTACAATTGATTTGTAATTGTGACAGTCCCAATCTTCACTTCTTCTAATGATCAATCCAGGGATATTTGAATCCCACAGGTGAAGTAACAGGAGGCTCATATAGAGGCTTTTAAGAGGTTATAACCAGAGGTGGGATCCAGCAGGTTCTCACCAGTTCCCGAGAGTGGGTTACTAATTATTTGTGTGTGCCGAGAGGGGGTTACTAATTGGGTCCGCTTTTCCATCTCCACGCCCTCGCCTCCCCGAGAGGCATCCTGCCTTTGAACATGAAGGTTCCATATAGCAATTGCGACTAATAATGTAACTCCCTGAACTGGGTTAATCCCTTTCAGGTACTGCAATTCATTGATTCTCAGCCTTTCGTACCTTTTATCTCACCAGTCTCTATCAAAGAACCTGTGTGTTTCACCACTGCTGTGTTCAGATTTGTGAGTTGGGGCATTTTCTATAATGTGATGATGATTTAGAAATGACCTGGTGCAAAAAAATTTTTGGGGTCATGGTGGGGTGGCTGCCCATGGGAGGGGGCATCCAACTCAGGTTTTGCCCAGGGCTCAGGTTTGCCTAGGTACGCCCCTGCCCCCTTTGCTGAGGGGGGCTGGCGAGGGAACCTGTTACTAAAAAGTTTGGATCCCACCACTGGCTATAACACGCCCGGATATGGTTTTCTTTCGTATTCTTTGTCAATTGATCATTAGAAGAAGTGAAGACTGGGACTGTCACAATTATAAATCAATTGTAAATCATTTGTTTATGACTCAAGTATTGAGTTTAAGTACACCAAGGTGTAGTAGTATCTGTTACAGTGTCTTTTATACACCTACCCTGTTAAAATCAGTGGCATACTCTGCATTCATTTGGGATGGGAATGTGGATTTGACAATAGAGAACATATTTACAGGAGAAATACTGGCATGTAAAAGGTTCGTGTGTGAGTGGGAGTTCCTGCGCTGCTGTTTTGATTAATGTATGTTTGCAAATGTGGACTGGCACATTTGCTTTTGCCCTCTTCAAGAAAGGGTTGTCCAGCATATCCCCGTATTTAGATGCACACTCTTTAAAAGCATCCTCCTTTGTGCTTCCTCTCTCTCTCTCTTATCCATTTGTCTCCAATCCAGGAGCCCAAACACTTTGATTCCTTCCAGGAGTGGCCAGACGGCTATCTGAGGTTTATTTATTCCAATGAGGATAAAAATGCCCAGCGGCATCTCAGCGGCTGGGCCATGCGCAACACCAACAACCACAACTGCCAGATCCTGAAGAAGTCCTGCCTGGGTGTGGTGGTTTGTGCCAGAAACTGCACGCTGCCGGACGGGACCAAACTTCAGCTCCGTCCTGCTATATGCGATAAAGCTCGGCAAAAGCAACAAAGTGAGGAAAGTGGGCTGGGAGAATCCCCCATATTGCAGGGGTGTCCAACTCTGATGCTTTGGACGTTCATGGACTACAATTCCCATCAGCCCCTGCTGGCATGGCCAATTGGTCATGCCAGCACAGGGTTATAAGAATTGTAGTCCATGAACATCTGAAGTGCCAGAGTTGGACATCCCTGCCCTAATGGCTGTAGAGGTCATCCCTGGTTGGCAGTGGAGATGAAACCTTTATGTGGCACATGGAGATCTTAAACTATTACAATTGATTTCCAGTCTACAGAGATCAGTTTCCCCGGAGAAAATGGTGACTTTGGAGGGTGGATTCTACGGGATTATACCCTGCTCCAATCCTCCAATCCCATCTTTCCCAGGCTCCACTCCCAAAATATCCAGGTATTTCCCAACCCAGAACTGGGAACTCTAATTGACTTTCTCAGTTTATTTCCTAACAGAGAGGTCCATATACAGAAATGTGCTTATCAGATCACAATAGAACTCCAATGAATCTTAACTTTGGTATGCAAAAGCAAAATCTCTGAAATGTAGTGGTTAAGAGCAGGTGGATTCTAATCTGGAGAACCGGGTTTGATTCTTCACTCCTACACCTGAGTGGCCAAGGCTTATCTGGTGAACCAGATGAGATTCCGCACTCTTACATTCCTGTTGGGTGATCTTGGGTATAGTCACAGCTCTTCGAAACTCTCTCAGCTCCACCTACCTCACCAGGCTGTGGGGAGAGGAAAGGAAAGGAGTTTGAGTCTCCTTACAGGAGAGAAAGGGGGGTATAAATCCAAACTCTTCTTCTTTCGAGTGAATAAATGATGCTTATGGGATGACTCTGAAGTGATCCTGTAATTGCATATAACTGGCAAAGTTACAGTGGCATCCATATCAACTTTGCCAAGGTTGAAGCCATGAAGAAGGCTCAGCAAGATTCTCAAATCTATGAACAGGGATCTAGGACCTGAACAAAGTACTTGACCAACTAATCCCAGTATAACTTCTTCATGTTTGGGTTAGATCACTTTTGTCTCCATAAACACCAAATGTTTATGTTGGAATTGCCATTGACATTTCTGGTATGTTATATTGAAATCAATAATTCCGATCCTATGCATAATTCAGCGAAGCTGGTGTGCTTGAAGTCAATGAGACCTGAATCATATTAGAATGAGAACCGCCATGGTATGTTCAAACCCACCCAACATATTTGCTAGTAAAGTAAATATACTATCAGGATGTTATTTCACCTTTTCCAAAAGAAATTTTAAATATTTTATTTTAAATATTTTATTTTAAATATTTTATTTTAAATATTTTATTTTAAATATTTTAAATATTTGAGAGAATCGGGAAGTAGGAGGAAAACTGTAAGAGGAATGAATGAGAAAAGAATCTAAGGCCCCTTCCGCACACGCAAAATAATGCGTTTTCAAACCACTTTTACAACTGTTTGCAAGTGGATTTTGCTATTCCGCACAGCTTCAAAGAGCACTGAAAGCAGTTTGAAAGTGCATTATTCTGCATGTGCGGAATGAGCCTAAGTGAATGCTGCACAGAGGAGTAGGGGAATGACCCAGAGGACTCGGAAAGGATTTATAAATATTTTGAGCTATAACCAACATCCAGTTTGAAGCTTTTTTTTAAAAAAGTGAGACTCTAATACATTTATAATTAAACCATGTGTAGGAATAAAAGGGTCACAGTACAGAGGAAGGTAATGGCAAATGATATCTGAACATTTCTTGCCTTAAAAACCTTACAGCGTCCCATCAGTCTGCTGCAACTAGATAGCAGAACAAAAGATAGCAGAATGTGCATTACATTTCACCTACTTTGCCAGGAAGCTTAAAAGCGACCACCAGTAGCTGCTATGCAAAGTGACACTTTTCTAAGTTCATTGAAATCAGTGGCCATGCCACTTAGGTTGGCACCGACTTCGAGCTTGATGGTTTCTCTCTCTCTCAGAAAAGCACTGCCCACACTGCAGCTCAGCACTTGAGTTGATTCCTTGTCGGGGACATAGTGGCTATCCAGTAACTAACTTCTGGAGACACGACAGCAAAGTGATATTCTTTCAGGTAAAATACAAATGCATTTCACATGTTTCAAGTTTCTTATGCGTCTAATCTAAAGATTCCATCTTTTCCCACACCATTATCTTCCAGTGTGGTGAGGTGGTGAAGAACAGGTGGACTCTAATATGGAGAACTGGGTTTGATTCTCCACTTTTCCAGATGAGCAGCAGACTCTTATCTGGTGAACTGGATTTTGTTTCTCCACATGAAACCTGCTGGGTGGCCTTGGGCTAGTCACAGTTCTCTCCAAACTCTGGCAGCCCACCTACCTCACAAAAAGTCAGTTGTGGGGAGAGGAAGGGAAAGGAGTTTGTAAGCTGCCTTGAGGATCCTTACAGGAGAGAAAGGCAGGATACAAATCCAACCACCACCACCACCACCACCACCACCACCACCACCACCACCTCCTCCTCCCGTTGCCGTCAAGCCACAAGCCGTCGTTGCCGTCATCAGTCAAGCCGTCACGCTCGCTCTTTCTCTTTTTTCTTCTTCTTCTTCTTCTTCTTCTTCTTCTTCTTCTTCTTCTTCTTCTTCTTCTTCTTCTTCTTCTTCTTCTTCTTCTTCTTCTTCTTCTTCTTCTTCTTCTTCTTCTTCTTCTTCTTCTTCTTCTTCTTCTTCATGAAGCAATCCTTGCAGCAAAATTGCAAAATATTTATTTTGAAAAAACACAATGGAAGAAGCCATAAGATGTAACAGTACTTTCATAAACCATTGGGAGAGATTCAACCGCCCTAACTGCTCTATAAATAACTTAAAAGTACTGTTGATTTAAAGCATGCCATTGAAACAGTTCAGACCTGAGTTGAGATTCATATGAAGATGGATGCTGTCAGCTGGAGCCTTTGCTTATGAATCAATTTGACTTCTTACACTCATGCACTTGTCCTTAGCTGGATTATGGACTGCTAAGTGATGCCTGAAATCATCCTCATTTATTTCCTCTAAGTAACCCAGTCATTAATGTATGAATACTTCTGCAGGCCAAGGGAATTCATGACCATCTGAGGCCAGAGAGCAAAACAGAGACTGAGGCCAGAAGAAGTGCCCTTAAAAAGCAGGTGCCGCTTTCTCACTCAACCCAGAAAAAAAGATTTCTGGACTTTAAGGTAACTATTGTAAAATGCCTTCTGAAATGCTGGTGCAAAAAAGTAGATACAGGTAAATGTATGCAGCTATGAAATGAATAGATAAACATATCTGTATGCATAATGTCCAAATAAATCAGTGGAATTACAACCTGTATTTCAAGGAGGGGTGATCATTCATAGCCCACAAAATATTAAGTTACATGAAGGAACTAGAAACCAAAAAAACTTATGACTGACATGTAGATGAGAAAAGACCCATTTATCCTTTCCGAGCTCCTCTGAGGAACAGGAGGAAATCTATTAAATCGAGCAGCACAAAATAGTTTTAATGTCTGTCTCATTAAAAGATGTTTGTAGGGTTGTATATTCCTCTGGCACAGAACTCAACATGCTGGACCTTCTTTGCTGTAGAATGTCCACCTGGGTCCTAGTGCCGACCTAATCCTGCTGCCCCATCACAGTACTTGTGATAGTTGTTCAATGAACTATAACTGCTCTTGTATCAAAGTACCATGATCAATAACGACAAAATAATTGTTTTGGCAAAGGCAGTGTGTAAAAAATGAATGATAATTCTCATATTTATTCTGGACTATATTCTAATGCAAAAGCATACCATTTTCTCAATTGCTGCGCCTCAACTGACTGTACTAACATCTTATTTTGAGAGAGAGTATAGTGATTTGGGGGTGATTCCATCCTGATGAATTTTTCCACACAATTACTTCCGTAAGTACTGTGCAGCTGAGCTGTACGCTAGCAGTCGAGCCACCATCCATGGAATCATGGCTACCAGTGTTGACACTGATGAAGTCGTAACTCTGGTTTCCCCTCTTCTTATTATATGACTTCATATGACGTGCATAAGGCTTAGTCCCAAGTCTGAAAAAGTCGAAATCCACATATTTACATTGGGTATAGCTGGAATGAGGCATGGTGAGAAAAGACTGACAAATATGAATAAGGACCACAAAGGAGAATGTCAGATATAAGTTGTGGCATAGCCAGAAGCTTGGCTCTTAGCCAGTCATTTGCAGATTTTGAGCCAACCCAGAGGATCTGAGGCCAACCCATTGTACTTTTTTTGCTTCTTCTGCTTATTTAAATTGTATATTTGTCTCTTTAAATTGTCTGTTTATTTATTTGTATTTGTGTAGGCTGCTTTGGGTTCCCACTGGGAAGAAAAGTAAAGTAAAAATGCCTAATAAATGGCAGCCAAATCCAGGGAGGGGGGCAGTTAGAAGAAGAAGAGTTGGATTTATATCCTCCCTTTCTCTCCTGCAAGGAGACTCAAAGGGGCTTACAATCTCCTTGCCCTCCCCCTCCCAACAAACACCCTGTGAGGTGGGTGGGCTGAGAGAGCTCCGAGAAGCTGTGACTAGCCCAAGGTCCCCCAGCTGGCGTGTGTGGGAGTGCACAGGCTAATCTGAATTCCCCAGACAAGCCTCCACAACTCAAGCGGCAGAGCTGGGAATCAAACCCAGTTCCTCCAGATTAGAGTACACCTGCTCTTAACCACTACGCCACTGCTGCTCCTTCGGTTAGGGCAGGGGTCTGAAACTTGCGGCTCTCCAGATGTTCATGGACTACAATTCCCATCAACCCCTGCCACCATGGCCAGTTGGCCACCAATTGGCCATGGTGGCAGGGGCTGATGGGAATTGTAGTCCACAAACATCTGGAGAGCCGCAGGTTGCAGACCCCTGGGTTAGGGAGTGTAGTTTTGCTGCGGCCAGGTGTGGCTGGAGGAAAACAGGGGAAATCATTCAGATTGAAAGCTTCTTATGGAGCTAACTGAACTATGCCTCACTTTTAGCTAGAGCAGTGGTTCTCAACCTGGGGGTCACGACCCCTTTGGGGGTCGAATGACCCTTTGACAGGGGTCGCCTAAGACTCTCTGCATCAGTGTTCTCCATCTGTAAAATGGATAAATGTTAGGGTTGGGGGTCACCATAACATGAGGAACTGTATTAAAGGGTCACGGCACTAGGAAGGCTGAGAACCACTGAGCTAGAGTAAGTCACCAAAAGCAAAAGAGGCTGAATTCTCCCATAAGTGTGGGTGCTGGCTCCTGTGGAGGTGGAGTCCAGGGGCAAACACTGCCAATGCTTTGGAGCTCCAAGGAGCCAAACAGGGTCCCACTGCTGGCATTAGTGTCCCTCTCAAAGCCATGACTGCCTCTTACGTCACTGATATCCGTGGCAGGGTCATGCCAGATCCATAATCCTGCCCCACCCCCCAGCTGCCCCCATGGGTTGCATTGTAAATCAGCAATATCTGGCACACACGTGAAAATGATATTGATTAAACCCAATGAACATGTCAGTTTATCCTGTGATTACTTATACATGAGTGTGTGTGCATATGCTTCCAAATATCTCTTTATTAATATTCTATTTAGATGGGAACATGTAATGAGAACGGTGAATACCTTCACTATATTCATCACCTGGCATGCGAAGGACCAGAAAAAATCTGCATCATTCCAGATGCCAGCTTACCACTCACAGTGCAACCTCACCACATATTTCAAGATTCAGAATCTTACAAAGTTACTTCTAACGCAGCCAGTGTTCCTGGGGAGGTGGAATTGCCCTTCCAGAAGTACCCAAGTCCCACAGTCTATGCATCGAAGCCAACTTGTGGCTATGAATGTGCTTTTCCTGGCTATATTGGATCCAACTTGTATCCGACATTTCCCAAAGACACAATGGATATCACAGTGGATACGGATCATGTCACACTGAATGGACTTCCATATTGTGTAAATTCAGTGAGTCCCCGTGAAAAGAACAGCGATGGAATCCTTAGACATCATGGATTGAAACCATCCTTTGAGGAAAATAACAATGGAGAAAACGCGAGCCATGGAATGAATCAAGCTAGCGCCGACCAGCCTCATAATAGTGGAGAGTATTTTTGCAGCTATGATAGTCATTGTCCTTTGGAATTTCCAGCTTTTCAGACTATTATAACAACTAAGATGTCCTATGAAGCCTGTAAGTCATCAGTGGTGAAATGCGGTGACAATTTTTATGAAGCAAAAGATCTTCTGAGCTGTCCCCTGGAGGAGAACGTTTCTAGAAATGTCTGTCCTGAGGTAAAAGCTCACGAAGACTGGGGAATTGTCAGATCAAGTTTGCTTAGTGAACAATTTCTGACCAGTAGTAAGGTAGAGCATGTAGAGTCAGTGGAAACATATCAGGATGGTCCAAATACTGAAAGGAATTATACTGGCTATAAAGGGCAAACATTCAGATTTGAGAATACTGAATACTAAACCCTGAATGTGGTTCTCTATAAGCAGTTGATATATATGTATACAAGGACCATTTACTAATACAGAGGTGTCCAACTCTGGTGCTTCAGATGTTCATGGACTACAATTCCCATCAGCCCCTGCTGGAATGGCAGTGGCAAACCACCTCTGCTTATTACTTGCTTTGAAAGCCCGGGGGTGTGTGTCACCATAAGTTGGCTGCGACTTTATGGCAGTTTACACACTCACACAGGGACAACTGAGTTTGTCACATGGAAACTTGGTGTCAAAACTTGGTTGTTTTTACAGTGCGATCCTAAATAGTTTTACACCCTTCTAAGCCCATTGACTTTTTATGAAAGTTGTAACTCCAGTTAGGATTAGACTGCTAGTGCATCCTCTTAAAACAGGAGGCAACTTTTTCAGGATTCGTCTAGCAGTTGTGTGAATTGGTGGGTTCATCCTTGCCCATTTTGAAATAGAACATGGGCAGAGTATTTTTAATAGCTCATATTCATTTAGTAAAAAAGTCAATCCAAACATCTTATAGGATATGTGAAATATTATATGGATATTGTCCACAGTCTTTTAAATTACAGAAAATGCATTTCCATTTCCAACTCCCGCAACAGACTTTATTATGTATGTGTCCATTTAAACATATTTGTGTTGTTTGCTTTCCTTCCTTAATGCAGCAAAAATAACCAAAAACTCACCAGCATCTGTTAAGTGGTTAAAATAAAGAGAGGTTCTTAAAATAAAATTTCAGTGTCTTGTTTGCAAATTATAGCGCAGATCAGTTTGAAATTGTCCACAGTAACGCAAGCAGGAAACTTTGATATGCTGGTCACAATTCAGAGTGAAAAGAAGAAAACTTGTACCAACCAGGCTACAATAATTACTTCAAAAATGGTGTCTCCCGCTGGAGTAGCAATTTACTTATAAGTTACCAAAATAATTTTACAACTCAATAACAAGATGTTTTGGAACAATTATTACATCTCTCCCACTGGAGTAATGAAAAAAAACTTTTTGTATACAGTTTAGAACGGCACAGCAGTATAATCTTAACACAAAGATAACAGCTAACCAGATTCTAGATAAGTAACTGTCCTCATACTATTTCAAGGCTGTTAAAGGCAGGTCACGGTTTTTCAAAAGGACAATAGGACAGCGCTCTGTAATTAGTTTGTTCTTATGCTTCTCGAAACGTCCTTTTGCATAGCATGGAGGAGGTCACAATTCAGAGGCATATTTCTCATTTAAGTCCCACTATTTTCTTAAGAAAAATGAACTTATTTTGAACTGAGGTCACTGATATCTAGTGAGAGGAGCCACGTAATTTGTGATAGATGTTAGAAATGCCTCAGTTATTGAGGAAGTTGTAATAATAGTAGGACAGGCCACAAATATATCAGTTGCCCTACAAGCCCAAATTTAGTTCTGTTTGGGTGAAAGGGAGAAACCATGCAGTTTCAGTGTTATACTAATTATTTATTTAAAGTATATATTAGCTGACTTCCATTCTTCCTTTTGGAGCTTAAGGCAGCTTACAACATAAATAATATACATAAAATATATGAAAAATAACATCAAAAATATAAAATCACCATTCAGGACTACTAGTAAACTTAACTAAAGGCGATCCAAGAAATAGCCATCTTCAACTGCTTCCAAAAGATTGAACATGAGGGTGCAGGTACACCTCCCTGTGGAATTTGTTCTGTAATTGTGGGATTGCTATTGGACAGTCCCTCATTCAGGTATTCACCAAACGAGCTTCTTTAATTGATGAGACAGTCAGAAGGGCCTCTCCCTGTAATCTTAATTCTTAGGCAGGAACATACGGGAGAAGACCCCAGTCCTCAACTACGATTCCATTATGTTAACGGAGTACTCTGGCAGGGTGGGGTAATCAAAGATGCATGTCCTTGTTATGAGGCATCCAGATTGTATCACTGGAGTAACTAATAGATCTAATCCAGTGGTGGTGAACCTTTGGCACTCCAGATGTTATGGACTACAATTCGCATCAGCCCCTGCCAGCATGGCCAATTGGCCATACTGGCAGGGGCTGATGGGAATTGTAGTCCATAACATCTGGAGTGCCAAAGGTTTGCCACCACGGAATCTCTGCAAACAGACTGTTTTGCCTTAGGCTTGCTTTCAGCTTGGACACTCTGCTATCCACCCATACAAACATGGAAACTGGCATTTTGTAGCACACAGTATGAGAAATAATATGAAATTCAATATTTCATAACGTAGGGGATAAAGGCCATGCTAACATAGGGCTTTAAAGGACAAAACCAACACCCTGAATTGTACTCAGGAGTGGATCAGAAGCCAGTGTCATCACTGTAATAGTGGGTTCATATGCTCTTAATATCCTGCGTGACCAGTAGTCTAGCCACAGTGTTCTACACTGGCTGTAGCTTCCAAACACTCTTCAAGGGACCCCCCCCCCCAAACAGAGTGTATTGCAACAGTCCAGTCTAAATGGAAAGGGCAGCCCAACACAGATCCCCAGGTGGCCGGGGGCTTTCCAGCAGCATGGAGAGGCAGCAAAAGCCAATTGCACCTCACCACTGGAAAGCCCTTCGTAGGGTGGTGAAAGTCCAGGGCTTGGGCTGCAGCATGACCAGTCACAAATGGAACTATGGGGCGGCAAGCTGCTGCCCTTTTTGCCCCCTTTGCTAGTGTGGATACCCCTTATGCTGGCAGAAGGGGCAAACGCGCCTCTTCACTGCTCCCTAAGGTTATTCAGCCCTCCCCTCGCCCCAGTCGGATTGGACATTAAAGCATGGGTCACTGTGGCTATAAGAATATAAGAAAGAGCCTGCTGGATCAGACTCTCGAATTGTAATGAAGGCCAACAACCAGCTAAAGATCTGGCAGCTGTGAAATCAACAACAACAACAACAACAACAACAACAACAACAACAACAACAACAACAACGATTGTGACAAAAAAGAACAACAGTAATCCCACTAGTAGTCGGTGCTCTAGGAGGAATCCCAAGAAATCTTGAAAAACATCTGGAAAGCCTAAACTTGGACAGAACATCAGTCCACATGCTGCAGAAAGCAGCACTTCTAGGAACTTCACATATTCTACGCAAATACCCTTAATATCCTAGGTCAGTAGTGGCGAACCTTTGGCACTCCAGATGTTATGGACTACAATTCCCATCAGCCCCTACCAGCCTGGCCAATTGGGGGCTGATGGGAATTGTAGTCCATAACATCTGGAGTGCCAAAGGTTCGCCACTACGGTCCTAGGTCCTTGGGAAGGACTCGATATTCAGAGATGAATTCCAGACACTTGTGCTGTGTTGTTATGTGTATAACAACAACAACAACAACAACAACAACAACAACAACAACAACAACAACAACTTGGAAGCAAACAAAGGGAAAAGAGTAGGGTTGCCAGCTCCAGGTTGGAAAATACCTGGGGATTTTGGGGATGAAGTTTGAGAAGGGCAGGGTTTGGGGAGGGGGGGGGGGCTTCAGTGGGGTATAAAGCCACACAGTCTCCTTCCAAAGCAACCATTTTCTCCAGGTGAACTGATGTCTGTCACCTGGAGATCAGTTGTCATCCCAGGAGATCTCCAGCCAGCACATGGAGGTTGGCAACCCAAGGAAAGAGAGTTTCTCTCTCTGTTGCCGCCACCACAGCAGCACTTCCTCGTTACATGTAAGAAGCAAACACAAGATAAAAGAGGCGATAGGTCCACTGTTGGGTGAAAATGGAAAAGCTCTGACCGAGGACAGAGAGAGAAAACAGAAAAGTTCAATGACTATTTTGCCTCAGTTTTCTTTTCCCTGAAGATGAGAACAGACTTTTTCTAGAGGGGGTCATAGGCAAGCATGGCATCCGGGCTGATGGTTGATACAGACAGAAAGGCAGGTGAGAAGCCCCTGGCTGTATTGGACCAGAACCAATCCCCCAGGCCAGATGTACTCAAAGAACTTTATACAGCGAACCACCACACCACACTGGCTGTCTAGAATAAACAATCTAAAGCTGACCACTAGTCTTCAAACAGCGTAGAGCAGACCTGGGCATTATACGGCCCGCGGGCCACATCCGGCCTGCCGGATGACCCTGACTGGCCCCCCTGCCTTGCTGGGGAGCGAGGTGCCTTTGAAAGCCCCGCAGAAGCTGGTTGCCTTGGCTGCTGGCTTCTGCGGGGCTTTCAAAAGCGCCTTGCCCCCCCCCCCCCCCCCCTTGCTTGGGAGCGAGGCGTCTTTGACTGCCCTGCAGAAGCCGGTTGCCTTGGCTGCCGGCTTCTGTGGGGCTTTTGAAAGCACCTCGCCCCCCTGCCTTTTGGCCCGGCCCTCCACAATATTTTCTGTTTCTTATGCGGCCCCATGGAAAAAATAATTGCCCACCCCTGGCGTAGAGGGAAATTGGGTAAAAGGAAACAGTTCCAGTCAGAGAGGCAAGGAACATTCTAGAATGATGTGGGATACCTTGCCGAGCCTGCAGACAGGGCTGGACTACAATCAGAGGCAGATTCGAACTCTGCAACCGTGCCAATCACTTTCTTGTAGGCTCATCTACTTCCCGGGGGTGTTGTGAGGATAAAATGGCAGAATATGAGCTCTTTGGAGGGAAGGCAAGATAGAAATGCGATAGTGTAAACTGAGTAGGGGAGCAGGTGCCACGGGATGTGGTTGTTTTCAGTCCCTTTGGTTAAAAAAAAATGCAAACAGGGTTGTTCTTCACGGCTCTCTTAGCTCTTGCCCCGCTACCTTTCACTCAGTTTCCCGGTTCACAGCAAAAGCAAAGCACACGGCGGTTGTTGTGTCTGAAGGGCAAAATGAAGTGCTAACGGATCAGTACGTGTTGTTCATCCCATCGCTTTGGGAAATGCCGAATCTTTCTTATAAACAAGATGAAAGCTCTCAGGTCAAACTGACCTTTTACCCATGAAACCTAAGAACAGGGACCAAAACACAAGTGAACAGCATGATTGATAGTGGGACTGATTGACAGATATCATGGGGTGATCCAGGGAGAATAGCAGGCGAGTACAAAGAAATACAAACGCATACGTTTGGATTCACCAACAGAATTTTTAATCACCCGTTGACCCTGAATGGTACGTTTTTGAACATGGTCCTGTTTCATGCCTCCTCTTCCATAACTGTAACTATTTTTGCACGTTTTTTTTAAAAAACCCACACCAGTTTCTTTAAAATAATTTTTTTACTTCAGGAGAAAATGCTACTGGAACTCGGCCATACAGACTGGAAACCCCACAACATCCCATTTTGTTTTACTTTGCCAACAAAATTTCCAAAAAAAGGGGGGCGATTAAAATGATAAAAAGGTAGAGTAAAAAAAATAAAATTAAAAAACAGGGAAAAAGAAAAGAAAAAATATATTAAAAAGAGGGAGGAGGGGAAGGCTATTTCTGAAAGCTCAAGGGTCACACAGACTTGTTGATCCTAGGTTTTCTCAGAACTAGTGGGTCTATATCAGACCTGGGCATTATACGGCTCGCGGGCCAAACCCGGCCCGCCGGATGACCGTGACTGGCCCCCCTGCCGTGCTGGGGAGCGAGGCGTGTTTGAAAGCCCCGCAGAAGCCGGTTGCCTTGGCTGCCCATGCCTTTTGGCCCGACCCTCCACAATATTTTCTGTTTCTTATGCGGCCCCATGGAAAAAATAATTGTCCACCCCTGGTCTATATCAAGGCCTTTCTGGTCTACCTGTTGAATTTTACGTCCCCAGTGTCTGAGGAGGCAAGAGCAGAAACTTGCTTTACAAGCCAGCAAAAATTGTTCCTTTCTGTAAGAATGGTCAGGAGCCCACAGATGGTCAACTGGAGGGAAGTGCCATTTCCCCGGAAGTTTTTAAAAACCCCGAAACAGCAATTATGCATCTCCATGCTTCATTAAGCATTCTAGAATTCTTTGAAGGCAAGCTACCTGGCACATGTCTGATAGTAACCACAAGGATGGGGACAGAACATAATCAAAACGTCACAGAAGGAACACAGGCGCACAAACTTGTATTTCACTTATCTGCAAATATGGAGAAGCTGTGATGAGCTACAGCTTCTTTACACATGGAAAATACATGTGCCTGACCATCCTCGTGAGTGTCCTCTGCAGAAGAAGAGTTTGGATTTATACCCGACTTTTCTCCCCTGTTAGGAGACTCAAGGTGGCTGACAAGCTCCTTTCCCTTCCTGTCCCCATAACAGACACCTTGTGTGGTAGGTGGGGCTGAGAGAGTTCTGAAAAACTGTGACTAGCCCAAGGTCACCCAGTAGGAAGATAGGAGTGGCAGAAACACATCTGGTTCACCAGACGAGCCTCTGCTACTCCGGTGGAGGACTGGGGAATCGAACCCGGTTTTCCAGATAAGCATCCACCTGCTCTTAACCACTACACCATGCAGAAGAGTTCAGAGATGGAACAGGGGCATTAAAATTGCCATGGAGGTGTAGACTGTCTGTGGTCATCACTGCTGTGGCCCAGATCTGAGTCAAACAGATTAAACGGTTCTCCTATCAAACCAGAGACCACTTGGCTCGGCTGGCTTCATCAAGAACCTTCCCAGTAAAGGACCAGAAGTCCATACACTGCCACAAGTGCTTTATAGTCATAAGCAGAGTTGGACCCTGTTCAGCCCATTGACAGCAAGGTGTTAACTCCCTAGTACGCCACTACTACGGTAGGAAACCTGAAGAGTCAGGCCCCTTCCGCACACGCAAAATAATGTGTTTTCAAACCACTTTCACAACTGTTTGCATGTGGATTTTGCTATTCCGCACAGCTTCAAAGAGCACTGAAAGCAGTTTGAAAGTGCATTATTCTGCATGTGCGTAATGAGCCTCAGAGTGGTGTACTGGTTTGATTTTTCACCCTTCCACATGAGTGGCAGACTCTAATCTGGCGGAACAGGTTTGTTATCCCACTCCTCCGCATGAAGCCTATTGGGTGACCTTGGGTTGGTTACAGTTCTCTGAGAACTCTCTCAGCTCCGCCAACTTCACAAGGTATCTGTTGTGGGGAGAGGAAAGGAAGGAGTTGGTAAGCCTCTTTGGGACTCCTTATGGTTGAGAAAAGCAGGATATAAATCTTAAGTAGGACCCAAAAGAGCACAAGAACTTTAATTCTTACCTATACATCTTTAACGTAGATGGAATGCCCACACTATAAATCTGGTAAATTAATGTTTTGTTTAAGGAGATGGATGACAAATGAAGCATTAGTGGCAACACTGAAGCCATGAATCTTGAAATATAAGTACCAGTCTGTGGTATTCACTAAATGGAATGGAGTTGGAATGAAATTTTTCATTTGTATACCAGCCTCCCCTGAAGGCAGTGATGGGATTCAAATAATTTCACAACCGGTTCCGGTGGTGGGATTCAAATAATTTAACAACTTGTTGTTTACAAGTACCATTCTAACAACTGGTTCTGCCAAAGTGGTGCGAACCGGCTGAATCCCAGCAATGCCCGAAGGGTTCAGGGTGGTGAACAACATCAAACAATAATATACAACAGTGGCCCTTTCCCCACTTACCTTAAGCCCCGTGCTACTCTCCTCAAGTAGCGCGGGGTCCCCCGGCACTCCCCACTACAGGGGCGGCGACAATGCAGCCGCCCCAAAGCTGCCGCTGTTGTGCCCCCTCAGCGCGCGGCATCCCTGGCACTCCTCGAAACGGCGCCTTTTGATGACCCCGCGCAGAGCGTGGGGTCGTGGGGACGCCCGGGCACGCTCCAGAGATGCCACGTGCTGAGAGTAGCGCGCAGCAAAGGGCAGCAAAGGTAAGTGGGGAAACACCCAGTAATACATATCAATGCATCAAAACAATGCATCAAACCAGGATACACAGCAATAGACTCGTCGTAGCAACAGCAATAATATACAGTCTTGAAACTCTTAACAGTATCCAATATCAGGTTATCAATTACACATCAATTCAAGCATCATTACATTAGCAGATTCAGACATCATTACATTATAACACAATTCATAGTATGGAATATCAAAACAACATCAGAACAGCATAGCATCTATAAAGATAACATAATGATAACATTCCTTAACAATCCATCTAAGATAACAAATAGTATAATGTAATCACATAATAATTGCAATACCATAACAGAGCATAATATAAGATATCTTTTGCCATCCCCACAGACTACCCCTCACCTATCTGCGAGAAGACCCACTCCCCACAATATAGTAGCACTAACAATACAAAAATATCCCTGCCTAGCCACCTAAATACTAGAAGGCTAACCTAAAAGCTAAGCTTAAAACAGAAACGTCTAACATAGCTACCACTACTATTAAAATACCTAATGAAACATTAATGAAATTATCCAATAATTAGTGGCTGCAAGGTAAGGTAAAATTTTAAGAGGGTATGTTTCCTGGGAAGTTGGTCAGATAAAGAAAAGAAAGTGACTTTTTTTTGGTCCCAATGCTCAAAGCTGCTGAGTCAGTCTCATTTCTGATCAAAATCTTAATGCTAGGGTATTGCATTGGATAAGCCAATTGCCAGTTAATTTTTACACCACTGGAATTCTCAGTACTTTTCTCCCTGTGTTTTTCTTCCCATTTAACTTGTTCGTTCAACCAAGACGTTACATTTCCTGCTATGAAAACAATAACAATCGTTGTCCACGCCTAATTTGGCTCCTGGCACTGGTTTTCGGTTTTTGATCCTGTTTTCACCTGGGAAGATCTCTAATGCTGTCAACAACATTTCCCTTGGATTCCAGAAAAGAGACTCAGTTACTTTGCTTTTGCACGCAGAGAGATGCTGTGAAATCAACATAGTTATCATCACATCTGAAGCTGGACTACGGCAGTGAATCAGTTTGACAAACACTCACTATGGGTGGAATTCAAGTGAATTTTCTCTCCTAATCGGTTGTAAACAAAGCAAATACGAACAGCTTCTTGCAACCTAATCCTGTGTGTGTTCACTTAGAAATGGTTCCCACCGTGTTCAACGGGGCTTTCTCCCAAGTAAGGGAATATGCTATAGAAGTGCCATCACAAGGCACAATCTTAAAGTTGTTTATTCAGAAATGAAACTCACTGAGTTTTTATGAGATTTGATGGTGGAAAAAGTGCTATCAAGTTAGACCCGTCTAAAGATGGTAGCGGGCAATGTAAACAGTTGATTTTTGGCGACCCAACAGGGTTCTCAAAGCAAGAGGCATGCAGAGGTGGTTTGCCATTGCCTGCCTCTACATGGGTGGAGAGAGTTCTGAGAGAACTGTGAGCGGCCATGGGTAGTAGCACCTGCTTTCCACCAGCTTTATGCGATTATCAGGGTGCCCTTTTGCAAACGCAGCCCCACCACTTTAAAACACACACACCATTTGGGTTTTGTTCTGTTCTCGGTTTTGGCTTGTGTAGCTTATATGTGTAAAATAATTTTTTTTTAAGTGTGGGAGTGGAGATTAGTTTTGGTTTACTCCCCCCTTTCTTTCTTTCTGTATGTTGTTTGCATGTGTAAAATAAATTGGGAAGCTGAGACTAGGGTGGATTTCTTTTCTTTGTTTCTCTCTGTGTTGTTTACATGTATAAAATAAAAACAAATTTAAAGGTAGGGGAGGAGAGATTAGATTTGGTCCCCCCCCCTTTTCTTCCGGGTGTGTTGTTTATTTGTATAAAATAAATAAATTTTCCTTTAACCCCCCCCTCCCCCACACCACACACCTTTTTCACCCACTTTCGGGTCTAAACGAAACGCTTCGGAAGCTGCTCTTAAAGGCGCGCCCCCGCGCCCAGCAAGGGGGAAAGGCAGCTTTTGCGAGGAGTCTGCGCGTAATAGGCGCACACGGGGCGGCCATGTAAACAAGCAGCACGTGGAAGGAAGGAGGAAAGGACGGACAGAGCGACGCCGACTGACTATTGCTAGGCTCTGCGTTGGGGTCCCGGGGGAAGGAGACACCGCCATGCCCCAAGTTTGTGAGGTTTGCCTAAGCTTTGGGGGCTGCAGTAGCCACCCTTTCCACCCCGCGGGGCTCCCGTGCGCCCTCGCCACATCTTCTAGCGGCCAGGGGTAGGGAACCTGCGGCTCTCCAGATGTTCAGGAACTACATTTCCCATCAACCCCTACCAGCATGGCCAATTGGCCATGCTGACAGAGGCTGATGGGAATTGTAGTTCCTGAACATCTGGAGAGCCGCAGGTTCCCTATCCCTGTTAGCCCATGAAGGCGCA
This sequence comes from Sphaerodactylus townsendi, assembly GCF_021028975.2. Classification (NCBI taxonomy): domain Eukaryota; kingdom Metazoa; phylum Chordata; class Lepidosauria; order Squamata; family Sphaerodactylidae; genus Sphaerodactylus; species Sphaerodactylus townsendi. Next base: position 20,995,939 of record NC_059433.1, on the reverse strand, counting down.
GCGCGTTTAGCAGGGAATGTGCGGAAACTTTGTGGCGCCCCGTCCGCCTGTTTCCGTGCAAACAGGGACTTTCTGCCTTTAATCTTCGTGGGCTGAGGAGTAGGGCGCGGCCTGGCGGAGTTACTTCGTTGAAACCAATGGACGTGGCCGGAAGGAGCTTTGCCTAGCGCCGGCTCAGCTGCTTTAACTTTCTTGTGACTGAGAATGCATGGCTGGGTGGAGTGGCCAACTTCCAGGCAGTCAACCATTACGATAATGAGGACAGGTGCACCGTTAGGTAACCATCACTCCACCCTGCGCCTAAAATTGCCTATTGAATATTTTCTTTGTAAAGGCAGTTGGTCTGATTGATATATATATTATGTATATATTCAATTGTGGCGAAGGCATCTGTGCATGCTGGATAGTTTGCACTGTACACCGTTCTTTTAGCTTTTAGGTGTGATTGTAACCTCCAGGTAGCGGCTGGAAATCTCCAGGTGACAGACTGCAGGTCACCTGGAGAAAATGGCTGCTCTGGAAGGTGGACTCTATGACGTTGTACCCCTTTGAAGTCTCTCCTCTCACCAAAACCCACCCTTCTCAGGCTTTATCCTTAAATCGCCTGGTATTTCGCCAACCTGCGGCAGGCAAAAGTGTTTAGGAAGAACAATAGCGAATCCATAATGTACAGATGGTTGTTACCAGTATAATGATATGTTAATGGCTTAAGCTTTAAAGTAATTCGCATAAATGTTTGTATTTATTTTTCTCCAAAAGGAAGAAGAGATTCCACAGCAGGTGACTGAAACACCGGACTGTGCTGAATACTATGTAAATATCACTCCAGACCTGTGAAATTTGTTTAGTCACAAGGTCATTTGAGAACTTCAATATACTGCTAATCCTGAGTTCACAAACAGGGGTCCCTTCCGCACACGCAAAATAATGTGTTTTCAAACCACTTTCACAACTGTTTGCAAGTGGATTTTGCTATTCCGCACAGCTTTAAAGAGCACTGAGAGCAGATTGAAAGTGCGTTATTCTGCATGTGCGGAATGAGCCAGAGCAATCCTATCCTTATTCAGCACTAATGCTTTAATATGTTTAGAAGGGTGTAACAGTTTGGGGTCGCACTGCTGAGAACACACACAACTAAGCACACAGAACTACCCTGTTTCCCCGAATATAAGACATCCCCAAAAAATAAGACATAGTAGAGATTTTGCTGAAGTGCGAAATATAAGGCATCCCCCGAAAGTAAGACATAGCAAAGTTTTTGTTTGGAAGCATGCCCGACGAACAGAACAGAGAAAAATAAGACATCCCCTGAAAATAAGACATAGCGCATCTTTGGGAGCAAAAATTAATATAAGACACTGTCTTATATTCGGGGAAACACGGTATAGCATCAAAGACTTGCAGATCCACTCTAAGGCTCATTCCGCACATGCAGAATAATGCACTTTCAAACTGCTTTCAGTGCCCTTTGAAGCTGTGCGGAATGGCAACATCCACTTGCAAACAGTTGTGAAAGTGGTTTGAAAACGCATTATTTTGCGTGTGCGGAAGGGGCTTAAGAAAGTAATCTTCCGAGAGTTCAGTTTTTCTTATGATACCATAATTACTTGTTTTATTTTAGCTCCAGTCATTATTAGCTGATGCCTTTAAAGGGAAGGGGTTTCAGAAAATAAGTGACGCGCTACAAGAAAAGGGTATTTATCCTCAGAAGTACAGCAAACAACTATTAAATCAAATGGACAAAGTTCTGAAAAAGGTAAGTCATCCATCTTTTGAGCAATTTAAGTCACCAAATTACTCCTTTAGGCAGTAACACCAGAGGTGGGATCCAGCAGGTTCTCACCAGTTCCCGAGAGTGGGTTACTAATTATTTGTGTGTGCCGAGAGGGGGTTACTAATTGGGTCCGCTTTTCCGTTAGAAATTCCATTCGGTCCAAAAATCATAAAGTCCTGTTGTTTCCCATGTGGCTGGTTAGCGAAGGTAGAAAACGGGATCATTCTCCCTGTTGGGCTGTTTTTAAAAACATGTTTTAGAAATACGGTCAAGTTCCTTGTTTAAGGAAAGTATCCTTCTTTTGATTTCTAGAAACAAAATTAAGTATTTGAAAGTATTCAGTATTTGACAGGCAGTCAATTAGAGGAGAAGTAGTTGTTTCTGTTGGCAGTAGAGACAATAGGACTTGCTATAATGAGTTTAAATTATGGACAGAAAGATACCAGCTGGAAATTAGGAACTTTTTTTTTACAGTAAGAGTTTTTTACAGTAACAGAAATTATTAATGCCTCTCGCCTCTGAATGCCCTTCGCCACGCCCGCCGTCGTACCCCGCACCAGCCCCATTACTGGCTTACTCCCCCACTACTGTTTGAATCCCACCACCATGGGAACCTGTTACTAAAATTTTTGGATCCCACCACTGAAAACACATCTGTGGATCATTCCCCCCCTTCATAGGAACTGGACAAAAACGAGTTCTCCAATGTTTCCTTGTTGCTGAAATGCATTCAACTATATTGTAGAAGTGACCCTCAGGAAGGTGTGAACCTGCTTCTTCAGCAAGGATTGATACCAAAGATAAGTAACTCTGTGCTATCATATGACTGAGCTGCCTCAATCCGTATTCATAGCAGAGCAAGCTTGTTTTTAACAGTATTGAGCAACTAAACTTATCTGTTGAGTCTTCCTTGTTCAGTGCTCTGAATTTCAGAAGGAGATTGCATGTTGAGCAGATTTTTTTCCTTACAATCATTTAATTTTTAGCAGGCCAGGTGCTCGGGAGCAGCAGCAGCAGAAGGCCATTGCTTTCACATCCTGCATGTGAGCTCCCAAAGGCACCTGGTGGGCCATTGCGAGTGGCAGAGTGCTGGACTAGATGGACTCTGGTCTGATCCAGCAGGCTAGTTCTTATGTTCTTATGTTCTTAATTTTACTGTGGTACTTTGTGAGCAGCAAATGCCAGCTTAATTTTTTAAATACAATTTATTTAAAATATTTTTAATAAATGATTATGTTGGACTTTGGCAAAAAAAAAGTGTGTAGGGAAGCACAGCTAAATTACCAGCTTGCAACAAAGTCACAGTGATGTGTGATCCCTTGATCACATGTCAATTACATACATAAGCAATATGTTTCTGGGTAAATCACATTTCACATATCAATTACATACATATCACATATCAATTACATACATAAGCAATATGTTTCTGGGTAAGTCACATTTCACATATCAATTACATACATATCACATACCAATCACATACATTTCACATATCAATTACATATATAACCAATATGTTTCTGGGTGAATCCTCATTTTAAACTGTTCATTGGGCATTGATGACTGTATTACTGTGACTATTCATGCTTTTATATACCCCCCCCCCAAGTGTTGACATCCCTTAAGAATGAAATTAATGACATTTCTTAAAATGTTGATATTTTGAGTGTGTGTCTGTTTAACAATAACAGCACATGCTGTGTTGTATCTAAAAACCCATGCAGTTGTGTGTGTTTTTTTTAAAAAAAGACAATTGCCTCATCTTTGTGCACCGATCCCAACAGAAAATCACTGGTGTAGATAAAGCTTAACATGCAGCGATTGGCTCTTAAAAGTTCCTGTGGAAAACAGAATGTTTTTTAAAATAATGGATTCAGGAAATGACAAAGACTGTTCTCTCTGGCCCTTTCCCCACTTACCTTAAGCCCTGCGCTGCTCGAGGAGAGTAGCGCGGGGTCCCTCTGCACTCCCCACTGAGAGGGGCGTCGACAGCGCAGCTGCCCCGACGCTGCTGCTGTCGCGCGCCTCAGCGCGAGGCATTCCTGGCGCTCTTTCAAAGGGCGCCTTTTGATGACCCCGCGCAGAGCGCGGGGTTGTGGGGACGCCCAGGCGCGCGCCAGGGATGCCGCGCGCTGGGGATTGCACGCAGCAACCCTCAGAAAAGGGTAAGTGGGGAAAGGGCCTCTGACTGACTCTTCCACATCTAAATGCTATTCTGTAAGGTTATAATTTGATAAACATGTACTTGGACAACCTTCCCTTTTCAGCTTATTGCAAACCTGCAATGATTTTGGGGGCCAAGAGTGAGGGAAGTAAGCTGTCATTCATTTCCTTAGGTCAGTGGATGTTGTACAACGGGTGTCACAGCCTGTATTTTCAAGGGGAAATGCATCCCAGCTGAAGTCAGTTCAGAAAGGATGTGTTGGAACTTTTCTCCTTTGTGAAGAGTTCTGATTTGGGACTCTTTAGTTTGGAGAGGAGACGTCTGAGGGGGGATATGATTGAAGTCTATAAAATTATGCATGGGGTAGAAAATGTTGACAGAGAGAAATTTCTCTCTCTTTCTCACAATACTAGAACCAGGGGGTATTCATTGAAAATGCTGGGGGGAAGAATTAGGACTAATAAAAGGAAACACTTCTTCACACAATGTGTGATTGGTGTTTGGAATATGCTGCCACTGGAGGTGGTGATGGCCACTAACCTGGATAGCTTTAAAAGGGGCTTAGACAGATTTATGGAGGAGAAGTCGATTTATGGCTACCAATCTTGATCCTCTTTGATCTGAGTTTGCAAAGGCCTTAACAGACCAGGTGCTCGGGAGCAACAGCCGCAGAAGGCCATTGCTTTCACCTCCTGCATGTGAGCTCCCAAAGGCACCTGGTGGGCCACTGCGAGTAGCAGAGAGCTGGACTAGATGGACTCTGGTCTGATCCAGCTGGCTTGTTCTTATGTTCTTATGATCCAAATACTGGTCCTGCTAATTCTGGGTCACTGAGAAGAACTGCAGCAGTGAGCCACATAGCTGTCTGCATAGAATAGGGTATTGTGGGTTTTCTGGGTTGTATGGCCATGTTCCGGTAGCATTTTCTCCTGATGTTTCATCTGCATCTGTGTCTGGCACCGGAAGGCTCCATACCAAGCAAAATGTCAGGAAAAAATGCTACTGGAACACGGCCATACAACCCGGAAAACCCACAACATCCTAGTGATTCCGGCTGTGAAAGCCTTTGACAATGTCTGCATGGAGCCAGGAAGTGTAGTTGGGTCTGAAAACTGGGGGGAAAAGGAAGAGAAAAGGAAGGAAGGGGAAAAAAGCACATTTAGGCCACTTTCTACTTGTTAATTTCTAATTACTTTCTTAATTTAATTTATCTGATTTTTGCTTATATGTTTTTGTTTTTACATGGTCGCTTGGTTTGAAAGAACTAGAGAATTTCTGAGCCTGATAGAACCGAAAGAAAGTAAATTCTTGGCAAAGCTTGTGGAAGACTTTTTCGACACAGCACTGGTAAGCACCAGGAAAGGGAAAGGCTTCAACTCGTCCGATTGTCTTTCTGTGCTTTTTGTTGGCCATCCTTAACCCAGTAATGATAACACACATCTCACTCCTAAAGCAATTATATCAATTTAGGACTTTTAAAAAATAATTTTGAAAGAGCCCTACTCTGTTTTAGTTCTTCTGTGTTCACATACAGCACTTCTACTCTAACATGTTCATAGGCAGTGGTGGGATCCAAAAATTTTAGTAACAGGTTCCCTCGCCAGCCCATCTCACAAAGGGGGCAGAGGCGTATCTAGGCAAACCTGAGCCCTGGGCAAAACCTGAGTTGGATGCACCCTCATGGGCAGCCACCCCATCATGATCCCCAAATTTTTTTTTGCACCAGGTCATTTCTAAATCATCATCACATTATAAAAAATGCCCCAACTCACAAATCTGAACACAGCAATGGTGAAACACACAGGTTCTTTGATAGAGACTGGTGAGATAAAAGGTACGAAAGGCTGAGAATCCATGAATTGCAGTACCTGAAAGGGATTAACCCAGTTCAGGGAGTTACATTATTAGTCGCAATTGCTATATGGAACCTTCACATTCAAAGGCAGTAGGCCTCTCGGGGAGGTGAGGGCGTGGAGGTGGAAAAGCGGACCCGATTAGTAACCCCCTCTTGGCACACACAAATAATTAGTAACCCACTCTCGGGAACTGGTGAGAACCTGCTGGATCCCACCTCTGTTCATAGGGCTTAATGAAGCTCTGTTCTCCTCTAGTTGTATGGGTGTTTCATTTACTTCCTTTATATACTGCCTTTCTCCCCAGTAAGGAACCAAAGCAGTTCACATCATTCCCCTCTCCGTTCTGTCTGCACAACAACCCTGTCAAGTTGGTTTGCATTTCATGAAATGGACACAAAATATGACGGGCAGCTGCTTACTTCTAAACTAGTTAAGTGACAGTAGACAGCTGGGAGACTGGAGCGGCTGTACAAGGAAGGCGATGGCAAATGCCCTGGGCTCATCTCTTGCCTTGAAAATTGCATGAGGAGGAACTTCATGGGGCCACTATGAATGGGTTGCAGTTTGACAGCACAGCATGCCTTTTCGGAAGGCAGGCACATACAATGATCTGGAGACTTGGAAATGTTATATGAAAATGCCTATTGTTAGAAATTTCTGGTGTTTGATCTGGAATCTCTTTCCATAAATAGCCTTGTGAGTCCTGAAGGAAAGGCAAACAATAGATATTTAACATAACATAACTTAAACATAAACCTAACATAAATAAATGTACACATGAGGAAACTGTTCTGTTTGGATCCAATAGGTGTTACAGTTAAATGTGTTTCTACTAGTGGTGGTGAACCTTTGGCACTCCAGATGTTATGGACTACAATTCCCAGCAGCCCCTGCCAGTATGGCCCATTGGCTGGTGGGGGCTGATGGGAATTGTAGTCCATAACATCTGGAGTGCCAAAGGTTCGCCACCACGGCTTAAGGGATATAGGTAAAGGTTTCCTTAAATTTTTTAAAAATGTATTTCAGTATACATGATAAGCATAAACATATACATGAAGCATAAACTTTTATATTTTTACACTTCGTAAGGATCTTACTTTCTAAACTTATTTTTAAAAATTACATTACTTTTCAATATATCGTCATATCTAATAACATATTTATTATAACACATATATTGCCTAGATCTTTCTTCAATTATAGTTTAACTGTGTTCTTAATTTTCATCTATATAATTAAAAAAGGTACTCAGTCTTTCTTGAAATTCTGAGATGCAGAGGTGGGATCCAACCAGTTCTCACCACTTCTCTAGAAGTGGTTACTAATTTTTTCTGAGTGCTGAGAAGCAACCTCCCTGCCCAATAGGGACTGGAGGTGCGTGTGTGTGGCGGCGCCACTGTTTGAATCCCACCACCATCGGAACCTGTTATCAAAATTTTTGGATCCCACCACTGCTGAGATGGATCTGTTATGTATAAAGGATATTGGTTTTACCATTACCATTACATATTCATTTAATTTAGTCATCCATTCATTCAAGTTGGAATATTTCTCTGTCTTCCATTTTGTTTCATATATTACTGAGTTTAGGTTGAAGTATCTTACAGTGCAGTTTCCATACTGTTCAACATCCACTGAAATCAGTGGAATTAGAGGCATGTAACACTGTTTAGGACTAATGGTTAAACAGTCTGTCTGTTTAATGTGCTGTATTTGAATGTAATGTATTTTTCCTGTATGTGGGTGTACTATATTAATCTCCATTCTGTGCTTTTCTTTCCCATCCTGTTCTTAGGTCATTGCCAAGAGCAATGATGAAGGTCAGTCACCATCTTTATAATTATCTAACCATTTTAGGTGAGGTGGTTTTGTTACCCAGGATGGAGACACAGGCCCCTTCCACACACGCAAAATAATGTGTTTTCAAACCACTTTCACAATTGTTTGCAAGTGGATTTTCTATTCTGCACAGCTTCAAAGAGTATTGAAAGCAGTTTGAAAGTGCATTATTCTGCATGTGCGGAATGAGCCACAGTCTCTCAATAATGTGGGGAAAATTAGCTCAAAGCAGACTGGTTAGTTCAGCCGTGAAAGCCTTCGGCAATACATCAGACTTCTTATCAATATCGCAAGAGGCTGGGTAGGGAATCTTTAATACCAGTATATATGAAGATCAGCTCTTGGAAGAAAATCCACAGAGGAATATAATGCAAATTTGACAATCTTTATTGTAGGGATAAGAAGTTCACAAGCACTTGATTCAATGCAGTAAACACACGCACAGTTCATAAGACAAAATTGGCTGGATGCGATGTGAAGAAGATCTGGGGTTCAGAACCAAATGGCCAGCGTCTGGTTCCAGGGGGCAACGTGTTGGGCACAGCGACAAAGATGAAAAGGTGTCAGTGACACTGGGCGATTGGCCCTTTGGAGGGTAGGATATTTATAGGGCGAAGAACCACCTTTGGGAGGTGTCAGGACAACCTTTAGGAAGTGCTAGGACAAGTTCACTGTTCGAAGACCGAGGACCTTTCCCTGGGGCCATTGCAAGCACAGCCTCAAAATGAATCGCAGCCTGGCCTCAGACTCTCCCCCTCCCTCAGTGTTGCTATGTAAGGGGAGAGATGGGGAAAGCCCTGCAGGGGTTTTCTGTTTTTGCAATGGTGGGATCCAGTCTATGTATTTGAATTGATAAGAAAGTCACATATAAATTCTTCAACCTGATAGTGGCTTTAGTAAAACACAGGCTCATTCCACATATGCAGAATAATGCATTTTCAAACTGCTTTCAAGGCTCTTTGAAGCTGTGCGGAATAGCAAAATCCACTTGCAAACAGTTGTGAAAGAGTTTGAAAACGCATTATTCTGCGTGTGCGGAAGGGGCCACAGTGTCATTATTCCTGTTAACATGAGGGTGAGAGAGGTCAAAGTTTTGGATTTAATTATTTTGATGATAGGATTTTTATAATACGTGTTGTAATTGTTAGCTGTCTTGGTGGCCCTGATGGAGCAGAAAGGCAGGGTACAAATTTGTAAATAAATACCATATACAAAGCTATCAAATTTAGCCAGTCTGATTTGGATAGGCTGCAAATCACAAAGGCCCCTTCCGCACATGCAAAATAATGCGTTTTCAAACCACTTTCACAACTGTTTGCAAGTGGATTTTGCCATTCCGCACAGCTTAAAAGAGCACTGAAAGCAGTTTGAAAGTGCATTATTCTGCATGTGCGGAATGAGCCAAGAAGATACTGCAGGTCACTTCTGTGTTAATTAGTCTGGTTCTTTTCTGCCTGAAAACTGGGCTTCTTTTCCCCACACCCATTTTATTGTTCCAGGAAAGAAGCAGCTGCTTGAATCCTTCCTACTGTACTTAGGACATATAGCTATCGAACCTAATGTGACCTGTGCCCTTCGGCAGGAGGTTAGTTTCTGACAAGAAGAAAGTAGAATGAAAAGGCGTAAGATGAATCCTCCCTCATATTCATGACTTGTGCTGTATTTCTTCTATCACTGCAACGAAGGCTCTGAGAACCTTAAACACGCTCTTGGACAACGTCGCTCGAGAGGAACGAAAGAAGTTTGCATTGTCTGAAGAGATGTGTTTGCTTACGTAAGCATGTTTGTACTACGGGGGTCATTCCTACTTCAGTTTTCATTATACTAGGGAGCAGGTTTTGTGTTTTGTCTTACGCACAACTTAGTGGTCTATCTTAGTCAAAGCGAACTTTTGCTGAGTAGGGAATAGTTAGAAGTTAGCCTTGTTTGCAATAGCAGGCTGCAACATGCAGAGGAATTGTTGTTTGATGCTTTTTTGCATAGCGGTATGACACATATCTGACTTTTTTCATTGTTTCTAATTTTTATGATCCTACTCCTTTTGCATTGTTTGTTGGAAGTCTTGTTCTGTTTAATTGCATTTCTCTTGCACTGTGTGATCCACTTTGAGTCTGTGAGAAAGGTAGGTTATAAAATAAGGTAAATTTATAAATGACGTCCACCATTAAGGTAGCTGTTGTATGCAGTATCTATATATTTACTGTTTCTAGGAGTAGCAGTGGCGTAGTGGCTAAGAGCAGGTGTACTCTGATCTGGAGGAACCGGGTTTGATTCCCCGCTCTGCTGCCTGAGCTGTGGAGGCTTATCTGGGGAATTCAGATTAGCCTATACACTCCAACACATGCCAGCTGGGTGACCTTGGGCTACTCACAGTTCTTCTGAGCTCTCTCAGCCCCATTTACCTCTCAGGGTGTTAGTTGTGAGGGGGGGAAGGGCAAGGAGATTGTCAGCCCCTTTGAGTCTCCTATAGGAGAGAAAGGGGGGATATAAATCCAACTCTTCTTCTTCTTCTGCACATTGATAGATCTATGTGGCTATGGTAGCTAAAATAAAGCTTATTGTTGAGTCTATAACTTAGAGGGTAAGGGTATGTGATGGTAGTTCTAATGCTGAATGGTCATGTCGTTCTTTGAAGGTTAAATTTTGATTTAAAAATTTGGGATTATCAATATTTTGTTTCACTTGCAGCCTAATCACTCAGTTTGTATCTTCCATTTAAATGACTACTAAGTCGTAAAACAGTGTTTTCGTTTCACCTATGTAAATTCATTAATTCATTGTGTTGTTGCAGGAAAGAACTTGCAAAAATGATTTTGGAAGTTGGAGGTAAGAATCCAGGGCATATATCAGTTGGTATTTCTGGCCAAGCATCGACTTGTAGCTTGAATGTGAATGGTACAATCCAAGATTAAATTTTCTGCTTTGCAATGGATTCAAGGCCCTAGCATTTTGCAGTCACAATTGTTAATAATGCTGCTATGATTAACTGAATGGTTAGAAGAATTTGGGGGGCCCATTCTTGTTGAATCTGTGGGCCCTGTTGGAATGTGGAGAACAGGAAATGGATTCCCTTCATAAACCTGCTGTCTCATAGTGCTGGGGCCAATCACAATGCATTGGGAGGGTGCAAAGAGAGCATCCTCCTACAATGGGGGCTGTTTCCGAATGGATGCTCCCTGCAGGCCCAAAGATTCCTAGGTTTTTCTGAAAGAAAGTCAGGACTGAGTTGTTCCAGGGCTAGACGGGTGTCTGGCAGGGGCACAGATACATGCGCGCCTGGATGCAGTTCCCCCTCCTTCTGCCCCAGGCAGTCGGTCTCTAAAAGATTCGCCATCACTGCTCTATATCCTTCCTGTTTTCTGTACTGCTGATGCCTCACAGTTTACCCAGATTGCTACTCCCAGGGACTGACTTCCTTCTGTCTGTCTCCTTATCTTCTTGCTTCTCAGTCTGACCTTCTTGACAGCCAGACGTGCTTTCAGCATCTCTCTCTATCATAGCTTGGATAGGTATCTAGAGTGCCTGTTGTTCCTTTCTTTTTGTAGTACAGAATTACTTAACCTTGAAGGACATCCATTTCCTTTCTAAAGCAAGAAGCCATTCATGAACTTTATTCCCAAAGCAGCCTTCCTCTACCAGCTCTAAGCAAACTGGAATTACTAGAGCTTGAAACTCAACAGTAGTATTTGTTTTTAAGCATACTCTTTAAGAAAGGCTGGATTTCAGAACTGATAAAAGTGTGCTTTCAGAATAATACTTCTATTTGTTTGGATATTTTAAGCTGGCATTTCTCTCCAGAGGGGACTCACAAAATCTGCTTTTCTGTTTTGTCCTGTCAGTAACCCTGCAAAGTGGGCTAGGCTGAGACTAGATCAAGATCACTCGGGGAGTTTTTATGGTTAGGTAGGAACTTAAAACTGGATCTCTGAGATGTAGTCCATCATTCTACTCACTGCACCATGCTGACTATCAAGCTGTTTTTATATAATGTAAGAAGTTCATGGTGGTTTCAAGTCATAGCTGAAATATAGTTTATTCTTTGGAAATGTCATTAGTGAATCAGTCCTCACTGGTTCCCCTTGATCTTTTAAATTCTCATTTTTTAGAAAGAAGTGATCTCTTTCACTGGAACAGTATGGAATCTCTTTTGATTTTTCCTTTTGGCAGAGCAGCATTTCCAATCACTGTCGAATAGGCTAGAATCAAGTCTACGTATATAAGGATGCACAGTTCATGATTTAAGTTCGCTGTGCTAGGAAGATAGTAGCTCTGTCATTAATAGCAAAATATTTTCTGACTTGCAAGAGGTTTGCACATTCGGTTTTGAAGTGCTTTGATATCTGTACTCTGCAGACTATGATATCCAGGTTGCTATTTTGGAAGCCCTGTTCAGGCTGATGTTGAAAAAATGGAGAGATGACCTTGTTCACAATTGGTTTGAAGATCAGCACGTTGTTAATGCCTTCAAAGAAATAAAGGACAGAGAGTTCGAGACGGTAAGCTGTTTTGCTTTTTCACATCAAAATACTTTTTGTGATTTTTGCGTGGGTCATTTCACTTTGCTGAAGCATCAAACATGTAGTAGCATGGGAGAGATATAAGATGTGTTTGTACCAAGGAGCAGCAGTGGCGTAGTGGCTAAGAGCAGGTGCACTCTGATCTGGAGGAACCGGGTTTGATTCCTAGCTCTGCCACTTGAGTTGTGGAGGCTTATCTGGGGAATTCAGGATAGCCTGTGCACTCCCACACATGCCAGCTGGGTGACCTTGGGCTAGTCACAGCTTCTCGGAGCTCTCTCAGCCCCACTCACCTCACAGGGTGTTTGTTGTGAGGGGGGAAGGGCAAGGAGATTGTAAGCCCCTTTGAGTCTCCTGCAGGAGAGAAAGGGGGGATATAAATCCAAACTCCTCCTCCTCCTCCTCCTCCTCCTCCTCCTCTTCTTCTTCTTCTTCTTCTTCTCATGTACTGTGTAACGAATTCATGCCTGTAATCTTTGGCAGAAGGGAAACACTGGTAGCATCAGTGTTTAATTTTAAAAGTGTGAGTGATTTTATTCTATTTTGTATTGATTATTAGATCCCAGCTCAAGTCATGTGTCAGTTTATACCATGAAATTTTTTATTGGCTCCGCGGGTCCTTAACATTAGAGAATATCCCTGATTAAGCAAGCCTTTTTGGAAAACTGCCATCACTTTTTTTTTTTTAAGGATTGCAGGAAATTTCTTAATGTGCTAAATCAAAGACTTGGGGATAAAAGAAGGTAAGAACTTGTCATGAGCCTGTTCACCTGAGGGTCTGAGCATCCACTTTTATTCAGTGACTTTCAAGGTAGCTTCCCCCTGACTGCTAAATGGCTTATCCTTTCGTTATGTAGGGTCCCTACTATTTTCCCTGTACACACTCAAGTGCATGGTCTTTCCATATACCCCAGTAGCCCTTTCCTCTTCAGGCTACTAGAAGGCACCTAGGCCCATTTGACATTGCAGCTATGCCAGTCTACAGTAGTTTACCAAAACAAAGAGGATTTCACTGATGTAAACAGAGAAAGGGAGACTTGGAATGTAGGAGGGAATTCAGAATAGAGACCAAAAGAAAATGCATCTACTCGATCAGGGGTCTTCAAACTATGGCCCTCCAGATGTTCATGGACTACAATTCCCATCAGCCTCTGCCAGCACGGTCAAGTGGTAGGGCTCATGGGAATTGTAGTCTATGAACATCTGGAGGGCCACAGTTTGAAGACCCCTGTACTAGATGGTAGTCAACAGATCTATGCTAGTCACAAGGACGGTAGTCTTCCTCTGGAATTATGTTTCATGTAAGACCAATATGGGAGATCATAATCTTTTCAAATTGGGGTGGAATTTCTCTGTGGGCATCTTATCCCGTTGTGTACACAGGAACTTGGTTCAAAGTTGTATGCTCCGTTCATTTTTATCCTGTTGTTTTCAGAAGGACAAGCTCATCTTGTGTGGGGGGGGGGTGTGTGCCTAATTCTGCATGAATAAAATAATGCACCTTTTTATTCAAAGTACTGAATGGAATGCAAGATCTACCAACAAAGACACTGGTGAGCCAGCAAATGAAAGGGCCAGGGAAAGGAGGCAGGTGTACTGGCCATGATGGGGAGGAGCTTGTGGGTGAAGCAGAAGCAACATTTTCTGCTCCTGGTAGTTTTGACATAGCTGCATGTTCCTGCCTCACAGTCTTGGCACACTGAGCAACAGTGCCACATGCCTACACCAGCAGTTGTAACAAGGCTTTGGCACTTATTAGGAGGTGGACCCGGAGGGATTCTGGTTGATAGCTTCCCCACTGTGGTCTCATCTGGCCCGGCTCAACTGCACCTCTGCTTCTGAGGTGGAGCAGTGGAACTGCTGCATCATAGGTCGAATCCCCACTACCGTCTTAGCCAGGTTTCAGAACACAAACTAACCAGGTTTGAGGTCATTTGTGTTCTGAAATCTGGCTAAGATGGTAGTGGGGATTCGACCGGGGAGGTCGTCCCTCAAACCTGGTTAGTTTGTGTTCTGAAACCTGAACATAAGAACAAGCCAGCTGGATCAGACCAGAGTCCATCTAGTCCAGCTCTCTGCTATTCGCAGTGAGCCCACCAGTTGCCATTGGGAGCTCACATGCAGGATGTGAAACCTGGCTAAGACGGTAGTGGGGATTCAACCATAGTATGTTACTATTTGGCATGTATACAAAGGGTGGTCTGCCCTGGATAATCTATTTGAGACCCAGAGTTTTAAGGTCCCTTTCAATGTTACCTCAGCTGTGTGGTGTGGGAGCTAATTCAGTGTAGCTTCTGCCACTCTGGTGAGGTAAGGTCAGATGCTAATTACAGAACAAGGGATCAGTACAAAGAAGTTATACTCACAAAACAATGTACTGAACAGTATGAAGAATAATAATGAAAAACACCTCTTTCTTAACCTAAAAAACGGTTTATGGACCTTAATTAGTGTTCTCTTTCATATAAAAGGTAATATCAGAAGCTTTACTTTTTATTTATTGTCTGGGGTTTTCTTTTTTTACAGCTGGGTCTCTTATGGTTTGATATTTTGGTTTTTATGAACCATTTTTATCAACCACTTTTACTTTGAACTATTTCCAGCATGTTTCTGGAGCAGGTAGCGCAAAAGTTTTCTAAACAAACACACTGGCACAGTAAATAGTCATGTTGGCGGCTGCTTCTGTTTCAGCAGTGTGGAAAGTACTTAATTAAATTGCTCATGTAGCATGGGTTGAGGTAGAGACTCACCTTCTTTTCAGTGAGTGGGAGTTTGTATGCCATAATGCTAGGTTCTGCAAGCCTTCTGACTAATAAAAGGAAACACTTCTTCACGCAACGTGTGATTGGTGTTTGGAATATGCTGCCACAGGAGGTGGTGATGGTCACTAACCTGGATAGCTTTAAAAGGGGCTTGGACAGATTTATGGAGGAGAAGTCGATTTATGGCTACCAATCTTGATCCTCTTTGATCTGAGATTGCAAATGCCTTAACAGACCAGGTGATCGGGGGCAACAGCCGCAGAAGACCATTGCTTTCACATCCTGCGTGTGAGCTCCCAAAGGCACCTGGTGGGCCACTGCGAGTAGCAGAGAGCTGGACTAGATGGACTCTGGTCTGATCCAGCTGGCTTGTTCTTATGTTCTTCTTAAGTCTGTGCTGGAATAATTATTCTCCCTATGTCCCCCCTCCCCCCCCATGGTAGCATTTCTCATGTTCAATCTTGCTGTGTTATACAGTGAACATATCTGTCTGCAACTGTGTTCGTGCATAAACTTGCCTCGTGTAAGAGAACTGCATGTCTAGCATGGGTGTGTCGACAACGGCCATTTGTATGAAGATGGGGCATCGGGGGCACCTTTGTGCTTGCCCCTTTTTATGCTGGGAACAATGGGAATTTCTGTTCGGACACAGTGTGTAGTTAACCTCTGATGCCTCTTGGGAGTGCCACATATGAAAACGGGCATTTCCTTGCCTTGCAATGGTGGGAGGAAAGTAGGATTCTCAACTAACTGATATAACAGTTGCTTGTGACTGTTGGTGCTCTAGTAACCTCAGCTTGTGGGTTCTGTGGGGCAGAACCTGGAATGAGTTTGCAATAACAATTTTTAAAAAACAACCTTTCTTAACACATAACATATAACATCAACATTTAACATCACACTTCAAGGTCCTGTTCAGGTTGCATTTTCAAGTCCTTCTAGTTACAGTCTACTGATACTGCCAAGTCCAATTCTTCTTTGCAAGTGGGCTGGCTCCTGAAGACTCCAAGGGCTTGATGAACAGGCTTCAACATGATGAAGGTTTCCAGGAGAACTCTCACCCATTACAAACATAAAAAGAAACCCTGAAACAATAAACTCCAACATTTACAACATAGCAAAAATAAACAACTACCTTCCCAGGAGTTCCCAACAATATTGCAGTTTACCTTAACAAGGTATTAAGGGCTTATAGAAATCAAGGTCCGAGTCTGGTAGCCTTGTCTCCTCCAACTACATGAGGTCTGCTGCAGCCTCTTGCCGCTTTGAGTCTCCACCCCTTACTGGGTCAACCCATTCTGAGCATGGGGGTTACACTCTTGGTCTAGCAGACTAGACTACCCCACAGTGCAACCATTTTGGATAAATGTATGCTTTGTTTGGAGTGGCAGCTAGTCCCATCAAAAATGGGGACAGCCAGATGCTCTTCAGTGCTTGGCTGGACTTTCAGAAACTTGCATGAGGGGGCACAGCTCTTTCTTTTTATATACCAACTGGAATCAAGGTTTTGTTTGGGATCACTTCCTTAAAGGTAGAATTTTGCCTTCTTTTGCAGAGTGTTCTCATTTCCTTGTAAAGCTGCTTATGCTGACACGAATCAGGTACCATCTTTTTTCTCTGTTTATATGTGGCATAGTCAAGAATGCTGAATAGCTGTATTACCCCTTTTGGACTTCCCTCTTTTATTTTTAGTTATGTGTCTTTCAGGTAACTGATGTAGTGGTTAAGAGTGGTGTGATGGTTAAGAGCAGTAGACTTTAATCACAAGAACTGGGTTTGATTCCCCACTCCTCCACACGAGCAGCGGACTCTGATCTGGTGAACTGGATTTGTTTCACTGCTCCTATACATGAAGCCTGCTGGGGTGACCTTGGGCTAGTCATAGTTCTCTCAACCCCACCTACCTCACAAGGTCCCTGTTGTGGGGAAGGATTTCTAAGCCACTTTGAGATTCCTTACAGGAGAGAAGAGTGTGGTATAAATCTGAACTCTTCCTCTTCTTCTTCCTAGTCTAAAAAAGTTGTAAGCAGTGAAGAGGAAAACATGACTGTTTTGGAGGAGGGGTGGGGATGTGTGTGTATTTTTCTGTATATAAATAATGCAGTGTTCCTCTTTCATTTCATTCAGTTGGAGCCATCTATATGAGGATATGTGCTAAGCACGTGTCACTTAGTGGTAGCTAACTGGTATATTGCAGCAGGCAAAGAAGCCCTTCTCACTTGCATGGTGCCCTCAAAGGAGAAGGCTTGGATTGGAGAACATTTAACCCAATTTTCTTGAAACTCCTCCTGCCTCCCTCCTCCAGCTGCCTTTACCTTATCAGTTTCTGCAACCCTGTGGAGGTAGAAGCTGCAGGGAGCCTGCTCAAGTTGGGCCACTTTGGATATTTTGTTACATGCGAGTCAGAGATCAAATGTGGTGTAGTGGTTGGAATGCCAGACTAAGATCTGGGAGACCCAGGTTTGAATCCCCTCTCTGCCCTTGAAGCTGACCAGATGACTTTGGGCCATTCACTTTTGGTGGTGAAAAGTGCCATCAAGTTGCGGCCAATTTACGGAAACCCCGCATGGGGTCTCCAAGGGAAGAGATGTTCAGAGGTGGTTTGCCATTACCTGCCTTTGCAGAGCAATCTTGGGTTTCCTTGGTGGTCTCCCATCCAAGTAATGACCAGGGCCAACCCCACTTAGGTTCCAAGATCTGAAAATATCAGGTTAGCCTGAGCCACATTTTGGCCAGCCTAATTTACCTCACAGGATGGCTGTTAAAATAAAATGGAAGAGAGCGGGAATGATGTTCTACATGGCTTTTGAGCCCCCTACAGGAATAAATATATGCAGCTGCAATGTACCATTTAATTGGTCCACCAAGTTGCCATAAGCAACATATTTACAGGTTGGCATGTCACTGATGTTTCTGGAAACAAAACTCTTTTTATTTCAAGTTAACAAAGCCAGCTGACGAGAAATTGGAGGAGTTTTGGGTTGACTTCAATTGTGGAAGTGAGAGCGTGACCTTCTACTTAAATAACCCTGAGGTACTGCTGATAAAGCAAACAAACTCTTATACTCTTGACTTTTGATTCTGATAACACAGTAGAAGGCATCTTACTCCATGTTTTCTTTTCAGAGTCCTTTCTGGGAGTCCGTGAGATTGTCTAAAGAAGACATCAGCAGTTATTGTGTGGAAGGTAAGACACTGAAGAAACCTTTCTTATTCCTCCTAAGAGAAACATGCCTGATTATACTTCATTTAAACCAGGGGTCTTCAAACTGTGGCCCTCCAGATGTCATAAACTACAATTCCCATGAGCCCTACCACTTGGCCATGCTGGCAGGGGGTGATGGGAATTGTAGTCCATGAACATCTGGAGGGCCATAGTTTGAAGACCCCTGATTTAAACTCTAAAAATGTTGTTGTTAATGTATTAAGAAAGTGGAATTCTTGTGGTACTAACAGAAGTGAAGTAGAAACTTGTACGGAACTTCTGTTGTGAACCATGAAGTACAGGTACACATTCAAGATCTCCTTTACATTGAATCTTTTAAAACTAGCATTTCCTAATAATCCACATTAGACATGCCTGCTGGTAGGGTTGTCATTTGCCTGACCCCCCTATACAAGCTAATCCACTTACTTGGGTATCTGTGCGGATCATCTCCACAGGAGAACTGGGGAGGGAAATTGCACCTGAATCTAGAAGTGCTGGCACTTCCAGATGACAGTCTATGAATCTGCCCAAATCTCTATGTTCTTTACTTTAGTGATTTAGAGGAAATTTAGAGATTTAGAGCATCACCAGGAAGTGCTGTCACTTCTGGATTCAGAAGCCCCCCCCCCCCCCCCGAGTTTGTTCTACTGTGATAATCCTATAGAGAAGCAGTTCATAATACAGTTACTTGTCCCTGGCAACAAACAGTTGGCCTTGGTGAACTGTCAAAGGCGACACTATTCTCACTCGATCTGCTCTCCTGGTCTTCACTGAGAATATAACAAATACTGTGGTAC
Organism: Sphaerodactylus townsendi; assembly: GCF_021028975.2. Lineage (NCBI taxonomy): Eukaryota > Metazoa > Chordata > Lepidosauria > Squamata > Sphaerodactylidae > Sphaerodactylus > Sphaerodactylus townsendi. Next base: position 20,977,019 of record NC_059433.1, on the reverse strand, counting down.
TGTCTTCTACTGGCTTATGGTCACTGTTGCAGACACATAATATTGAATCTCATAGCTCTTTAGAAGTTGTCTCTTTCAGTACTTTGAAGCTGGAAGATCAGTGATAAGAATTCCCTTTGCCTCACTAGAAAGAGATCTAGATCACTGTTGGGACCAGCCACCCCCTCTAAAGTTGTTTCCCTGGTTTCCATATGTTCACTTTCTCTTCTTAGCTTCTGTCACAGAGTCTGGGTAGGGGAGAGACACAAAGGCATACGAATTTATTTTTTTTAAAATAATTTTTTATTGTATCATTTGAATATTCCATTTTATATTAATACTCTTCTTCATTCGTTTTCAAACAATACATTTCCCCCTTTTTCCCCTCCCCCCTGTATTTTCTTCATAGTTTTATCAAACAGCAGTAAGTTCATTCTTTGAAATCTCTTCTCCCATATCTCCTCATTGACTCCAGCTTCTTTCATCCAGTCCGCAGATATTGTCCATATCTTCAAAATTTCGCCCTGTTTATCTTGCCACAGTTTATTTTTTGTTATTATTTCGAAAATGTCCAGTGTCACTTGTTCCCAGATATATTCCAACCATTTCTGGATTGTCCATTTTTTTCTTTTCTTTCCAGCCTAAAGCTATTATTGCATGTGCTGCTTTGATCATTATTTTATACATGTAGCTATATTTTTTATCTACCCTTCTATCTTCCATTACACTCATGAACATTAAACCATTATTTATCCCAATATTAATCTTCACCAGTTTCTCGATATATAACATTACGGTTGTCCAAAATTTTTTCACTTCTATACATTCCGTCCACATATGGCTATAATGGAATACGAATGTATACGAATTTATGCAGGGTGAAGTTTGAGGCATCTGTATTCTACATATCATTATTAATATTTATTTATTAAAATTATTTCATTGAAATCATTATTATCATTATTGTATTCTAAATGATCATTAATACAAAATTGTCTCATTGTTGTACGCAATAAAGAAGTGAGTTTGTTTATGTCTCCACTGATGATGTGACTTTTAAAAACTAGCATTCTTCAAAATTTGATTTGTCTTGCTCATTACTGTTGTTTTCTGTCGGGTTGATCCACCGCACCTTCTAACGACTGAAATCTTTGCAATTTAAAGCAGGTTGCATTTTGAACGAATGTCCTGTTTCTGCGTCTGTGCAGTCAGTGGCAGGCATTTTCACACTGGGATGTTGGCACATAGCCACTGTTGGTGCATACTGGGTTGGTGACCCAGCTGGGTGGGCCCCAGTGGGCAGAGCAGATATCATTTGAATGTTCACTGAGGACCTGCCTTCTGAACTGTAATAATGATCAATGTTAGCATACGCAGGTTATCCGGTCTTTGGATAAAATGTTGTGGCACGTGAAATACACGGACCATTGCATGGTTCCCTAATTGTAATGGCTTCCTCCACTCATGAATCGCTGTTCCAAAGTGGAAGTGTTAAAATGCACCTGTACAAAGCCAGTCATGGTTTAGTAATGGATGTGTGAACCAGCCCTTCATTTTTCGTGATGGGCTTTAGTGGCCTTGAAGCCAGCTAACAATTGATCTCCTTTACCTATAAAAGATAGAATTTGGTGTGTTGTGAGTTCCTCAGGTTACAGCAAGTAAATGGAAGATATTTGAAACTTCTGATGAAAAAAGTCCTGCTTCTGATCAATGCCAGTGTAGCCTCATGCCTGGACTGCTACCACACAGTTTATGTGGGGCTACCTTTGAAGGCATCTCAGAAACTTCAGTTTTTGCAAAATGCAGCAGTGAGACTGCTGTCTTCTCATGAGGTTACCCTTGCCTAGGATAGTTTGCTGGGCAACAGCTAGTTCATTGGCGTTCTCTGTGGTCGGTAGGTTACTCTGAAACGGGCTAGCAGAGGCCCTTTCCCAAGACGTGGAAGCCAAAAACGCAGCTGCCTGGGGATCGGCAAAACGCCGTCCCCAGGTCCGCCGTTCAAGACAGGGCGGCGCTTCGCTGAAACGCAGCAGTGCCGACCTGGCTCCCCTTCCCCTCCCTCAGGGCGGCGTCAGGCCATCCTCAAAAACACCCGTTTAAAGGGTAGTTTTTGAGTGAACAGCGCGTATTCCTCGGGCGGCGCTGTAGAACCGCGACCGCCGGGAACACGCTTGTTTCCCCTCGTTCGTCATTTTCAGCACTCTCGCCGTTGCATTGTTCCATCGCTGTCCTCCCCGACCCTGGAGGTCGGAGGGCAGCGCATGGGCGGGGCTTAGGATGGACAGCAGGGCTTAATGCACAGCTTAATTTGCGAGGTAAGTAAGAGAGGGGACGGGGAAGAGGGCGTCTGCGGCGAACGTGCCTCCACTTCCCCGCTGCGGGCGACCGGCCTCCACCCCTCCCCACGCCGCAGAATCTTTGCTCTGTGGATACCGGAGGCCCGTGCAGAAAGGGCCAGAGTGAATGACGTGAACTTCAGGAAGTGAAGTAAGACTGTTTTGCTCCAGAGGGAATTTGGTGGAGGATCAATGGTCTTCGGCTGTATTTGAACTGTATTTTGATTTGTTAGGGTTGTGATGATTTTGCTGTTGCAGGATTTCCACAGCAGCTGACCACACAACATTTTCAGAGACAAGGTGGGGGAATAAATACTTTAAATAATTAAAAATTTCCTCTCTTTTTTGTTCTAAAGAAAGAGGGGAAGAAAAGATTCTCAAAATGCTTTTGCGGAACTCCACTACAATCAACAAAAAAGAAGTAACAAAGATCAAAATTCACGTTGACAGCAAATTTGATATTGCAAGCCCTCTCAGTAAAATATCAGAAAAAGTTAAAATGGCAAGTACCTGTATTTTTTTCCTTACTTTTAGACAACTTCAGTGGATGTTCTGTCTCTGATTATCAGAATTCTGAATAATATATCAGTGTGTTTTATTAATAAGATAATGCAATGTTAAAGGGAAAACATTCAGTTCCCTAGCTATATGTCTTCATTTATTTAATTTACTTTTCGAAGACAAATTTAGAAAAAAAAACATTTCCTTCTATAGGAACATTTTTTCAGTCTACCTGTTAATACAATACTTTACCACATTTATTCTTGGCCAGTTATTCTTAGATATAGAATAACTCTAGGTTTAGACAGTCTCCTGAACTAGCTAAGAAATAAATGTGTGAATTCTGGTCGCTCAGTTTTATTTCAGAATCTGAACTTTTTAAAAATTGAAATTTTAAGTTACATTTTTTTCCTCAATAAGGTTCTTAAAACTCTTTTCAATAACTTGGACAGGTAATATTGGATGAAGTTGAAACAGGGAGCCGCAGAGATCAGCCAGAACAAAATGAAACTGGTGGGTGTCTTTGCTTATATGATCTAACGCAGATAATCTCTTCACAGCTGGAAATTTTCTGCAGAATTGAAAATGCAGTTGGGTGTGTGTGTGTGTGTGTGTGTGTGTGTGTTGTGTGTGTGTTGTGTGTGTGTGTGTGTGTGAGTGAAGCTATTGGTGCCAGTTCTTCATGTCCAAGACTGGAAAGAGGTGGCATTCCGGGAACATTCTTTGCAAGTGGCCGGTTTCCCATAGTTACAGGAGAATTAAATAAGGGGTGACATGGGAAGGTGAGCTGTGATTGTCACAGCTCATTTGAACTCAGAGACTTCTCTCTTCGTGTATGTCAGTCAGTCAGTCAAGTATTTATTGTTTGAGCCATTGGCTATAACAATACAAAAATACATGCAGTTAAAACAGTAACTTAGTTAAAACAATAATTTAAATTAAAACAATAATTTAGTTTTACATTAAAATATAAATTATGAGTGTTCGCAATCTCTAAATTAAAATGCCCCATCAAATACGTCAGATGTTTTTGCAGCTTCTTCAGCTAGTCTAAGTTAATCTCCAGTACTTTACAACATTAGTTCAAACAGCGCTTTAAATACTTTGCTCATAGTTTCCTAGCCGCCAGGGCAAAGAGAGCTCTTCGTGTATGTGAGATCACTGGCTGTTCTGTCATCTTTGAGAAGAGTAGTTTGTTATACCAGATACTGTACACAAAGGAGCCATCAGTCCGTACCTCTCAGAAGGTGCTTTTCTAAGTAAAGATGGAATTGATGACAAATCTGACTCTACTCTGCTCTAACTGAATGTGTGTAAAGGAGGGGAGGGGGATTCAGACGCTTCGTATCACTTTCCTTACAATCTGCATTTGATCTAGCATAAAGGCATTCAAACCATTTCCATGCTGATGAAGCCCTTGATGACACCCGTGAGACACAAAGGATTCTGGGTTATGCTCTAGGCTGCACTGTTTTGCATGTGTTTCTTGCCAGACCTATGGCGCTGCCTCATTTTCCTGAGTACTGTGGGCCCAAAACCGTCCTTTTGCACTCTTCAGACCCCCCCGCCCAGATTGGTGAAGTGCCATGCTGGCAGGGGCTGATGGGATTTGTAGTCCATGAACATCTGGAGAGATGCAGGTTGCAGGCCTCTGATTTAGGACCAAATAAAAAAATAGCCCCAGTCTCTCACTTTATTCTCGGCCTATAGGAAACTGTCAGCAAGGCATGTCAGTAATTTAGTGAGTATGGCATACTTTGTCTTCCAATATGTATCGGTGCCGTGGAAATCTCTCATCATTCTTGCTTCCCTGAACCATCAGTAATTTGCTTAAGGGAAACATCATTGATATTGTTTTGTCAAAGGCTTTCATGGCCAGATTCAACTGGTTCTGGTGGGTTTTCCAGGCTGTGTGGCCGTGGTCTGGTAAATCTTGTTCCTAACGTTTCGCCTGCATCTATGGCTGGCATCTTCAGAGGTGTATCACAGAGAGAAGTCTGTTACGCACTGTGTCCTGGGTACCGCTGGCCTTCATGTTAACTGGATTATATTTATCTATGACAATTTGCAAACCATGGCCACACAGCCCAGAAAACCCACAACAACCATCATTGATATTATTTTCTTTGACAGTCATTAGTAGGCGTAATCCACAATATTGGTTATATCATGTTTACCCTCCTGGATATATCTTGTTTACTCTCTTGGGTTCTAGATCATGCCTTTCAGTTTGTTTCATTGTGAGTTTTCTGATGCCCCCCCAAGGTTCCTGTAGTCCAGCGATGGTGAACCTTTTCGAGACCGAGTGCCCAAATTGGAACCCAAAACCCACTTATTTATCGCAAAGTGCCAATATGGCAATTTAACCTGAATACTGAGGTTTTAGTTTAGAAAAAAGGTTGGCTCCAAGGTGTGCGTTACTCAGGAGTAAGTTTGGTGGTAGTCGGTGGCTTTGCTTTGAAGCAGCTGTGCAACTCTTCCAATGGATGAATCATGACCCTAGCAGGGTTTACTCAGAAGCAAGTCCCATTGCCAGCAACTGAGCTTACATGCTTTAGTTCTTCACATGAAAATCAGTGGGGTTTAACAGCGTTTGACAGGGTTACCTACACTGCTTCCCCAAAACGAGGTCTTAGGTTTAAAGCTAATAATCAAGCCCAGCAACCCAGGCCAGCCTAGATGGAGCGGGGAGGGGGGGGGGACTCTGTTTGCGCGTGCCCACAGAGAGGGCTCTGAGTGCCACCTCTGGCACCCATGCCAGAGTCTCGCCACCACTGCTGTAGTCCCTAAAATACTCTGTCTGGTTAGTATTATGTTTGTGTTCACCTTCAAGTTTACGTTGACTCCTCTACATGACACAGCTTAGCCTTCTTAAAAATATACTTTTAAAATTTATTTACAGTAGCAGACAATCATGCCGAGTGGATAAAAGATTCTGCAGATACTGAATCCTTATCAGACATTTTTGGATCGCATCAGAGTAATGAATCTGCCACTGTTACAACAGTAAGTATGTATGTAGGTCAGAGCAAGGGACGGTTGTTGCTTTTTCTTCTTCTCCTTTCGCTGTAAATGTTTGCCTGTTTTGTTGAATGAAGTGCTTGTTTTCTTATTATTCCTATCTGAAAATGCCCTCCAAACTCACAAACAGAAGAGACCTCACAGACAGAAGAGACTGTTGATTGTTATTTGTGGGCTCCCTGGATCTGTTTCGGTACAGCCCCATGCACTGGTTGTGGTCTGCTGATGACAACTTTCCAGTTGTTAACCTCCTTAAAGTGAGCCTCTTGGCTCCTATTAGACTCCTTCCTTCTCTTTGGGGATGCAGATCTTGAGAAATGGGGTCCCCTAGGAGGTGAAGAGGCCATAACCATCCTGAGAAGTCTCTTTGAGGCACTGCTTTGTGGGGGAGGGGTTGTTTTCATTTCTGGGGGTATTGTTTTTTGGGGGGGCATGGAATGGGGTTTTTTTCTGTAGGCATTTTCTTGAGGAGTCGTGGTTAATGGGGTCTTTGCTGCAGTTGGTGTAATTTAATTTCTGAACTCTGAGCCACAAGGGGAAATGGATTGTAAATATTTTTAAAAATGTAGAAACAGGGAAAGACGGTAACTGAGAAAAGCATGACAGCAGTAGAGATTATGGGATGTAAAAATACAGGTATTAGTTGTGAAGGTGTTAAAAGAGAGAACATTTTACAGAATCGGTTTTTTGGCTCAGGTGATGAGATGAAATCCACGGTAAAAAAAAAAATTCGATCCTTCCATTATCCATGCAAAGAATATTTACTCATAGATTTATGTAATCTGCCAGCCCTCAATTCTTGTGTTGGTATTTTGTGTTGTACAAGAAGGACCCCACCCACCCACAAGTTTTTAGTACAACTTTTCTGATTGTCTGAAGGCCAGCCTTCCTTGCCACAAGTGAGTCATCTGTTGGAGCAGCGGATTTACTCGGAGTAGACCACCTTGCAGGACGCAATGTAGACAAGAACTGACAGACCCACAGTCACCAGTGCAGTTCTGTTTATTGCTATCTACTGACAAAGTGCTTCGCCAGACCACAGGTGTTTTCAGACACACATCACTCTGTTGTCTGTGCTATCTATATACAAATGTGGTACCAATCAGGTGCCCTTACCTTATCAGGTTTTGCACACGGTACATGTTGTGCACTCAGTCCTAATTTGCACACGGCACCTGCTAGAAGGAGGGTCCAGCTGTCATTTAGATTTTGCTCATCTAAACAAATGTTCTGACATCATCATGTATATGTTTGCTGGACCACTGCTAGTCGTCACCTAGAAAAGTGAAGATGTCTAATTTCAGATGTAGACAAGTGTGTATTTTTCACTCATAGAAGTCCATAAGTGCCGTGTTCATAAGTGTGGTAACTCTTTAACAGAAAATGTCTACTCCTGTGGATGCAGTTGATAAAGGAGAACAGACAGGACAAGAACACGGTAGTCCTGGCCAAGGTCAGAATCCTTCTTGCTGTATCATCTTCTAACACTGCAATCCTTGTTAAATATAAAAATAACTTTCCATTGTTTGGACTTGCTTCCAAGCAAATTAGTTAAGCCCATTATGAATCGTAGTGTTTCCGAAGCTGCTTTTTGGTTAAAAAAAAAGAGCACTCAAGACTGGGATAAAATTGACAAACATCTTTTATTTGTTTTAATTAAAAGCATCCACGGATACACCAGCAGTTTCTCCAACACACACAGCACCTATATTGAAAACTCCTCCACCCTTGAAACTTTCTCTGCCAAAGCAGAAGGATAAAACTGTGTAAGTATTTTGCATATAAAGAGTTTGTCTCCAAAGCATAACTGTGTTTTCAGGAAATAACATTAATTTGATCAGCTACATGTAAAGCACCATATTTCTCCTTATGATTGGAACAAACTTGTCAATAGTGATTCCAAAGGTACCCTAAGGAAAGGGGCAGCCTGTCTCTTTATTTCCTTTTGATATCCATTCCATTCCATTCCAGAACCTTTATTAGGCATAAAACCGGTGTGTGTCAAGAATTCCAAATACAATAAGAAGGTCATTATTGCACAACTTGTAGCACACAGAGTAAAAATTTAGCAACAGCTTCTGAAATGTCAACGTTAGAATTATTTAGAAGCTTAGCCATTTTTAACTGATCAGAAAGGAGCATAAATCCTGTCGGTAATACAGTCCTCAGATCAGTTCTAATGTTGTTGTATTTTGAACAGTAAAGCAAAAAATGAGAAAGTGAATCAGTTGTATCAGGACAGAATCGACAGCAACAAGAGAGCGGGACTCTGATCTCTCCTAACTACACAGAGGTCATGGATAAATCCAGCAGCCTAGGAGAGTTTCTCCAAGTGGATACCTTCTGTAGCTGCCAGCATCTCTACAGAATGAACTGCTGCCTGCTTAACACAACCGCCTTCGAAAACAGGTTCTCAGTGTTGGGGGGAACCACACCTGGTGCGTGTGTTTCCCTTGCAAAAGTAGCAGAGCGGCCCAGAGTCTGAACACAGGGAAGCTTACCTGAGCACACATGTGTGGTTGAGCTTGCTGGAGAGAACTTCAGACACAAAAGAAAGTCAGAGTCAGTTGTAGTTTCTAATCTAATGAAAAGAGTATTTATTAGTGAACTCCATTCTGGATAGAAAGGTGGAGAGATAGGTTCACTGTCTAATCTAATTGAGCTGGATGGAGGCGGATGCGTAGGAGACACATCCTCTCCCTAGGCATGGTGAAGGTAAGATGGAGAGGGTCGAGAAGAAGGCGGAAGCAAGGGAGGAAGTCCCTAAGAGTATCAGTCTACATCAAAGGGATCGACTCAGCATGATAGAGTAAAGGTGACAAATTCCTAAGTCCCTATCTAGCCACTAGCTCGCTAGTAAAAAAACCCCTCTGTAGGATGAGGCAGGAAACAGCGTAAAGTCCCTTTCTTCCAACACTCAGGTCTCTGCAGAATAATGCACTTTCAGTCCACTTTTACAATTGTTTGCAAATTCCACCTAGTAAAATCCAGCTGCAAAGTGCATTGAAAGTGGATTGAAAGTGCATTATTCTGCATGTGCGGAAAGGGGCCTCAGTCTCAATCGTTTCTGCTACTGTGCTATATTCTTGCTTTAACTTAACTTAAAATTTGAAATGACTGATTTTATTATTTCAGGCTGAAAGCCCTCGTTTGGCCATCATTAACCCCAGGAATCCTTACTTAACAGAAAATCCAGTTAAAATCTGTGGGAATGTCACGTTCAAGCATCTTGTTGACATCTCCGTTCGAAATGCCCACTCCCACTTTTAAAGCCAGCTGACTTTCAATTGCAGCCCTTGAAGAATCATTCTTACCCTGTTTTGTTTCTAGGGTCCACAGTGAGCTAAATGCAGAAGAGGAAGTTGATAGCCAGCCTATGGAAATACTCACTGCAGAGGTATGTTTTAATCTATATTCCATCACAGTGTTCTTCGTCATTGTTTGTTCTACCTTTTCAGGTATTTTATGTAAATTCGTTAGTCCAGGTTTCTTGGGGAGGGGGTCAGCTAAATTCTTACTTGTTTAAGGTGTATGCACAAATCTTCAGGGATAAGGAGAAGGAAGAAGAAGAAGAAGAAGAAGAGTTTGGATTTATGTCCCCCCTTTCTCTCCTGCAGGAGACTCAAAGGGGCTGACAATCTCCTTGCCCTTCCCCCCTCACAACAAACACCCTGTGAGGTGGGTGGGGCTGAGAGAGCTCCGAGAAGCTGTGACTAGCCCAAGGTCACCCAGCTGGCGAGTGTGGGAGTGCACAGGCTAATCTGAATTCCTCAGATAAGCCTCCACAACTCAAGCGGCAGAGCTGGGAATCAAACCCGGTTCCTTCAGATCAGAGTGCACCTGCTCTCAGCCACTGCTCTTAGCCACTATGCTCATTGTTTCCCAACCTTTTCAACGTCATGGTACCCTTGACCTCACTCTTCATATCTCACGGTACCCCTGCCATCCCCCCACCTTCCCCTCCCAAGTTCTGATTGGCAGATCCACATAATCCGCAGGAAAACCAAGCAGGACACACACCCCCTTTTCTCTAGCTTTGGAAAGGAGCCGGTGCAGTGAGCAACACCGCAAGCACGTTGTGCTATACTAAGTGAAAACTTTTGACTAATACTGGGCAGAGTGCTATGTCCCATCCACATTAACTCAAGCGGCAGAGCTGGGAATCAAACCCGGTTCCTTCAGATCAGAGTGCACCTGCTCTTAGCCACTATGCCACTGCTGCTCCTTCCGTAACTCATGCCATTACTTTAAAAATCTTCCAAGAAGCTTAGAGGTCCAAAACCTTTCAGGAGTCCTGTGGCAAAAAAATGGTAAGCTGCACGACTGCCATAAAAGCTCTGCTTGTGATTTGAGTTCAATCCTGACGGAAGCCAGGTTCAGGTAGCCAGCTCAAGGTTGACTCAGCCTTCCATCCTCCCGAGGTGGCTAAAATGAGAACCCAGCTTGCTGGGGGTAAAATGTACACAACTGGGAAAGGCCGTGGGAAACCACCCTGTAAACATTGGTTGATTCCACACAGTCCAAATATCCCAGGTTGAACAAGGGAAATATCCCAATTTGGCCAAGAAGTTTGCACGGTTCCTGATCCTAAAGCGGGTTTGTCCCGTGATATTTCAATCATCCCGTTCTTTTCCCCTCAAAAACTGCTAAAATGTCAATCTTTTCCCAAAATCCTGCACTGAATCACTTCCGTGCGAACACTACAGGAGCAAAACCGATTTATTTTTCCCACCCTGCCACCTGATCTCTCTGCCTTACATCATGTCAGTTTCATTTCTGCTAAGTTGCAGTCTGCCCTTTCAGAAACGTTCCACAAGCAAGTTTTCTACCCTTTGACAGCTCTTCCAGAAGCCAGGCAAGTGAGCCCATGTGGGAAAGCATGAGTTCTCGCCCCATTACAGCTCGCTCTCACCAAGTTCTGCTTGCTAGTCGAGCCACAGCCTGGCCATCCAGTCCTGCAGCTCCAGGCTCACGTTCCCAATGGGGCCCCCGGGGGAGGGGGTTGCGGGGAGGAAGTGCCTGCCTGGCAGGATGCTCTCACCCTGTGACAGCCCCAAAGACCATTCAAATGTTATTTGGTATATGGGCCGGGGGTGGGGGTGGGGGGTGAGTGTCTCATGCTGTTGTTTCTTGCACACCTTTCAATGTGGATGGGACATAGCACTCTGCCCAGTATTAGTCAAAAGTTTTCACTTAGTATAGCACAACGTGCTTGCGGTGTTGCTCACTGCACCGGCTCCTTTCCAAAGCTAGAGAAAAGGGGGGGTGTGTCCTGCTTGGTTTTCCTGCGGCTGATGTGGATCTGCCAATCAGAAGCATTGCCTTTAGGGGGGTGGAAGAGCCAATAAGAATGCAGCACACTGGGGATGTTCGAGCATGCGTGCTGCATCTGTGTTGTAAAAACAAAAAAAGCCAGGCTCGTGCAAAAGAAATCGGAGTGTTTCCTCCCAGTCTTAACTTGATATTCCTTCACAGAAACACCCATGCGAAGGGAGAAACTGGGATAAAATAGACCCGGATTTTTAAATACTGAATGTAACCCAGTGTCATTTTGCTGTGCAGAATCAACCATAGTCTGCCTAGTAAATGTTGTGATGTGACATTACCCCATGGATCAGTAAAGACTTCGTACTTGCCCCGGGGACTGTCTTTACAGGAAATCTGTAAAACAGATCTGAGACATTCATACAATAACATACTTTTAAGGAAGGATGTCAGAAATAGTTATCTTGGAATCATCTCCACAGATGATAGCACGAGTTAATCACTTCTGTAAATCACTTCCATGATAAATGAGTGTAATTCTTAGTTTTCTGGGAAGACTTTTTAAAAGAGGGTAAGCAATAAGAAGGTGGTGATGGCCACTAACCTGGATAGCTTTAAAAAGGGCTTGGACAGATTTATGGAGGAGAAGTCGATCTCTGGCTACCAATCTTGATCCTCCTTGATCTGAGATTGCAAATGCCTTAGCAGACCAGGTGCTCAGGAGCAGCAGCAGCAGCAGAAGGCCATTGCTTTCACATCCTGCACGTGAGCTCCCCAAGGCACCTGGTGGGCCACTGCGAGTAGCAGAGTGCTGGACTAGATGGACTCTGGTCTGATCCAGCTGGCTCTTTCTTACGTTCTTATGTTCTTAATAGCAAATCAGCTGCCTCTTGCAGTGGACAGCTGGCAGGATGATGACCAGAGAAGGACAATCATCATCCCAAGGGTAACTAGGTGGTAACTAGGGTGTCAAACATGGATCTGGTGTACTCAAGGTTGAATCTCTGATCTGTAATAAATCAGTACAAGGTACTTCGTTCTGCAGTGATTAGGGTCAAATCCACACCATTGCCCAGAAAGAGAGGCAAGCAAAATCCAAAGGCAGATCCTGCTCCTCATAGCTGTTGCTGCTTCTTTGGGTGAAGAGAGATCATGGCAGGGAGATGGTCCTGGGAGGCCATAGGAGGCCATCTTGCCATCCCCTAAACCCTGTTCCAGTTTGAGTCACTTTTTCATGCTTTTTGTTTTTGCTTCTGGGCACCTGGGTTAAGGTAGATTCCCCCCTCCCAGTTCCTCCTGAGGACTAGTTTCCTTCCAGTTACTGAGGCGGTTTCCGTACAGCCAAGGGAGAGACCCTGCATCGGCATTAATCATTCCGATGCAGGCTATGGGGCCATTCGCACAAATGGCCCCATGGGATGCACAGCTGTGGGAGCAAGCTCCGGACAGCCGCATATTCCCCTCCCCGGCCCCAAACGTCTTGTTACCTTCTGCTGGCAGCCATGTCGCTCTATCGTCGCTCTGAGGAGGAAAGGGGACACGCCCCCATGGCCACAGCAACGGCTGAAGCACCGGAGACCAGGGGGCGTGTCCCCTTCCCTCCTCAGAGCCACATGATAGAGCCCGCACGCGGCTGCCAGCAGAAGCTGTAACGAGGCGCTTTGGGGCCGGGAGTGGGAGGGGAGGGAACGCTGGGTTTCCACCCGCTGCTGTTCGCATGGCAGCGGATGGAAGCCGGCGTTTGCAGGAAAACTCGCTCCCCAAGCGAGTTTTGAATACACTGTTTTGGCGGGCACAGGGCACTGCTGCATCAATTTGGCAGCGGCGCCTGTGCGAAGGGTCCCCGCCAAAACGGTGTTTTACCAGGCTGAAGCCGTTGCTTTCAGCCCGTGCAGAAACCTCCTGAGTCTACTGCAAGCAGACTTTTTTCAGTCTTAAATAACTCGTTTTCTAGAATTTTTAACTATACTGCCCTTCATGTTTCTTTTCTAGGATGATGAGAAAGGCAGAAAAAGAAGTTCAAGCAAAGAAATGGCAGACACAAGGTAAACCGTTAAGCTGATATGTGCACATTTCAGATATTCATGCTCTGAGAAACCCCTTTGTTGCTGTTCCATTTGACCATGTATGTATGGTCACGTATAGTGGAAGGATAGGATCCATATGGTCCCCCAGTATGTGCAACTTCTGTTTTGTCTGTATGGGGCAATATGTGTATTTTCAGCTTTGTTACGTTCGTAACAGGACCTGATTTTTCAAGTGGTGGTTGGGAGCTAACCATGGTTAGTGAAAATATGAGTGCAGATGAACGATGCTTGCTACAGTTAACATCAAAAATTATCAGGAGAGGCCTGTGCGAGCTGGGTTTATGCTCTTGTCATGATGATGATATTGGGCAGTGTTGTGGTCACACCCAACTTATGTACATCTATTCTGGAAAATACTGGGACAATAGCTGTGGAATTACTGGAATATATCCATCTGTTATTTTCAAGGATTCAGTGATTTGTAAGTCTTTATTTTGCAGGAAGGATGCATATGAATTTGGAAGCTTATCTGACCCTGTGGCACACAGTATGGTAAATACTATTTTAGGAACTATTTTTTCCATAGTTTTTTTTCCCCCAAAGCAAATTTTTATTATCAATGATAGGGCAAAATTGTTTAAAAAGTTCTAATCTTATCCAACGAATGGACATTCTCTTCCTTAAATTGGCTAACTGATGTTAGTCAGTTTAGCAAAGCAAATCTGTGTTTTGTTTTTCGCTGGACAGTTTTGCTGGCAATAATAAATGAGAAATAATTTCTTAGTGAATCTTTCATGCAGCTTTGTAAAGGAGACCTAGTGAGGCTGGTCCATTATAACCTTTTCTGAGAATATGGTGCTTATACCAGCCATGTTTATGCACAGTCCTCCTAATATTTCCATTGTCACATGTCCCTGTATCATTCAAATGTTTAAAAAACCCTTTTACAGTGAGTTCCAGATCTTGTTTTGAAAAGAACACACTTGCAGTTGCTAAAAATAAATTAATGCATGTTTTATTAAAAATTAATAAACCAAATATTTATCTATTTCAAAAATGTATGTCTCCTGCATGGGTTCTGTAGTCAAATCATATATTGAGAGTAGGGTTGCCAACAGCCAGGTGGGACCTGGAGATCTCCCAGGGTAACAACTGATCTCAAAACTACAGAAATCAGTTCTCCTGGAGAAAGTGGATGTTCTAGGTCAGGGATGTCCAACTCTGGCGCTTCAGATGTTCATGGACATTCCAATCAGCCAATTGGCCATGCCAGTAGGGGATGATGGGAATTGTAGTCCATGAACATCTGAAACCCAGAGTTGGACACCCCGGTTCTAGAGAGCGGACAACGGGGTATATCGGCTCCACTGAGGTCCTTCCACTCTCCACATCTCACTCTCCTAAGATTCTGCCACCAAATCTCTAGGAATTTCCAAACCTGGACTTGGGTAGCCTGCCTGAGAGCCAATGTTGGGGCTGGTTCTTTGAGCACTGAACTATGAACAAAGAGAGAGGCCTGAGGTAGCTAGTGTCAGCCAAACACACCTCAGAGGGTGGTTTGTGGATAAAACAGTGGAGATGGAAAGCATGTACCACTTCGGATTCTCACTGGAGAGAAAGGCAGGGAATAAAATAAGTAAATAAATTCCCCCACTCTGTCATCAAGCTTACTGGGTGAGCCAGCATGGTGTAGTGACTAAGAGCAGCCAACATTAATCTGGAGAACCAGGATTAATTCTCCATTCCTCCACATGAGCGTCAGAGTCTAATCTGGTGAACTAGATTTATTTCCCCACTCCTACATATGAAGACTGATGGGTGATGTTGGGCTAGTCCCAGTTCTCTCATACCTCTCTCACCACCACTTACCTCACAAAGGTGTCTGTTGTGGGAAGAGGAAGGAGTTTGTAAGCCCTTTACAGGAGAGAAGGGGTGGAGTATAAATCCAAACTCCTCTTCTTCTTCTCCTCAGCCTAACCTACCTCTCATGGTGGCTATTAAACAAACCATAGAAAGGAAGCCCATGTATAGTACCCTGAACTGTTTGGAGAATGAGCAGGATGAAAAATCAAATAAGGTGATTTGACAGAGCCAAATCTGAATGGACCTAGACGAAATTTTTAATGTTGTGGAATACTTTCCTGTGAAATCCGTTGTTTTCATCCTATTTGTTACCTGTTGATTTTCTTGAAAGAATGTTTAATTAACTTGGTTTTCAGGTGTCTGAAATGAAACAAAAAGTCTTCGTCCAGAAGACCCCTTTGCACAGGTATGGGGACATGTCACTGATTTTTATCCCCTTAATTTTCATGCACAATTAAGACATTTGTAGAAGTGAGACACAAGAGTATGCAGGAAATGTAGAGACAGGTTCCCTGGCAGTGAAACGGATGAGGATGGGAAAACTTGAGGACCAAATACATTGTGAACCAGTTTGAGCAATGGGAGAACGTCAAGGGAACGGTAAAACCATACTTTGCTTTTAGAGCACCTTAATTAGGGACATGTAATTATAACCAGGAAAAAGATGCAGCAAGGAGGTAACTCTTCAGTTTAAGTGTCACTGTGGTAACCTGCTCTGAGCCTCTAGGTTTTATGAGCCAAAAATCCAAGACAAGAATCCCAGTGCATCTCTTGGGTAGCAGGAGAATATTGTAGCTAGCAGCAGGACTTCCAATAGGGGGATCCAAACAGAGACTTCCCTGTAATTGTCATGTAATTATTTGAGGGTAGATGCGGGTAATGCTTTTCTCTGCTGCTGCTACAGCTTAATGCAATGGGGCATTCATCTACCGTGGAAATTTGAAGGCCTGTAGCATCCAGTCACACCACAGAATGATGTCTGCTCCTCATCTGCAACTAGTCAAAAAATCTAGGGAAGAAGGAAGATAGTCAAAGTTATCTCTCGTCATCTGTCTGAGCAATGTAGAGGACTAACTTTCCATCTGGTGACATTCACTTTTTGGGAATGTTATATTTGGGCTACTGCATTTCAAGTGACCACTGGAGTTCTAATAGAAAAGAGGCTTAATGGGGAAAATGAAAAGACTGGAGGGAACTTGGGCATAAAAATGCTCCTGGTTTTGCAGAAGTTGGGAGTAGTGACATTATTGTATTGTCGAAGGCTTTCATCGGTTGAATACTATTGGTAGAGTCATTTCACAAGGGTCGTAATGGTGTTACTAGAACACAGCCATACAGCCCGGAAACCACACAGCACCCCAGTGACATTATTGGTTTTTTCAGACACAAATCCTATGATGGAAGCAAAGCAGCTTTATCAGTGGGAACTTCAAACGCAACTTTTTGGGGAAATGATTTAGCTCTAGCAATTCTGCTGTCCATGTGATTTTCTTAGATTTCGCATGCATTTATGGAGTGTATTCCCCCCACCCCAAAAGTGCACTTTTTCTGCTTACCTTATGGGCTTTAGACTTGTATTTCTCCAACACCCCCATTTGCAACCAATCAAATATGGGGATTTTTTATAGGCATCTTTGCCCCTATCCCTATACTGTATGGTGAACTGCTTTTGAATTTCCCAAAGATTTCAGAAGCAATTAATGTTTGGGGAGAGGCAGCAAGAATCCCACTGGTGGGTGACAAATCTTGAGCATGCTGGAATTTTCTCCTCGATATCTGTCCACAACTACTATATTTACTAACATAAGGAACTCTCTATCCCCATGGTGGCAAACCTATGGCATTCCAGATGTTCATGGACTACAATTCCCATCAGCCCCTGCCAGCATGGCCAGTTGGCCATGCTGGCAGGGGCGGATGGGAATTGTAGTCCATGAACATCTGGAATGCCATAGGTTTGCCACCACTGCAGTCTATCCTAAATTTAGGGAATGCCATGGGTTTGCCACCACTGCAGTCTATCCTAAAATTCAATGCAATCTAAAAACAATTACAATCTGTAATAAAACCTATTAAAATTCATAAAATCTGTTTAAAATTGATGATATTACCAGAAGGGGGAAACCATCTTTTCAGTCAAAGGTCACATGAGCTATAGCTGTGGTGGCGAACCTTTGGCACTCCAGATGTTATGGACTACAATTCCCGTCAGCCCCTGCCAGCATGGTCTATTGGCCTCTGCAGTCTATCCTAATAGCTTATGCTTTGTCTACATATGCAGAAAGGAGGTAGGAGAATCTGGAAATGGTAGAATGGGCTGTGACATTTCCAGACTACTGGGAGGAAGGGTGGGTTCTGATTTTTAATGTCCCACGTTGAAAGAAAATCAACACAAAGACAAACGTTGCATTCTTTGCTAGTTTGTTACTTGGAGGAAATTATAGCTGTGGAAGGACTTGTACAAATATCCCTCACCTGCAGTCTGAAGTGGCTTAGTCCATTCTTCCAACTCATTGCGTATGTGTAGTAGACCAAGTCTAAAAGAGAATTATGGAAGTTATGAGGAAAGAAACCAAGTTTGAGAGCGCTGTACAACTATAACCTCCACCATTCCAGGTGTGTGTTATACAGGGCCCTGGAGAGAAGTCCTGAATATTTTTGTAATGGTGTGAACTGAGCTCTTTCGTTTGGATAGGATTTTTTTTGGGTTCTGTTTACAGGAATTTGGAAAAAGGAACTGTGGAAGTGCACAAAACTAAGCCGGTAATATGTTCATGTTTACCATTGCTTTGTATGAGAATAGAGATTTTAATAATAGTAGACCAAACATGTACATGGGTAAATTCCGTCTAATCAAAATCTGTCCTGTGGGGTCTTATTTGGGCGTTCAGAGCTGCGGAGCTTTAGATTCTCTGCTTTGGATGCAAAATCCAAATTAGGCACAACATCGGGATGTGATTGATTTCTTTGGTTCCTGCTTCTTTGAAATGTGAGGATGAGCACAGATACAGGAATTTAACAATATATGGGTCTCTGCGTATCTACAACTTTTATTACAGAAAGGACACTGTCTCCCGTCCTCTCTGGTTTTTTCCCAGGCCCTTGTGGGTGTTAGGTATTTTTAAAGAGCTTATTTCCTGTTGAGAAAGATATAATTGTGAGATCAGGCAACCAGAGGCGGAGCACTCCCGGGAACATATCGGGTCACATGTCCCCAGGTACACGCCCACTGGTCCTTTACTTTACTTGAGACCCTGGAGAGCCACTTCCAAGCAGCATAGACAATTCTGAATAACAGATTAATGGTCTCACTTAGGGTGTTACTACATGATACATCTAACACATGTTGGGTCATGGGTGTGCAACTGGACTCGAGCGACCCCATCCGCAGTCCTAGGTGGTGTGACACACATTACTGTGGCGCTGCCCCACCGCCTCCGTCTTGAGTCCAGTTGTACACTTGTCAACTGATGTGTTGAATGTATCGTGTTGTTATGCTGTCAGTATCAGAGGGCTTCTTGAGTAAAGTTGATTTGAGATAATTGAAATTTTCATGCATAATAATGGACAGAACTGAATTTCGTCTTCACCGTTTTATAGTCTTCTGGTTACAAGAGTCATCTCTTCTCTGAAAGCAACCAAGAGACTCCAGGCAACAGTCCTCGTGAGAAAAGCTGGATCCTTAACTCTCAAAAGGAATCTGGATACAAAACTATTGACTATACTCGTAGAAAACCAAAATTCAGAAGCAAATTAAAAGGTAAAATGGATTTGCAGTCTAGTTCAGCATAATTAATAAATGTCCAAATCCTATTCTTGTTGAGAATTTAATCCCACTGATTATAACAGGGCACTGACTTTTGTAGTCAGTGCCTACACAAGATCATTCTACCCTGTTTGTGGTGGGTTTTCCGGGCTGTGTGGCCGTGGTCTGGTGGATCTTGTTCCTAACGTTTCACCTGCATCTGTGGCTGGCATCTTATTTATTTATTTATTTATTTATTTCAGAGGTGTATAAATAAATCAGAGATTTATTTATCTTCAGAGGTGTATCACAGAGGTAAGTCTGTTACACACTGTGTCCAGACAACAAATTGCACCCCTGACAGCAGGCACCCCCCCAAATTTCCCCAGTTTCTCCTTTTAAATCCACCCCCTTTGGCATGGATTTAAAAGGAGAATCTGGGGTCCCCAGTTAAAACAGCATTGAAAGTGATGCTGTTTTGGGGTGGATTTTCCCCCACCCTGAAACAGCATCACTTTCAATGTTTAAACTGGGGACCTCAGATTCTCCCTTTAAATCCATGCCAAAGTGGGTGGATTTAAAAGGAGAATCTGGGGAAATTTGGGGGGTGCCTGCTGTTAGGGGTGCAATTGTTAAGCTAGCAGCACCAAACTTTCAGGGTATCTTTATGAGACTCTCCTGATAATACCACCTAGGTTTGGTGAAGTTTGGTTCAGGGGGTCCAAAGTTATGGACACTCAAAGGTGTAGCCCCCAACTTCTAACTTTGGACCCCCTGAATCAAGACTCACCAAACCTGGGTGGTATCATCTGAAGAGTCTCCCAACAAATCCCTGAAATCATGGTGCTGCTAGCCTAAAAAGTGTGCCCCCTGCAGGCCCAAAACTGAAAAAACACTAAAAATACAAAAAAACCACAAACGGGGGCGGAGCTTTGGACATGTAATGGGGGGTTGAACCCAAGAAACCTCCCCTTACCTACGTCCTTGGTATGGATCTTGTTTGGCCAGTCAACGAGCTGAGGTCCCAAAGGCATCAGCAATTCTAGGATGTGGTGATGGCCAACTGAAATTGTAGCATTATGGTCCTGAGCATATTGTCTGTAGCAGCATACGTATATCTGAGTGACAGTAATACATTATCATACACTGATGTGCTGCAGTCAGAGTTGGTGTTTGGCCGGTGGAGCTCTATTATAATAATTAGATCAGCTTTCCTTTTCAGACTACATAGTGCCAGTGCTGTACACACGGATGCCTCTTGCTGGGTTTTACCTTCCTTTCCAGCCTGTAGCTCACAGCAGCTACAATTCTCCAGCTAAATCAAGTTGTTTAGCAGTTGAAGATAATGACTTGGATGCTGATGAAAACTACCAGCAGAGCTCAGCTTTCTTTCCCCTTCACCCTGCAGCCCAAAACGCTCCCTGAAACGCTGCTCCCAGAGGAAGGAGAGACCCCGAAGACCAGCATGAAGGGGGAATTGGAGGTCTATGGTGGGAAGAAGGATCAGTAAAAATTTGCTCACTCTTCTGCCTGCAGAAATGTTAGGCAAGACCCAAACCAATTACTAGGAGCTGCCTATAAGTTATCCTTCCAGTTTGCTACGTTAGTGAATATTAATATTGGTATGTCTCTAATTATGTTTACCTTTTGCTTGTCTTTTCTTAGTACTGCCATTATCTTCTCCAAGTAGTAGCAGCGATCACCGTGCAAAGAAAGTAAGAAAATATACATTCATTATCTTCTTGAATAGTTGTATAATATCAAGTCCTAAATACAGTTGAATGTGAGGCCCCTTCCGCACATGCAAAATAATGCGTTTTCAAACCATTTTCACAACTGTTTGCAAGTGGATTTTGCTATTCCGCACAACTTCAGAGAGCACTGAAAGCAGTTTGAAAGTGCATTATTCTGCGCGTGCGGAATGAGCCTCAGTTTCCGGTTTAAATCTAGCTTGGCTCTGGTCGGGCCTGGGGTTTCCCAGTGGCAGAAAGCTGACTGGTTTCCAATTCTTCTTTCAAACATCTTCAGGACTGGTTTGCAGCTTTGCTGCTTGGGTAACCTTGGTCATTAAAAAAATGGTTTAATGCAAGTTTTACTATCTGTAGCCTTTGGAATGTGCTTGTAAATTCGGTGGCTGGCTGAAGAGAAATTAATCAAATCTGGATATCCAATAAAGCTGACGTAGGCAGGGTTTAGGAGGTCCAGTCAATACTCAGTAGTGTCCTCTATAGAGGACCAGTGCAGTATAGTGGCTATGGCCTGAATTAGGATCTTGGAAAGTCTGGGTTCAGATTCCAATTTTGCCATGAAACTCATTGCCCCCTCTCAGCCTGATCTACTTGACAGGGTTGTTGTAGGGAATGAATAACTGCAAGCTTTTTTTTTAAGGAAAGTAAAGTAAAAATGTACTTGATAAATAATGTTTACACACACACAAGCCTTTATTGGCATACAAAACAGGACAAAATTTTAAAGCAAAACAAGGTTAAGAAATACAGTTAAAATTACTAATTTCCAGTATAAAATTTGCAACAGTTTCATAGAAGAGCACATCAGAGCTATTCAGAAGATTGGGTATCTTATAACACTCTTGCCACTGAGAACATTGCAAGAAAATGGAATTCATGTATTTCATGCATATCTTATTGTATTTAGGGCATAGAAACAGAGAATGGTCAAGTGTTTCAACCGTAATCAGATCACATGAACAAACTCTTTTAGAACGTTCCATATTCTTGAATCTTCCCTCCAGCAGAGCTGATGGCAGCACATTACATCTTGCAGTAGCCAATGCTCTCCTCTGGGTGGGATTAATCAGCAGACGAAAATGTGCTGCCATAATTCCACACTCGCATGGGATTAATAATGTAGTCGGAGAACAGGTTGTCTTGGCTGCAAGAGTCAAATTATGAAAATCAAGATCCAAGAGCCTATTCTTAACTAGTGTCAGTCAGCCTCTCAGGGCCTCATATTGTGTCAGCCTTGTAGTGTGGGCAGATTGATTTTTGAACATAGAAACCCAGGTTGGAATAGAACCTGACTATTCTTATCGATCCGATCTTACCAAACTCAACATTTTATGCTTTGAATCTGATAGACTTAATGAGGGGAGTAACGTTCTCTTTTAGGGTCTGACTTTGGTACAGTGACTCTGACAAGCATTAGACTCAGCCTGTTTTCTTCTGGATGCAATTCAGTGTGCTCATACTAAAGGGCCGTAGCCTCTAATTCCACATGGCTTTTATACAGCTCCAGTGATCCCAACATAGAATTAGGGCCTGGTCAAATGAGGAGGCCATTGTCACCAGCAGAAAAATTGCTTGGGTCTAACCCAGTGATTCCCAAAGTGGGCGCCACCGCCCCCTGGTGGGTGCTGCAGTGATCCAGGGGGGCGGTGATGGCCACAGGTGCATTTGGGGGGCGATGAATAACTGTGAGGGGGCGGTGAAAGCATAAAAGAAAGAAGAGAAGATTTAGAAAAATTGATTCATGTGTTCCGCTCATAACGCTTAATTTTTCTTTGAACAATGTAGTTCATAAATAGTTCATAAATAGTTTCACAATTTCAAAGTTCAAGGTTTCTAATTTACACCTTTCTTTACTATATTTTACGAAAAAGGTAGAAACATTAATACATATATCTTTCTGTTTAATTGCTATTAAAATTTAAAAAAAAATAATTTCCAGGGGGCGCTAAGTAATATTTTTTCTGGAAAGGGGGCGGTAGGCCAAATAATTTTGGGAACCACTGATCTAACCCATTGTATGCATGAAGAAGAACATTATTTTGGCTAACCATAATTATGGAATCCTATTTCCCCCAATGCTGTGTAAATTTTCTGGAAGCTCTATAAGATTTTCTTTGGTTAGTTTACAGTAGTTGAAAATGAGCAGATAAAAGGAAATCTGTGTTTTGGTGCTGCCACCTACTCTAGACATAGACAAACAGAATGAAATCATTTCAAAATTTAGTTGCATTTCGTATCTCAATCATGCATATGCCTTCACAGGGCATTCCAAGCATGGGATGAGCAGAGGTAGTTCGCAGAGGCCGTTGTCTTCCTCAATGTAGTAGAGTCTTCCTTGGTGGTCTTCCTTGGTGGTCTCCTTCTCCAATGCTCACCGTGGCTGACCCTGCTTAGCTCACAAGCACTGACAAGCTTAGGCCAAACTTCTCATGGGTGCATGCCAAGGACAATGTGAAATTCAGCTTTGTCAGAATATCACCACGGGATAAATGTTAATTAGCTTTTGCTCCTTGAGAGCCAGCGTGGTGCAGTGGCTAAGAGCAGGTGGATTGTAATGTGGAGAGCCAGGTTTGATTCCCCACTCTTCCACCTGAGTGGCGGAGGCTTATCTAGTGAACCAGATGTGTTTCTACACTCCTACATCCAGTGGTGGGATCCAAAAATTTTAGTAACAGGTTCCCATGGTGGTGGGATTCAAATTGTGGTGTAGCGCCAATGGGGCTGGGCGGGGCACAACGGGGACGTGGCCGGGCATTCCGTGGCAAGGACGCAGCCGCTGCGCCAGTCCTTGGGTGGGAAACAAATGCACGCAGGCGCAGGCTGCCACGCACACCAGTGCACCTCCTGCTAGACTGCGTGCTACTGCTGAGAGGAGAGGCATAACTAAAGCAAAAATCACGTGGCAAAATCACCAATTAGTAACCCCCTCTCGGCACACACAAATAATTAGTAACCTACTCTCGGGAGCCTGTGAGAACCTGCTGGATCCCACCTCTGCCTACATCCCTGCTGGGTGACCTTGGGCTAGTCACCGTTCGTTCAGAACTCTCTCAGCTCCACCCGTCTCACAAGGTGTCTGTTGTGTGGAGAGGAAGGGAAAGGAGCTTGTTAGCCATTTTGAGTCTCCTTACAGGAGAGAAAGGTGGGGTATAAATCCAGACTCTTCTTCTTCTTAAAGATGGGGTATTTGTGTGAATGAAGGGATACGTTTGTTCTTCAGAATAGGCAATCTCTTCTGTCCATTGCAGATTGAATGAACTGATCAGCCTACAAACCTTTCTTCCAGATTGGGGATTCATCCATGCACAGAGAAATGGCCAAGAAAAGAAGGAGCACACCAATACATAGCTTCTTAGCTCAGCAGCAAACTGGTATGACTTCAGCCTCGGTGGCACTTAGGAGTTGTAATATTTTTTGATTTAAAATGTGCCATGCTTCTTTTTGGTTTATTGTATATTATATATAAGCTGCTACTGTGGCTATTAGTGGTAGGCTGCTTTTTGTGGGTTTTTCTACCTCCCAAGTTAATTTTGGAAGGGAAAAGTCTCATCCATGGATCTCAGCCCATTTTTAATAGTATTGGGGTGCTGCCACCTACTCTAGACATAGACAAATAGAATGAAATCATTTCAAAATGTAGTTGCATTTCGTATCACAGATAACAAGGGGTAACAGAAATAGATATCTAAATCCTCTTTTGTTTCTTGATTGGGCTGGAGGTAGAGTGCAGGTCAGTGGGAGAATCTTTTGCTCTGTCTGCTCCCCACTTCTCACAGATATACAGCTCAAGCACTTCCTGCTTGCTTGTAAAAATGTCCCATTTTCACATTTAATCGACAAGCGTCATTTGTTTTATTAAAATATTTACATCCTGCCTCTCCCCATGGCCCAAGGTAGTTTATACACCACAGGTTTTTCAAAAAATACAGAGTAAAAATGAAACCCCAAATAACCCCCTACTGCTCCCAAAAGATGTAGCATAGCATAGCAAGCCTTTATTGGCATAGACAACAGTACAACAATAATTAAAAACGGATTAAAAAGCATATACAATACAGGAAATAAATGTTATGTCGAAGGAAATCTACTGGCGTTTAGTAATTTCCAGGAGAAAGTCTGCAACTATCATACAGAGAGAAGGATCAGGATTGTCCAACAAGTAGTGTAATCTAATTAAATCGGGGAGATCGGGTAAATGTAAAGGAGTAAGATTCACATACTTGGATCTGATTTCCTTGAATCTGAGACAGTGTAGTATTTGGTGGGCCAGAGATTCAACTGAGCCATCGTTACATGGGCACAATCTATTAGCCTTTTCTTGCTTATTGAATCTGCCATGTAACAAGGCAGAAGGCATAACATTAAACATATACTTACCTGGCAGGGGAGACACTATGATCCCAAAAGATGTGTACTGTCTATGTCCATGGTGGCGAACCTATGGCACTCCAGATGTTAATCAGCCCCTGCCAGCATGGCCAATTGGCCATGTAGTCCATGAACATCTGGAGTGCCATAGGTTCGCCACCACTGGCTATGTGGTGGTAGTGGTGGTAGAAAATGCCCTCAAGTCACAGCTTACTTATGGTGACCCTGTAGGATTTTGAAGGCCAGAGAATCCAGAGTGATTGGCCATTGCCTGCCTTCACATGGGCTTGAAAGAGTTCTCAGAGAACTGTGACTGCCCCAAGGTCACCCAGCAGGCTTCATGTGGAAAAGTAGCTTGGCCAAATGGATCTTTTTTTCCCCTTTCAATGTTTGAGGAAAGGGTCCCAAATCACTGGATGTCAGGACTGCTCTTAATCAGTACACTGCACTAGCTGGGAGTCTACACCCCATTAAAAGCTCTGGGAAATAGCCTGTTGGTGGCGATTTCCTAAGAATGTGCTCCCTTCACCTCACAAAGAATCTTTTCCAAAAAGTAGATGCTTCTGTTCCAAAAAGGAAAGGTGTGGTCTCTGTCTGATGCCAGATGAGCTATCCTAAGAGGGGTAGCAGATTGTAATGTGACGACCTCAGCTGGTGTACAGGGACAGGGTAGACGATGTAAACAATGCCATATGGCCAAATCTGTGTGTGCATCAAGTGAACAGGAAAATGCTCTTTTTAAAAAATCCTTACAGCCATTCTAGGGTAAGTCTCAAATTTTCTTTCAGTTTTCTTCTCAAAGCTGATTCTAATATGCAAGAACAGCAGGTTTGTGTCATCTTTCCTGAACAGTGCCTATTTAGGGAGCAACCCAGAAACCCTCCTATGGTTGAATAGCCACTGTGTTTCATGCTCCTCTCACCCGTTGTGTCATCATTTCCAGTGTACCATAGACTTTGAGTACATATATAGATAATCACTGCTTTCCTAGCTCATTTTACATATTATTTATTTTTCATACGGCTTGTGCAGATGTTTAAAAAGCATTTATACCCTAAATCTTAAAACCAGTTCCTAAAAATCATTGCACAGTATTATTTAGACAGATTCAATAAAATCAGATATAGTAACTAAAACATTCCACAGACAACATTGCCAGGACACGATCCGTAAAACAAGACAGAGGAAGATATTTGATGACATAAGAAGAAGAAGAGTTTGGATTTATATCCCCCCTTTCTCTCCTGCAGGAGACTCAAAGGGGCTGACAATCTCCTTGCCCTTCCCCCCTCACAACAAACACCCTGTGAGGTAGGTGGGGCTGAGAGAGCTCCGAGAAGCTGTGACTAGCCCAAGGTCACCCAGCTGGCGTGTGTAGGAGTGTACAGGCTAATCTGAATTCCCCAAATAAGCCTCCACAGCTCAGGCGGCAGAGCTGAGAATCAAACCCGGTTCCTCCAGATTAGATACACGAGCTCTCAACCTCCTACGCCACTGCTGCTCCTCACTCCTCACTCACTGCTCCTCACTGCTCTTAACCTCACTACGCCACTGCAGCTTACACCTGCAAAAGCCGCTGCTTTAGTTAACAAGTTTTCTGGGGTTATTTGGCAGGGGAGGGCAGCATAAGAAACCCATTGTCCCTGGCAGATGGAGGGAGCACTGTACTGTTTGGTGGTGGTGTGACCTCTCATTTGGGTACTCCTGGCCACCTCTTTCTTCCCTTCCAGTGACAGCTCCCCAGTGTGGCCCTCTTTTGCCCTGCTGAAAAAAATGGTAACTCTTCATTTATATAGAAGCCAGAAAAGGGATACACCCGGTAGTGTCACAGGGAGGAGTAAGAGCCAGTCCAGTCCTAAATGGAGTTGCACCTTTCTAAGCCCATTCACTTCAGTGGACTTTGAAAGATATAATTCTGCTTAGGATCTGTTGGGATTTGGCAAGTTCCAGTGACACAATCCAGCAATGAAAGGGTTAATTGATGCATGCTAATTAGTTCGTGAGGTCAGAAGTCAGTGACCAGGTAATTGATCCCTATTGGTCAAGCAGACCTGGCATGGGCCACATGCAGGTCTGCACGTAGACTATAGTAGACACATATTCTTTGTTGCTCTCTGCACGTTCTCAGTGCAGTATTATTATTAGCCATGTAATAGCCAAGCAGGAGCTAACTGAGAGCTAGCCAGCTAGAAAGATATTTACTTGTTTTTTCTCTCTCCAGGTTTCCCCTTATAGCTAGTAAACCACTTTAGTGTAAGCATATGCATATGACAGTGATAGCGAACCTTTTTGAGACCAAGTGCCCAAATTGCAACCCAAACCCCACTTATTTATACAAAGTGCCAACGCGGCAATTTAACCTGAATACTGAGGTTTTAGTTTAGAAAAAAACGGTTGACTCTGAGGTGTGCATTACTCGGGAGCAAGCTTGGTGGTAGTCAGTGGCTTTGCTTTGAAGCAACCATGCAACTCTTCCAATGGGTGAATCACGACCCTAGGAGGGTTTACTCAGAAGCAAGCCCCATTGCCAGCAACCAAGCTTACTCCCAGGTAAAGGATCACACTTTAGTTCTTCGCATGAAAATCAGTGGGGTTTAACAGCGCTTAACAGGGTTACCTACCCTGCTTCCCCCAAACTGGTTTAATGCTAATAATCGAGCCCAGTGGCCCAGGCCAGCCTAGATGTGTATGGGGGTTGGGGGGTGGGCAACTCTGTTTGCGCATGTCCACAGAGAGGGCTCTGAGTGCCACCTCTGGCACCCATGCCGTATGTTCGCCACCACTGGCATATGACAATCTGCATATGACAACAGGATCACACTGTAGATCTACTGCTCCTGCAGTCTGCACTCTCGTTCTCCTACATGCATGGTGAAAGATTGGGAGATGGGACCAGGCTTGGGTAGGAATTGGTTTTTATGTATAAGGATTGTCAAGGTATACTGTTGTTCATACAGATAGAAAGAGCACTACTGTCTGATATCTCTGTGGCTTTATGTGTTATTTTGGGAAAAGTACATTTTAGGGTTTTTCTTCTCCTAATGGCTCCAAGATCTTGCAATTTGTTTAACAGGTAATTTGTTTCTTCCAGGTGGCTTAGAATTGGCTGATGTTGCTGTGTCACTCAGTGGTGCTTCTTCCTTTGATGACTCAGATGCCAGTAAAAGCAAGGTATGGGTTGGAGTGTGTCTCTGTGTGCGTGCGTACAAGCTTCGTTCATTGAACTCTCACTATATCCCTGAATTCTACCGTCTTTGTGAGGGAATCAACATGGTGGAAGCATAACACGGTACTTTAAAAGAAATGTTGCCTCTAGGAGTTTTCTTGTTATTCTTCCTAGAACTGTGATGTCATATCCGGCACTCTTCCCCTGAAAGACCGGGTCTCTAAATCTAAGCGCAAACTCACAGGTAGGGTTGAACACATATGTAGAAAATGTAAGCTGGGACAATGGGAAGACTTGGCAACCAATTTCCCAGGTGCTTAAGAGGAAAGCCTGATCCTTTCCCCTACTTTGGATCTCCTTTAATCTGTGCAGCCCAGTCTGTGGTGTTTAACAGTTGCCATCTTTGTGAGGGAATCAATATGGTCTCCCAGACGAACTGTGGACGGAATTAAATGCATTTTCCTGAACTTCATAATTACCTGGTCCTAAGTTCATGTAACTTGGAAGATTTGTTGCAAACAAGATTTAATTCTGAAATAGAGTTAGCATTTGGGGCCGAGGAAACAAAGTCTTCTATAGTCTGTCTCAGAAAAAGATGTTAGTAGGGTTGTATATTCCTCCACCACAGAACTTAACATGCTGGGCCTTCTTTGTTGTAGAATGCTTCTCCTGGGTCCTAGTGCCTAGCTACCTCTGATCCCCTCCATCTGAAAGTGAAAATACATGCTGATGTATCAAAGTAGTTCAGTAATGGTTTTGACAAAGGCAGCGTGTAAAAATGAGTTATACTTCCCACATTCGTCTGGGACCATATTCTTATGCGGAAGCATACAATTTTCTTGACGGCTGTACCTCAACTGATTGTACTAACATCTTTTTCTGAGACAGAGTATAAACACTGACAATAACACCAGAATATGATGTTCTTGTGTCTCTTAGGATTCCTAAGTGGTCTCGGAGAGAAGCGATTGAAAACCACCGAGAGGAAATCTAGTAATGAGCAGTCTTCCAGCTTTTCTTTTGAACCCAAAAAACTTTTTGATTCTGTAGAGATGGAAGAGGCAACTCATAAAGGTGATTATAAGCTACACGATACCATCAACTTTTCTAAACCTGTCTGTAATTTTAGTCACCTCAGGTCTATCAGTCCTAAAGGCTTGCTTGTTTTCCAAAACTCTGGTCTTAGTAGCCCTGCCTTAGAAGTAAGTTAGAGGATTTTCCTTTTTTTAAACATTGTTTAGCTGTTGTGTTATTTGTTGATTGAGAAATCAGATTTGTAACTAGTTTTTCTGAACTCAAGGCGTTGGTTGGAGTGAAGAATTATTCCAGCATGAGGCTTTGATAGTGTACATTTATAACCTTACTAAGGAATAATCAGATTTCAGAGACATGACGCATAGAAAAGGTAAACCAAATTTATCTTCTGTGTCCTAAACACATGTTACACAATTCAATATACATTAGGTTTCCTGTCCGAAATATTGGTCTAATGGACCCGCAGTCCTTCGGTTTCAACTATACCAAGTTGAATTAGGTATCATGTCTTTTCATATGTGCAAGACAAAAGAATCGAAACTGTGTTTAGGAGCTGAGAGCCTGCATGGTGTAGTGGTTAAAAAAGGTGCACTCTAATCTGGAGAACCAGGTTTGATTCCCCACTCCACCACATGAGTGGCAGGCTCTTAATTTTGGGAACCAGGTTTGTTTTCCTGCTTCTGCACATGAAGCCGGTTTGTTGACCTTGGGCTAGTCACAGTTCTCTCAGAACTCTCTCAGCCCTACTTCTCTCACAAATGTCTGGTGTGGGGAGGGGAAGGGAAGGCGCTTGTAAGCCGCTTTGAGACTCCTTACAGGAGAAAACATTAGAGTATAAAAACCAACTCTTCATCTTTTTGTTCATGCAGCTGTTGTGGACATTTTTTTAAAAGTAGGAATTGTGTCTGATGTACCATTTGCAGATTTGTTTTTCTGTAATAAATTGTTGCTAGCAAGTTCCCCAGGGGATTGGTTTGCATCTAGAGGAAGGCATTTTGGACTGTCTGGGCAGGAAAATCCTACTCTGTGGGTGGGAATCCTTATGCCTGTGGAAATTTTGCTCTGCTTCCAAGCTCGTCCCATCTTTCTGCTTGTGCTATTCTTTGTTTGCTTCCATCTTACGTTAGTGGAAGTGCCTAGCATGGAAGGAACTCATGCGTTACACTTCCACAATGGACAAAAGCAGTGCTAATGGAAGCAAGCCACAGAATCCGAGTCCATTGCTCATGCAGAAATTGAGCTTTTATCTGTTTAAATCCAGCAACCGCATGTGCCTGCTTGCGTTCTGGTGTGTGAACAAGTCTGAATGAATTTGGTCAGCCATTAGCTAGTGTGAAATACTCAGTAGAGGCCTGTGCTTTTTTTCGTGCAGGAGAATCGGTAGATCTGGTGGAAGATCATGTGCCCCCCATGTTCCAGGAAGATTCAGGCGTCATTGCTGCGTTTGAGTCCTTCACAAATGAGTTGAAGAAAACATTTTGGGTAACCCGACTTGCTGTTCGTGAAAGAAGGTTTATTTTTGTAGAGTGTAAGGGAGTAGATTTTGGAATACTTCAACAGTTAAATATTTTATCTGCCTAATTTTTCCCCCCTTGCCTAATCGACTGGCGCTATGACTTAGTCTCGGTACAAGAGGACAGAGATTTACATGCGAAATACCTTGAAGATGCCCGAACAAAATATGTCAGCATTATTGAACCAGATACACCAGTGCCGGTAAGTGGTGGAGCTTGGCGCATATTGACTTGCATGTGGCTGTAGGAAAAGAATCATTTTTTAAAGTTATGAAACCAGGGCAGAAGCAAGTTCTAAACATATCCCTTCTTGCTGTTGTTACCCAAGAGAGCTGCTCTGTGTGACCTCTCCTAGCGTTGGATGCCACACCAGCTTACATTTGCTGACCAGGGGTAGAGTACGACTGAGGCAAGATGAAAGCTCAAATGGGGCAGGGCTATGCTTTGTGCAGAGCAGGCCGAAGGCTTGGCACCCTCTGTCATTTCAAAATCTGTTGCCCGTTGGAGTAAATATCGCAAAGTTGCATGTGCCATTGATTTAAGACAGTGTAAGTTTATGAGACCTTTTTAATATTGGCCTGATTCGCTAGTCAAGAATTCCAAGTTAGCAGGATAACTAATAGAACAAACTGTGATCGGCAATCCTTTTTCCGGACACTGAGCATGCCTTACCAGCAACAGTCCCTCTAACCACAGTAGGGAACTGTGCGGAAGGTACCTACCTCTGCACAGAACTGAGCTTTGTGTTAGAGCTCCCCCTGCTGGCCGCTTCACAGCACCAATACAATGTCTGCGTAGCCACACAGCTTATAGGAAACTTTGTTTACGAGCTTTCAAAATACCTCCTTAAGTATCTGATTTTACATTAATTAGCCTGTTCTTCTGTACCTAGCTGAAAATATTATTTTTTTGTATTCACGTGCATGAGAGATCAGGACTTTCTGGACTTGAGCAGTCCTGACATCCAGTGATTTGGGACCCTTTCCTCCCACATTGCTGAACTGAAAACAAAGATCCGTTTGGCCAGACGGATTCTGGTCTAACCAGATGAGAAATGGGAAGGAAACAAAAGGACAAGATCATGTGGCCCCAGCCTTTAGGGGTGGATTTTAAGCAAATCCATCCCTATGAAAAGTTGGCTTAATGTTTCACTGCCAGTGTGGGCTGCCTGAAGGAATAGCTTCGGGGGGGCGGGGGGGTTGGAACCTGCTCCTCCATCACTGTTCATTCATGCAAGCAGAGAGAGGCATATTCTTCAGCAGGACATTGGTTTAGGTATGTGTGGGTAGTTCTGTAATCTTCTTGTTCTAGTTACGATGCAGATGGGAAGGACTTACGTCTCCCCAAACAAATGCGCTTATCTTTTAGGTGGTCCTACGGTTCTCTATTATCATAGTTCTCTATTATTTCTCTATGGCAGATTCTGCATGGGCCAAAAACAGCAGTGTGAAACCAGTGTGAAAATGGTGTAAAATGGCTTAAAACGGTGTAAAAGGGTTTACATCATTTACACACCGTTCTCACACCGCTGTTTTTAGCCCATGCGGAATCCGCCTATTATTATAATACAGTTCTCTATTATTATAATACAGAATGCTTCATAGCCAGATGATTCCAGCCATGGTTTTAATGTACTTTTCTTAAACCTTTTTGCCCCCCCCCCCCCCCGTGAAGTTAGATCATTGGGGTTTTTGGTGGGGGGTGAGGTGGGAATGTTCTACCTCCAGGGTAACACATCTCCATTGCCCTCTGTGCCAAGGGGTCCTTGCCTGTCTCCTATAAGACTCCATTGCATTGCAGAGGTTTTCTATGGGGCTTTGCTTGTGTGGTGCAAATGTTGTGGGCATTGGCCAGATGGTAGAATTTGGTGTGAACTGAACAAGCAACCTACAACACACCATGTACACCTTCCTTCCTTCCTTCCTTCCTTCCTTCCTTCCTTCCTTCCTTCCTTCCTTCCTTCCTTCCTTCCTTCCTTCCTTCCTTCCTTCCTTCCTTCCTTCCTTCCTTCCTTCCTTCATTCATTCATTCATTCATTCATTCATTCATTCATTCATTTATTATATTTATACCCCGCGTCATACTACAATCTCTGGGCAGCTTACAAAGGTTTTTTAAAAAAACAACAACAACAATAAAAACAGCAATAAAACATCATTAATAAAATGTAACAATTAAAACAGTTTAAAATCACATGGTTGTATAAAAAAAAAGATAAGTTGTTGTGGGAAAACTGCATTCCCGTTGCCATTCTTGTTGCTTTCTCAAAAAGAAACTTTGATGAAGGCTCAGGAACTCCGTGTGGAAAACTGCTGGGCTAGATCAAGCCTAGAATCTAGCATTTCCAGAATATGGACTGGCACCCCATCAGCCTCTGCCAGCATGGCCAATTGGCTGATGGGAATTGTAGTCCATGAACATCCGGAGAGCCACAGGTTGCAGACCCCTGGGCTAGATAAGTCTGCTGATTTCAGAGCCAACATATAGCAGTGGTACATGGCCAACTGGAGAGGAGTTAGCCTGTGTATCCTATCCATATTTTCACCACTAAATACTTGGTGTCAAATACTTCCTCTCCTAAAGGAATGATACAATTTTGTGCGTGTGTGGGTTTTCCTCCTTGCATCAGGCTGAAGGAACTAGAACACTTCCACAAGATAGTTCTCAAGGAACTAGACAATCTGGAGAAGAGATCTCAGTTTCTCTCAACTCTTGAGAAGGATTCAGTGGTATGTATCCTCTTTCACCCTGTCCTGCATCCTCTGTAGACTGTAGGTCGCTTTAACTTGAGACTCACGCTGAGAACATTGTTTCAGGAATTTTGGACTAAACAATCCAGCAAGCTGAACAGTAAAATGAATATTTTTTGTGCTCATCAAATGCAAAGGTATTCGCGTTCCTGCTCTCTGTCCAAGTGGCCACAAATGAATCTTTCTTGAGCACTTCTCGGTGGCTTGAATTCCCAAATGTCCTGTCCTTCTGTGTGGTTTTGTAGCATGTTTGTCTTACCACTGTGGAGGGTGTCTTCAAAGGCACAGGTTGTATATCCAGCTCAGTTGTCCTTTGTTTTCACAAGTGTGTATCTTTTCGTGAATGTATGCACTTTTACCAGCCAGTATAGCAAGAAATGCCTTTAATTTCATTTTTTAAAATGTACTTTTTCAGTAATACACAACACTGTTACTGGAAGAAAATACTGTCCTTTGCCCTGAAGTGATCAAAACTATCCCTATGAAAACTGTTAAATGGACATTCAACTCCCCGTCTCCTGGACAGAACACAGCAATGTGATTTCTAGAGTATCTTCTTAAATAGAAAGAACAATTAGAGAATCCAAGAAGGAATTATAGTTGAGAGCCAGAATCTGAGCCTGTGTATTGAACCCAACCAAGCCTGGGCCAGTAACTGAGGGCTGAAATAAAGCAATAGACACAAGAGTGTTTTTTGTTTTAAGAATGTATCATTTAAAAAAATATTAACCCATGAACATATGCAGGATGGTTGTTTAAAAGGGGCTTGGACAGATTTATGGAGGAGAAGTCGATCTAATGCTCCTAATCTTGATCCTCCTTGATCTGAGATTGCAAATGCCTTAGCGGACCAGGTGCTCGGGAGCAGCAGCAGCAGAAGGCCATTGCTTTCACATCCTGCACGTGAGCTCCCAAAGGCACCTGGTGGGCACTGCGAGTAGCAGAGTGCTGGACTAGATGGACTCT
This sequence comes from Sphaerodactylus townsendi, assembly GCF_021028975.2. Classification (NCBI taxonomy): domain Eukaryota; kingdom Metazoa; phylum Chordata; class Lepidosauria; order Squamata; family Sphaerodactylidae; genus Sphaerodactylus; species Sphaerodactylus townsendi. Next base: position 20,942,735 of record NC_059433.1, on the reverse strand, counting down.
GGTCTGATCCAGCAGGCTAGTTCTTATGTTCTAAGTCCATACATGCCAGGGAAAGAAAATCCTTTCTAGGCAGTTTTTTATTACACTTTTGTTAAAATGCTATACTTAATGCATTGTGTTCCACTGAAATTCAGTAACTGTTCCAGGACTGTGTCTCTGTCCTTGTCTCCTGCTACACTAACCCTTTCAGCATGTCCATTCTTCAACTGCCAAATCTTAGCTGTGACTCTTAACTGGATCCTGTCTCCCAGCCCAAAGCTCCTGTTGACTGATAGAGCCCTGTTGTCAGTGATTCCTCTGTTACTGGGCAAGGGTTTTTCCCTTCTTCTTTGATCACAAAGGTTGGGGCAGGGTGACTTTAAATGTTACTGCCTCAGCAAAGCCTTATCTGTGTATGTTACGGTCTGTACATTTGGAGACAGATGCGCAGATCACTGTATGCATGGGACCAACACACAGGGCCTTTTGAGGTGTGAACGATTCCCTTGGCTGCTTTCTTCTTCTCACTCCCCATTCTGCCTGGTGACCTGTGGCTGGTGGAGGTTGAGCAAAGCATGCCATTGAATAACTTTGATTGCATCCAGGTATTCCTTTCTTGCAGGATACAGTCCATGGACTCAGGGCCAGATGGCGCAGCCGTGAATGTAAAGGAGACCGCCCAGAATGTTCAGGTATGTGTTGTAGCCCAGTGGATTTGCATGTATTATCAACTGAGCTTCAAATGTGGACTGAACCGATGTGGGGTGAACATAATTCTTAACAAGCAGGGCTCGGGAACAAAACACTGCAGGGTGACTGATAAGGGTACTGAAGTTTAGTGCTCCAGTCAGACAGGAATGGGAGCATGGGAAGAAGAAGAAAAAGAAGAAGAGTTTGGATTTATACCTCACCTTTCTCTCCTGTAAGGAGACTCAAGGTGGCTTACAAGCTCCTTTCCCTTCCTGTCCCCGCAACAAACACCTCGAGAGGTGAGGGGCTGAGAGAGTTCCGAAGAACTGGGAGTATCCCAAGGTCACCCAGCAGGAATGCAGAAGTGCTGAAACACATCTGGTTCACCAGATAAGTCTCTGTCGCTCAGGTGGAGGAGTAGGGAATCAAACCCAGTTCTCCACAGTAGAATCCGTCTGCTCTTAACCACTTCATCTCTCTGTGCAACAGACTTATTTGGTCATGGCAGGTGGATGTTTTCAGAAAAGGTGGAAGTAGAACTGGCCTTTTTGTTTCCTTCTCTGTAGAAACCTTTTCTATACAGGGGGGCTGAAAGTGCACTGCCCCACGTTAACTTTAACAGTGAATAGTTGGGGATTGCATGCATTGGATGCCCCCTTGCTGCTGTTTTGAAATGCAAAGGATGGAGGGAAATCCTTCTTGAAGATGCAAAGGGGAAAATAATGTACATTGCTTTCCCATAAATGTAACCTCTCTATGCATGTCTGTCCCACATGTATTTTTAAAATTCTGTCCTTTCTTCAACGGGGCTTAGGGAAGCACGCAGGGCTGTGGATCTTCCCTCCTCTGTTTTATCCTCCCAGCACCACCCTTCGATGTAGGTTAGGCTGGGAGAAAGCGATTGGTCCAAGTTTCATTCTCCCCAGGCCTAGTCCAATCCTGCGCTCCCCCTTTCCAGCTCCCTCTCTGTATCAAGGCTGAGCTGCTGAGCGATTTTGAAAGCAGGGACGCCTTTCACTGTTTCTTAAAGGTTTCTGAGGTTGTAGAAAGCCTTGGCTGACCTCCTGGCTTGGGTGATGGGTGGTGACCTTCTCAACTTTGCCCCATAACTGCCTTCAGCCTATTGGCCCACGGGGAGCAGAAGAACTTGTGGTGATTCTTTTAGGGGGTTTTTAGAGTCTAAAGAAGGAAACAGAGGTGTTTTTTCATGTGGGTTTTTTTTTGCCCAAATATGCAAAAACTTCCCTGATTCCTAGAACTGATGTGGTTATCTGTGTGTGGATCCATTGCTTTGCTTGTGGAATGTACAGTATGCCACGAATTGTGTGTCGAAGGTAATTGATTGCCTCACTCCGAGGTGTGAGACTGCATGCAAAGAGTTTAGTAGGCAGCTAAGCTTAGTCAAATCCTATTCTTGCCCATGATGTATCCTGATTGCAGATTCTAGTTGTTATCTGTACTGGTGGTTGTGGATTTTCTGGGCTGTGTGGCCGTGGTCTAGTAGCTTTTGCTCCTAACATTTCGCCTGCATCTGTGGCTGGCATCTTCACTGCGTCTTGAAGAGAAACACATCCAACTATGAAATACCTCTGAAGATGCCAGCCATAAATGCAGCCAAAATATTAGGAGCAAGAGCTACCAGACCACGGCTACACAGCCCGGAAAACCCACAACATTGGTTGACTCTGGCCGTGAAAGCCTTTGACAATGCCCATCTGTTACAGCAATAAGTTGCAGTACATTGGAGCAGTCTGGCTATTCTAACGACTTGGTTGCCTTCGTAGCAATTTCCTTATCCTTTCTAATGTCTTTAGACTCTTCTGTATTATTTATATTTCCACAAGGTCGTTTGGCCACCTTATCATCCTCCCTTTCATTGTCGTCATCAAATAAAGCAGAGAAGCGGTTCACAGTGAGAATTTGGATGTTATAAAAATCATCCATTTTTTATTGTTTAGCTGTTGGGAAAGTATTTTCCTCGGCGTCTCTCTGGCGCTTCCTTCGCCCCATATTTAGCCACTTAATGCTTCTTAACAGCAACACTAGATATTTAAGGGGTTCTCTTCGTTTTAAAAGCCTTTTAAATGTGTTTTAAAAAGAAATTTGTCTGGCCTTGAATGGAGCGCATCACTGTGCGATTTCTCATTAGCAGACTGGAACTGCCCCCCCCCCAGTTGAAAATGCATTGTTCTCTGTAACTCTTTTTTATCGCTGGAAATAATTCCACTATTTATTTGTCATGTGTGTTGAGTGAATCACGGCTCAGCGTTCCACCCTTTAAATACACTGGATCATTGATAATGAATTGTCACTTTTAAATCTTCTGATTTTCACACTGAGCAGATCTCTGAGATATACCCCTCTTTTTTTTTCTTCCCCACAGTTTGAAAAGATGATAGACCTTGAAGAAGAGAGAGAGAGAGTTTCCATTGTTGCTTCTGACTGATTAAGTTTGGTTGAAATAAACCTAAAGACCCTCCAAGGCAAATGCCTAGATAACTATTGAAGATTGTTTGCTAATTTACCCTTAATCCTGAGCCGTACGCAATTGACTGTCTGTACTATTCAGAGCTATTAAAAGGGTCCTAACTGTTGTGCATTTTTTTTCATGCCCACCTGAGGGCAGCATAGAAGAGCTTCCTGGCTTCAAAATAGCTGAAATGCTGAGAGCATTCAAGGGTTTGTACGGTACTGTGACTTATTTCTGTCTTTACCTGTGCCAATTTTATAATCCCGGCTGGGGTCTTATCAATTTTGTAACTACACCTTTTTTTAAATCATGCTTGCTTTGAGACAACTTGGCTTATCCTAAGCAGAGAAAATATTGAGGGTTTGGCAGATCAAAAGAGAGCTTTTAAAGTGTTTCCTTTATCATTAAATGGGCATTTTGGTTCTGGAGGGTTTTCCGAGCAGTGTGGCCGTGGTCTGGTAAATCTTGTTCCGAACGTTTCGCCTGCATCTGTGGCTGGCATCTTCAGAGGTGTATCACAGAGAAAAGTCTGTTTCTCACTGTGTCTAAGTGAGAAGGGAAAGTTTAGTGTGGTATATTGTCCATGTCCCAGGGTGGGGAACCAATCATTAACTTAGACACAGTGAGAAACAGACTTTTCTCTGTGATACACCTCTGAAGATGCCAGCCACAGATGCAGGTGAAACTTTAGGAACAAAATCCGCCAGACCACGGCCACACAGCCCAGAAAACCCACCAGAACCAGTTGAATCCGGCCGTGAAAGCCTTTGACAAATGGGCATTTTGTTTGCAAACTACCTCGTTAGCTGTTCGCTTTCGGAGACAGACACCTTCAGTGTGACAAAACAGGAGCCTTGATGTGTTTTTACAGATTAAATATTCTTTTATTCTAGCATAAGGCTTCATCGACTAGATTGCATTTCCTCAGATCTCGAAGGTGCTGTAAGACTTGTGTTTGTTTTTGCCGCAATAGATTAACCCCTCTGAAATTTGTTACCATGATTGGGAGTAGCTAATAGTTTATATATGACACTAGCACTAAAGACCATTTCAACTTGAAATGGGCTCTAGCAAGGAAGGGGGAGGGAAGCCAAGCCAGGATATTCTCTCCCCCCCCCACCCCCTGGCTTCCTTCCTTGCCCCCGCCCCCAGTTGTCTGTCCCACACCAGTCTCTGGGCCAGCCCGAGCCAGAATTACCGCAGGCTTCAGGTGTTCCTCGTTGTCAGGTGGGTAGTCTTGTCATTTGGGGGAGGTTGGTGGGGGACTGGGGAAGGGGAGAGCAGCTGTGGTTTGGGAGAGGGGAGGCGAACAGGAGGGCTTTTGTGTAGTTGGTGGAGAGGGAGCTTTGGTGCCTTTGGCCCAGCAGGCTAGCCTTAGTCTGGGATTGGGGAGAAGGTGAGGGAATTGGGAGTGCTTTCTCTGGGCCGAGGGGAAATGATGGTCTGCTGTCTTTGACCCTCTGCAGGTGGGTTACTTCTGGGTTGGGGATTTGGAAAGGGTAGGGGGAAACGGGAGGGTTTTGTCCAGGGTGCGCGGGGGGGGGGGGGCTTGCTACCTTTTCTCCACTGCAGGGGGGGTACTTCTGAGTCAGGTGTTTGGAGAGGGTGGGGGTAAGTGGGAGGGTTTTGTTCAGGAAGTGGGGAGGGTGGCCTGCTATCTTTGCTCTGCCGTAGGCAGCTTGCTCCTGGGTGGGGGTGGGGGTGTTGAGAGAGGGTGGGGGGAAGCAGAAGGGCTTTTGTGTAGCCGGTGCACAGTCTGGGGGTGGGGGAGGCCATTGGTGGGCCCCGTAGCATTCTTTCGAGAATAAGGAAGAACCATCACCCAACGGGGGCACAAGTATGCCACCGAAAAGAGAAAATCCTGGCATCTTCCAAAGTATTTCAGTGCCACAAAGTAGGAACAAACGAAAGACCATAAAATATACTGGCTGTAAAAGGTATTTATTTCAGTGGTACATTACAGGAGAATCACTTTTAAAAGTTTTCATTCTGGGTATTCCTTTCAGAATAGCAGCGTCTTGATTATGGTCTCTGTTTTTGCTTGTGAAGCATACCCGATTCCAATTTATCCAGTGTTTTTGCATTTGTAAGATAGCATATTTTGTCAGCCCTTTGAAAGATTGAGTAAGGCATTGTTCCTTTTTAAAACGTGAAAGAAAGAAGGAAAGAAAGAAAGAAAGAAAGAAAGAAAGAAAGAAAGAAAGAAAGAAAGAAAGAAAGAAAGAAAGAAAGAAAGAAAGGGCAATCTCTTCGATGTCTGGTGGGCTAGCCTCTCAAGAAACCTTTGGCATAGCAAGGTGGAGCACATTCAATGACTCGTTTTTATTGTCTTAATAATTCAAAGTGCCTCAGGGTAAAATGTAGACAATAATTTCCCCAGCTTTTGCAATCACCAAGTACTGGAATAGGGGGATCACATCACTTCTGAACAAGTTTAATGAGAGGTTTTACGTTATTTTTGTAACTCTATATTCTATCCTTCTCCCCTCCTTCACCTTATCCTCACAACAACAACTTTGTGAGGTATACTAGGCTGAGAGAGGCCCAATGTCACCAATGGATTTCCACAGAAGAGCGAGGATTCAAACATGCTCTCAGCTCTGCACTCAACTGTGTTACCCCAGCTCTCAAATGACCACAGATTCCGTAAATCACATCGTCTAAAAAGGCATCTGTGGAATTTATTCACACTCTGAGGGTTTCAGTGAAGATTTCATTATCTATCTCTGTGGTGGCCAATTGGCCATGCTGGCAGGGGCTGATGGGAATTGTAGTCCATGAACATCTGGAGTGCCAAAGGTTCGCCATTACTGAATTCTATCTATACTTTTAGGTGCCCTTTCTCCCTAGAAGCTCAGGTTGGCTGAAATGGTTCGCTTGTTCGACTTTCTCTTCAACCTTGGGACATAAATTAGGATAAAAGTGTACATATTGCCAAAGATCACCCAGTGAATAGAGTTTTGAACCCACGCCTCCTGAAACTTAATCAGTACTCTTTACTACACCATGTAGGCACTCATAACATATATTAGTAGAAACATTTACACGGGAACTTTCAATTCAAATGGATTGTTTGGAACCTCTTCACAAAGTTTTCCTTTAAAATGGTGTATCGGGTTTCAACAGTTCTGCTGAAGGAACAACATAGTACTTTTGTTCCCATATTCCATCATATCATTACTTGTGTTGATTGCAGAAGTCCATCCCCACTGGTTGCCTGAAACATTGGGATATTCATTTCTCTGCTGACATTATTAGCTAACATGATCCTATAGCTTAGTAATAGCCTCACAGCCTATCCGGACCTTTCCCTTGTGTTGCCTTTCAGTGACGATGCTGCCTTAATTAAAAAAAAAAAGTGGAGCAAGTATACCTGGCAGCTTGATTTTAGATAAGTTTTCTCAGAAGTAAATTCCACTGATAACTGTGCTTTGGTCAGGCGTCTGCAACCTGCGGCTCTCCAGATGTTCATGGACTACAAATCCCATCAGCCCATGCCAGCATGGCCAATTCCTCCTTGGAAGAACTCTATAATTCCTGAAGCCTAAAAAAAAGCCCAAAATATTCTGAGGGACCTATCTCATCCAGCACACTCTCTTTTTGAACTGTTACCATCTGGCAGACGATACAGGTCTATCAAAACTAGGACAAAGAGGCTTAGAGACAGCTTCCACTCTGGAGCTGTGGCTATGCTAAACTCCACGGCTTCGTGTTGATGTGTTTGGGGCTGTGTAGGGATAGATGGAGGAAGGGGAAAGTGAGGATGATGTATGAGTCAAATTGTGTGCATCGAGGAATGCTGCTGTAAATTTCGTTGTGCATGCACAATGACAATAAAATGCTTGTGCTTAATTGGCCATGCTGGCAGGGGCTGATGGGAAGTGTAGTCTATGAACATCTGGAGAGCCACAGGTTGCAGACCCCGGGCTTGGGTTACATACGTTTTTTTAAAACTGTAAGATACGCATGTGGCTGGCTGGTTCCTGTGCTGGGCCCCTCTGATTTCCTTCTTAATCCTCCATTCTGCTATAACCTTCTTCTCATCTGTGTTTTCAGTCTTACAGAATCAGAGTTAGAGCCACAAGGGGAAGGAAAACTCCCCGAGTGCTGCTGTTGATGTAGAAGTGGAGAGCTGAATTGCAAAGCTACCCCGAAGGCCCCTACCCTGCACTGGCCTCATGGTGTGAGCTTGGCCAAGCCATTCTTTCTCAGCCTTGCTTTCCCCATCTACAACCTGGGGAGGATCAAACTGATCAAATAACCAGCCATTTGAGAGCAGAAATGCCATATAAAGGCTAATAAGTCATCGTGGGGTGAGCCTTACAATGCATGGATTCATGGCTGTATTTCTGAAGATAACACTTTGAGGTCCTCTGCGGGAACCTTATCTGCATGAGCCCTGTTTGTTTACTGTTGCCTCTGCAACTGTTTCTCTGTGCCTGTTGTGTGACCATGTCTGTATAATGTCATAGCTACAACTGAGTTGCATAGGTTGGGCTGATGGTGCTGACCAACTCTGGCACTTCAGATGTTCATGGACTACAATTCCCATCCGCTCCTGGCATGGCCAATTGACTGATGGGAATTGTAGTCCATGAACATCTGAAGCACCAGAGTTGGACACCCCTGGAATAGATGATCCCATTTGGGGAGAGTGGGTTGGAACTCACTGATTTTTTCATCATGCACACCCAATACTTTTATGAAGAAGCGTACGAAGGGAGGAAGCCCTTGCGTTTTGTTTGGTGTGTAGGTCGGCTAAAACAGCTGATTTCACTGCAGCCAGGACTGTGACAGCAGCAACATGGCAATTAATACACACAGAATGGTGAACTTTGCAGTTTTGTTACGCTATCTTGGGGTGATGCAGCTGAGTTGGATTAACTGCGGCACTAACAGCATCCCTCCTGTTGGTGGCGCTGTCAGTTCTAGCCAGCCCAGCCTTCTTTTCTGGCAAGCCAACTTGGTGATTTCAGTTTGTTCGGCTGTTGTTTACAGATGGCTCCCTGAACCGAGCTCTGTCACTCTCCATTTCCAGAAACAGTCCTTAAGTGAGCGGGAAATGCATCTGATAGCTGTGAAACCTTGTTTGAAAGAAGACTGGATCATGTGTTACAAAAGGGTGCTGGAATTGCAGATAATGCTCTGCTGGATCGGACCAGTGGTTTGTATGGTCCACTGCTCTGTCTTTGTACAGCAGCCTACCAGTCACCATGGCTGGCCAGCAGTTGACCCAGAGACAAATCCTTCCCCTGATATTGCCTCCAGTACTCATACTCAACTAGAAAAAGTGCAGAGAAAAAGATAGAAAAAGTGCAGAGAAGGGCAACGAGGATGATTGAGGGACTGGAGCACCTTCCTTATGAGGAGAGGCTGCAGCATTCGGGACTCTTTAGTTTGGAGAGGAGAAGTCTGAGGGGGGATATGATTGAAGTCTATAAAATTATGCATGGGGTAGAAAATGTTGACAGAAATTGTTCTCTCTCACAATACTAGAACCAGGGGTCATACATTGAAAATGCTGGGGGGAAGAATTAGGACTAATAAAAGGAAACCCTTCTTCACGCAACATGTGATTGGTGTTTAGACTATGCTGCCACAGGAGGTGGTGATGGCCTGGATAGCTTTAAAAGGGGCTTGGACAGATTTATGGAGGAGAAGTCGATTTATGGCTACCAATCTCGATCCTCTTTGATCTGAGATTGCAAATGCCTTAGCAGACCAGGTGCTCGGGAGCAACAGCCACAGAAGGCCATTGCTTTCACCTCCTGCATGTGAGCTCCCAATGGCACTGCAAGTAGCAGAGAGCTGGACTAGATGGACTCTGGTCTGATCCAGCAGGCCCTTTCTTATGTTCTTAACTTCTTACCACCCTAGCATTTGGTGAGAGGAGCTTTAAGCTGCACTCATGACAGCCATCCCTAAAGCAGGTGTAGGAAATGCTAGATGACCACAGAAGGAAGATCTTATAGAAGCTGGAGATGTTCACTCAACTAAACGGGCTCCTGCCCTGTTGTTGGACAACTTGGATGTGCATTTTATGCTTCCATAATCAAAAAAGGGGACCAACGAGGGGTAAAATCTGCTGCTGTTAGGAATGTATAAGCTATTAAGAATTCTTAAATGTATAAGCTATTAGGATTACTTTGATCTTTCCCCCTCTTTTAACAAGTATGCTTCTAGCAAACTGGTTTTCTATCACATAATACTGTGCCTTTCTAAGCCAGGGAATGGGAGGGCAAAAAGGCAATGAACAATGTACCATCATCTGTCACAACAGCAGTCACAGTTTTTAGGGTATGTGAGATCTGGTGTCTGAGGCATGTTTACTGTGAGGCAAATGGCAGCCAATCTGCTTGTTGATTTTTAACCTCCTGCCATTTTTAAAGTGGAGGGGATACCACTGTCTGTACGTTTTCATGGCAGATCATGAGGAGCTGATACCTCCATTGGCACTAACTTGTAGTAGTAAAAGCTGAACGGGGCCTTCGTCAATTCCTTCCTCTTGGCTGTAACGGAAGCCATTTTGGGACATGCAATGGTGGCAATAAAACTGCCATGGGCATACAACTTAAGGACCACCCCAAATCAATCTAGTGATGGAATGAGGTGAAGGAGATAGTTTTTGCAACGCCATGTAAATGAAATAAAGTACATGGTTTGCCTAACGCCAACATTACTCTGTATGACAGAACCACTATTATGAATGAAGCAGCCCTCGGACGGAATAAAATCCTAATTGTAGAATGCAAGCACAAAATGCAACCACACTTCAATTTTCTGAAGCGAGAATCGTGTCAGGGATTCAGCCCCTGTTAAAAATCAAACGTGACATTGTTTTGACTGAGTGATAAAGATTATAATAGCAGCCACCCCTAACATCATTTTGCTGGTGGTTTTTATCAAAATATTAAAAACTACGTTGCCTTTTTAACCTTAAACAACAGCTGAGTTAAGCATTTGGGAGTAAGATACTTGTAACCAAACTGAAACCAAAGTTGCCCTACGGCTGCACAATTGTATGATCAACTCAGGCTCTTAAGAACACTTTCCTAGGAGTAAGCCCCAGTGAATAAAACGAGACTTACTTCTGAGTAGACCCACTTAGGATTGCCCTCGGTCTCATTTAGGAAAAAATCTGGGAGGAAGTTTGTAGACTACAGTGTATTATTAAAGTATACTACTTATTGCGCTTTTTTATTGTTCAGAGTGCCGTTAGCTGCCATGATGTACTCTTTGTGGTACCCGTTCTTGATTTCTGTCACAGGAGAGACATCTTTCAATTCCGTCCTTGAAGGTCTTTTCCGATATGTCTAAAAAAAACCCCAAAAGAAACAAAATTATGACTTCTTCCTATGTCTTAAGAAGACGAAAAAGCATATAGGAACCTAGAAATTTTGTTGGGGTGCCTAGTAATTTCAGAGTTAATTTATTGTATCTCTTGGTCACCCTCATTTCACACTGAAGTACTTTTTTGTTTTATGGTATAAAAACGTAAGTGTATGAAGTACTTGCTATTTCTTAACTTCAAATCATTCAGTGGACATAGGTTGTTTCCCCACTTACCTGCTGCTGCGCGCTACTCTCCCCAAGTAGCGCGGGGTCCCCTGGCACTCCCCACTACAGGGGCGGCGACAACGCAGCCGCCCTGACGCTGCTGCTGTCGCGCCCCCACAGCACGCATCATTCCTGGCGCTCCTCAAAACGGTGCCTTTTGATGACCCCGCGGTCGGGGGGAAGCCCAGGAGCGCGCCAGAAATGCGCGTGCCGAGAATAGCGCGCAGCAAAGGGTGGTCGAGGTAAGTGGGGAGACGACCATAGAGGAATTCCTTTCCTAGCCACTTGATATCTGCATTGACTCCTGGCCACACTAGAGGCGAAACCCTGTTCCTTTTAAGATAGCAGCGTTAGTGGATCATGCCTTCTTTTCTGTAGCAATTGGGAACCAGCTCACTGCAGGAGGAGAACTGCTGACCCTGGCACTAAATCTAGGCCAATGGGGTGGGTGCTGGGGGGTCCTGCAGATGTTCAAACAAACGCATAGCAGCATCTTTTCCCATGGAATTGTTGATAAGCAAGATTTTGCAGAAGAGTCGTTTCTCAGCTGAACTATGTCCTCATAAATGCAGAGCAGCCTTTTCTCTGCACAAGCGTATCCTACCACCGGTAGTAATTCTATCATACTGGATTACTGTAGTAGTACAACTGTGATATTTTCTTTCTTTTTTTAAAAAAAAGCTGTTGTTCAGTTGTGCACCTCTTGGTTCATAAAATGGCATTTTCCCAGGTACAAGGACATTTGTAGTTGTGATTAACAGGAAAAGGCAGTATTGCCAAAACCAGAGAAATACAACAAAGATAAATATGCAGAATAAACTAAGCCATACACACTTCTTGCAAATGGGCTCCTGCTGTTGCTTAGAGCCCACTGTGGCCACAAAAGTTGGCACAGACCAGATAACTGGATCTTTTGTCAATGAGATGAAAAGCTTCACTTTACCATCTACTTGAGTAGGAGTGCAACCAGCATGGAGACCATAGGATTGTACTGCAATTCCTCGCCTCCTTTCCCTATGTGAAGCACTTCTGTATCATCCTTAAAGCTGGACTGTGCTCCTTCTGTTAGTAAATAGATGGCCATTATCCACTCTTCCAAAATCTATAGGGAATCATTCAGAGCTCAGCCAGCAATCTCCCATTTGGATAAAAGGGAACTTCGATGTATGGTGAGATTCATGAGAATAAATGTGGGTGTGTTTCCTGTGTCAGTGATTGAGATGCATTCCTAACTCAATATAATCGCTACAAGATATATATATATATAAACAGCCTGAAAAGTGTTACCACTGCTGTAATGGGACATTCGTTCATCTTCATCATCATCATCATCATCATCATCATCATCATTATTATTATTATTATTATTATTATTATTATTATTATTATTATTATTCAATTTGGTATACAGCCCCATCCCCCGAGGGCTCTGGGCAGTGTACAACATCAACATAAAATACAATAACAAGAGGGGCGAGTAAATAACAACAAATAAATACCTAACATTAAGAACTCAGCCCCATGAACTCTAAAATATTAATTTAATTTAAAACAGCGATTGCTACATGAAATTGGCATCCTGCAAAACCCTTACTTAAAAATCCTCCTAACAAGGGAAGAGGGAGGGGGGGGCACGGTGGGTCCCAAAGACGTAAAGGGACCCTCACAGGAGAACAGAGAACTTGAACTTGATTTCTACTTTATGGCTTCACACACTGAGTAGATAACTAGGGTTCTGGTCTCCCGGGAAACGGGATGTTTCCATTGTCCTGTGGGAGAAGGAGACCAGGTGGCTTTATCTCTACCTGTCGCTGACCTTGGGGCGCTTTGGTTCCATAATAACTCTTCCTCACATTCTTTGGGAAAATGGGAGGGGGACCAATTCTGAATAAAGGAGTTCGCAAAAGCCAGGTTTGCCAGAACTGGCTTCAGCAAGATGGGTGCTTTATTGCCTGCCAACAAATGCTGCTAATCAACAATACAGAGTCCGTTTATTGATTCAAGGTCTGAGACCTAAAACCCACCCTGCCAGATGGACGAATCTTTCATCTCTTTTCAGTAGCTGACAACCTAACTATGGATCACAAGACAGTGAAGTGCAACGTTCCAAATGTGGCTTCTGTTTTTTGCCCGCCTGGTCTCAAAGCTCCCCAAATCGATGTCACTATTCAGATAATTAAGGCTCATTCATGAAAACCAGCAATGTGGCAATTTGGCCTCAAAATATAAAATGTCACTTTTTTTTCCACCAGTAAGCCGCGTTTTGAAGTCCGGCATTGTCGGGATAGCACTGTGTGCTTCAAAAAAAAAAATCACAGTCATCTATTTTACTGAATTGTTAACAATGTGACTTGCAAGTTAATTATGCAGGAGGAGCTGTGTTGATTCACTGGCGCATGTTGTGGGCTGACTTTAAATCCTCTGCAAGGATCCATTCAGCTAATGATGCCTGCCCCAACCACCGTTATTCTTGCAGCATGTATTTAATATATATGGTATTTTATGTTGGTAACACACGGCCTGTGGCTTTCAGGTCACAGGTTGGGTTCCAGGCTGGCTCTAGTTTTGAAGGGGAAATTATAAGACTTCCTAATACGAGATTGCTCGTGGAAGCACAACATGTGTATTGGATTGACTAGATTTGTCCCATCAAGAAAAACTGCAGGAAGCTGCTTCTCTGCATCCATACACTGTGACCACAGGCATAGGAGGGGGGGAAATGGCGCCCAGGACAAAACCTATTCTGAGCACCTGTGCCCCCTCCGGTGCCCCATTTAACTAGCTGGGCTGCCACCGGGCACTCTTCAGTCCCATCCCACCAGGCTGCTCCTTCAGCCTGCAGAGCTTCTGCCCGCTAAAGGAGGGGCGGGGCTGAGGGGCGCCCGGCAGTGGAGCAACCTGGCAGGCAGAGGTGGGGGGTGATTCTCCACCCCATGTGACCAGCTGGTGTGTGCCCGGAGACATGTTACCCCACATGTCCCTGTGAGCGCTCCGCCTCTGACTGTGACTCTCATCTGTGACTTGCCCCTTGTCTAGTTTGATGCAGAGGAAAATTCAGTGTTCCCATTTGAGGCCAACAATTTGAAGCTAGCTTTGGATTTTAGCTCTGAGACTTTAATTTTAGCTTCCATTTCCCATGCATACGCTATACTTCAACTGTTTTTACTGTATTCGGTTTGCTGGATTCCATTTTATTTTTACCTTATTAAAATCTTGTGGAATTTGATTTTGCTGTCATGTTTTCTTATCATGGGGGTCGAAGGCAAGTGAGAAGCTTGCGAAAAAGACTCTTTACATGGCAGAATTGGACACCCCCACTGGAAACATTATCACACTGCATTGAATGTTGCAGGGTTGATGAGGAGGTGTTTCCCGCTCACTCTCTCGGTGAGATCTGGCACGAGTCATGATTTTGAAATTTAATAGGATTCCATTGTCATGTTCAGGGAAAGTTTGACAAAACCAGCTGTGAGCTTGGGTGGCTGTTTCCCAACGGTTTGTTAATCCGTGTCTGTCGGTCTTCCTCTAGTAACAGAGGGTTTGCTGTTGTGGGTTTCCCAGGCTGTGTGGCTGTGATCAAGTAGCTTTTGCTCATAACGTTTTGCCTGCAGATGCCAGCCACAGGGCAAAACATGAGGAGCAAAGACTACCAGACCACAACCACGCAGCCTGGAAAACCCAAAACATTGGAATACACTGCTGATTTAATATCACACCATCTTTATATTAAGAACAAAGATTTAACTGGGCCTAATTCCCAAGAAGCCGAATGGGAGAATTGGGATAAATATACAAAATAGATATAATTTATGAATCTTAGAAATGCCACTAGAAGGTTTACTCACTATTTACCTTTCCTTTGCTTGATTATGTATATGTTTAACAACAAACAATTGAAGTGAGTATTCTGTTTGCCAATTTCACTGATTAGTATACAGTTCTGTATTAGATGGGGGGGAAGGTCCCCACTATGGAAACGATTTCTATCTTATCGTACCTGCTTAATTCTACTCTCTTTCTATTAGTTTTTTAGTATTGCTTTTTTCTTCTTTCCTATCCTAATGTATTAACTTTTGATAGTAATTTTTGTTGCTAATAATACTACTGATTAACCAGTATAATTTGTAATCTGTAATTTCACCATCAAACTTTGTATTACTCTTGCACAAAATTATGAATACATAAATTTTTAAAAAAGAAAAGAAAACCCAAAACAGCCAGTTTATCCCGGCTGTGAAATCCTTCGACAATACCGTTAAAGGGCTTCATTCATTAATTTCACAAGGCCCCCTACAAGTGTATATCCCCCTTATGACAAATAGTGACACATCGGTATCTTCACAACATAGGTATCTTCACCTTTCGCAGCTTACCTTAACATAAAAGTTAATGAACAGAATGACCAGCGTTGTCATGTACGAGGACTGGAAGACCAGACAACCAAAGGGAAAGCCACATGGTTTCACAACGGCACTGAGCGTGTGTGTAATTGTGAGCACAAACTGAATCTGTGGGGGGGGGGGGAGAGACACACATCATTAGAACAATCTGGCCTTGGTGAGGGCCCAAATCCCCTCCTGCTCCTTTCCCAAACACATCTGCAAATTCTGCATTACCGCTATGTGACTTCGAAGCTCTCTCACCCCCACCCACCTCACAGGGTGTTGTGGGGGGGGGAGGGGGGGAGAGAAAGAAGACAGTAAGCCAAATTCCTCTTCTACAAAACTAGAATTAAGCACCTAAAAGGTCAAGAAATTGCTTAAGAGACCACTAAATATCAAAAACATGTATGTATTTTTTACAAATTGAAATCATCTACATTTGTAAAGGCCCCATAATAGCCTACCCTGTTTCCCTGAAAATAAGACAGTTTCTTATATTAATTTTTGCTCCCAAAAATGCGCTATGTCTTATTTTCAGGAGATATCTTATTTTTCCGCTCCACAGCTGCATGCTCTGGTCGACGGGCATGCTTCCAAATAAAAACTTTGCTATGTCTTACTTTCGGGGAATGCTTTATATTTAGCACTTCAGCAAAACCTCTACTATGTCTTATTTTCAGGGAAGCAGGGTACCTCATATACACAATATCACAATAACAATGCACAGGAAGGTTCAAAGGGATACTTTTTTGACCATTAAAAATAGGTGCATTTCAGCCAATTGGCCTTTCTCAGTGGTCAAAAGCAATACAGTCATGCAGTGTTTAGCTACCAGACTTCCACCCTTTTATGCATTATAATTGTGATAGTGTATGTACGAAGTAGGCTATTATGGGCCTTTTACAAGAGTAGATGATTTTAATTTGTAATAAATACATATCTGTTTTTGCTGTTTAGCAGTTTTATATTGAGTGGCCCCTTCAACAATTTCCTGACTTTGAAGTATTGGAACAGGCCCTGAGGAAATTTCTACTTCGGCCACTTGACAGCCTTGCCAAATTTACCGGTTTGTTGTGAGGATAAAGTGGGATACCATCCTATTTGACTGATTATGGCTGGTAGCTCAGGTTACTTTTAAAACAGCAAATTCTGCACAGGACTGCAGTGAAAATAACTTTAAATGTGAATGTATTTACTTCATTTTAAACAATGGCATTCTCCCCAGTGGGAAAGTGCATTGCCCTGTTTTCTGTTTTAGCCTCACGACAACCCTGAAGGTCAAGCAGAGAGTAAAATTGGCCCCAGGTTATCCAGCAGATGATCCATGGCAGAGAGGAGTTCGAACCTGGTTCTCCCAGGTCCTGTATTCTAACCACTACGTCAGGCTGGTTCTCCCAATAATAGTGCATGATTATAAAGGGGATTGTAAATGATGGACTATGGAGGAGGAGAATAAAATGAGGTGCCAGCAAGATGAACAGAGCTTCACTGAACAAGCTACATAATGATCTCAGCCAAACTGGAATTCGCCTGTCACTTAATGTGACAGTCCCACTTACTATATGACATAATTCTAGATAGGACGCTATTATCTTCCTCCTAGACCAGTTGTGGTGAACCTTTGGCAGTCCAGATGTTATGGACTACAATTCCCATAAGCCCCTGGCCATGCTCGCAGGGGCTGATGGGAATTGTAGTCCATAACATCTGGAGTGCCAGAGGTTCGCCACCACGGTCCTAGACCCTTATGACTTATGGTGATCCCACAGCTGACTTATGGTGATCCCACAGGGTTTTCAAGGCAAGAGACATTCACTGGTGGTTTACCACAGCCTGCCTCCATGTGGGCTGACAGAGCTCTGAGAGAACTGTGACTGGCCCAAAGTCACCCAGCGGTCTTCAAGTGGAGGAGTGGGGAATCAAACCAGTTTCCCCAGATTAGAGTCTGCCACTCAGCCACAACACCACACTGGTTCTCAAACTCATTGTATAACATCTTTAAAAGTTTGATGCAGTGATGCTGTACGAGACTGAATCAGTTTTTTCTCCCTCTGAGGTTTTGCCCTATCCTTAAGAACATACGAACATAAGAACAAGCCAACTGGATCAGACCAGATCCTTCTTTCAAGTTGGCTGGTAAGGCAGTTTGGCCTACCGCTGAGGAATTTTATGTTTCAAAATGAAAATCAACAAAAGTAAATGAGAATGTAAGCTTACCAGTTGTGCTTGTGTGAGGTATTTCTTCCACCACAAATACTTGTGCATGGATGGAATCACAGACAAACCATAGTAGGAATACATGAGGACATGAATAAAACTGTTCAAGGTGGGTCCAAAGAAACCTGTAAGAATCAAATTAAATTTATCAACACAGCACAGTTCCTATAAAAGAGACCGTTTCTAACAACCACACTGAAGCCTGTGGACAATCTGAGAAATTAAATTTTTTTTGCAGAGCCTCTCTTTTTTGGAGTCAAGGCTGTCTCAGACAACGAACTGTCCTCTTCCTCCCCCACAGCCTATGAAGGCCCACTTTCACCTCAGTCAAGAGGAATTTTGCCAGAACAAATCTGAAACGTATTCCACTCATTCTTGCAGATAAGGATGGTACCCCTGTGCTATTTATTATGCATCTGTGGAAGTGGGGCTTTGA
Source organism: Sphaerodactylus townsendi (assembly GCF_021028975.2). Taxonomy (NCBI): domain Eukaryota; kingdom Metazoa; phylum Chordata; class Lepidosauria; order Squamata; family Sphaerodactylidae; genus Sphaerodactylus; species Sphaerodactylus townsendi. Next base: position 20,925,004 of record NC_059433.1, on the reverse strand, counting down.
TAGAGCTATTCATCTCTTCATCAGTCCCGCAAGTGAAAAGACAGATAATACACAACCAATTGTGCTCAACAGGTAGTTTCTTCCTCCTTTGCAAGTCAGAAGGAGAAAAGACTTAATGCTGTCAGCAGTCCATTTTTTTATTTGCTACTCCTTGATCCACTGAAAAAGCAGATCTTATAAGCTGCTGCCGCTCGAAGCTTTACTACAGCAACGGGCAGTAATAAATCCCATTCTCTGTCTGGGGCTCTTTGTATTCAAATACTTAAAGGAGAGAAAGCCGGGCCTCTGTGCAACGCCAGCCAGCAAAGATTAGAATTTCAACTGAAATACCCACAGGGGTATCTATTCCGTGCATTTTTATCCATCACAAATTCTGCTGAAAGGAGGAATATCTGAGAGGGTCACTGTCACTTTATAAAATCTGATAACACCACAAAACGGCAACTGAATAGCAGCTGCTGTTCATTTTAGAGTGTGCCTCAGCAACCACAAAGATTAACTCCAGTTACTGCCAAATCTGGGATAAATGAAAATACCCAGCGTATGTTTGTTTGTTTATCCATTGGAGCTTTGAACGGTCTATTTATCTTTCATAAATGTATATATCTTGATCACATATTTAGGCATTTTAAAAAAAGGATAAAATGCTCACTTTGACCACAAGGTATCCAGTTCATGACACACCACCAGATGTTAAACATGGTGGCGTGATGATAAACATGAAGGAAAGTAATTTGACTGTTTTTCTTCCGTAACACAAAGAAAATGGTGTCAGCAAATTCAATGACTTTGGAAAAGTAATACCACCACAACACCTTGGCCACCTGCAGGGACAAGACAAAGAAATTAATAGGTGTTCTTGAGGGAACAGTCTCTGCCGTTCTTCAAGAACAGTTCAGCCAGGTGAAACATTCATTTAAAAATATTACTATCAATCAAAATAAACGAGGGAGTCCATAAATGTTTCTGCTGGCTCAGCATGACTTTCTTCACTCCCTCCCCCAATGCATCTCCAAAGGTCCACTGAAATGCTGTTCTTGTGACACTAAAGACTCCCAAGAACAGAACCAAGGGTATCTGGAGTTGCAGTACTAGGAGAGGCAAGAAGAACCAAAAAACTCTATTGTATCTAAGCCAAGGTTTCCCCCAAGTAATGTACAGTCTAATCTGTGCAGGTCTGTGCAGAAATAATGCCACTATATTGCACAGATCTTACTCCCAAGTAAGTATGCCAAGACGAGAAGAGGAGTTTGGATTTTTACCCCCTGCCCTTCTCTTCTGTAAGGAGACTCAAACTCCTTTACCTTCCTCTCAGCCCCACAACAGATACCTTGTGAGATAGGCAGGACTAAGAGAGTTCTGAATGAACTGTGATTGGCGCAAGGTCGCTAAGCAGGCATCATGTGTAGAGGTGGGAAAACAAATCCAGTTCACCAGAGTTCTTTGCTCAGATGGAGGAGTGTTCTCCAGATTAGAGTCCACCTCTTAACCACTACACCGCACTGGCTCTCAACCTTAATTTGCAGTTGCTCTCTGATGATGAACAAATGCATCTGCGACATCTTCAAATGATCAAATCAGTTATGAAGTTAAGAAAGCCAATAGGGGGACTGAGGATATCCAGCTTTTTGTAGGGAGTACCACATATATCCAGAGGTGGAGCTACCAGGGGACAGGAGGTGCGTATTGCACCGAGCGTGCACCTAGGGGTGGAAAATCGCCCTTGCTCCCCCCGCGGCACCCCCCACATACACTTACCTTAGTGCAGGGGTAGGGAACCTGTGGCTCTCCAGATGTTCAGGAACTACAATTCCCATCAGCCCCTACCAGCATGGCCAATTGGCCATGCTGGTAGGGAACTGATGAGAATAGGCCCTGAGCTTTATCTGAGGGACTTCAGTCTGAAGTGTGCAGGCTGGAGAAGTGGCCTGTTCCCTTCAGGCTGAAAACGGCCTGGTGGGAACTACACTTCCCAGAAAACCTTGGGGCTTGCAAGGTCTCCTGGGAAGTGTAGTTCCTACCAGGCCATTTTCAGCCTGAAGGGAACAGGCTGCTTCTCCAGCCTGCGCTGTTTCACTAAGGTGAGTGTATGTGTGTGGGGAGGGGGATGGGGGCGGCAGGGACCCGCGGGGTGTATGTGGAAAACACAGAGTGTGTACCGGGTGCAGTATGGCCCAGCTGCGCCTCTGCATGTATTTGTCCAGTGAGTTATCTGTCCAGTGGGCAGAAACCCATGCATGGAGTTCTTGGCTGTCAGGAAACAAGTGTATTTCCTTGAGGCTAGGTGACCTGGAAAAGCTGGGGGGAGACAGAGGTATATGGATGAGAGAGGTGTGTGCCAGGGGCTGTCTAGAACAGGCCAACTCCTGTGCTGAGAGCTCTTCTGCTGTCATGGAGTTTCAGGGTCTTGAGGCTGGAGGGCATCAGGCTGATGAGGAGGAGATACATGATCCCTTGCATGAGATCCCTTCCTTGCAAGATGGACCAATATCCTCTTGTACTGAGGATACTTCTCTGAGATTGGGGGGAGGTGGGGTTTTGGTGATGAATGATTTCCTTATTAGGAATATAGAGAACAGGGTCTATGACAGACATTTTGACTGGCAGGTGAAGCTGAGGACATTACAAGCTGTTTAGATAGGTCTCTAGATAGTGCTGAGGAGGGGTCATGGCGCACGCTGGCACCAATGTAAGGACATCGGGAAATGTAGTCATGTGGTCCTGGAGAAAAAATCTAGGCAGAAATTTAACAGCTGGGACCTCACAGGTTTTTGGAATTGTTGCTGATTCCCAAAGTAGGGTCAGTTAAGACAGGCACTGATTAGGGGCAAGAAACATGTGGGTGAGAAAGCGGTGCCAGGAAGAAGGGTTTAGATCAAGGGTCTGCAACCTGTGGCTCTCCAGATGTTTGTGGACTACAATTCCCATCAGCCCCTGCCACCATGGCCAATTGGCTTAGATTTATTAGGCACTGTGGAATTTTCTGAAACAGGCTGAATCAGGACAAAGAGATCGGCTCCACTTGAACCAAAAAAGAACTACGCTCCTGGTGGTAAATACCGTGTTTCCCTGAAAATAAGACAGTGTCTTATATTAATTTTTGCTCCCAAAGATGAGCTATGTCTTATTTTCAGGGGATGTCTTATTTTTCTGTGTTCTGTTCGTCAGGCATGCTTCCAAACAAAAACGTTGCTACGTCTTACTTTCAGGGGATGCCTTATATTTCGCACTTCAGCAAAACCTCTACTACGTCTTATTTTCAGGGGATGCCTTATATTCGGGGAAACAGGGTATCAAAAAAGCAGAGCAGCTTCTGAACTAAAATGTTACTCAACAAGTGATTAAAATGTGGCATTCACTGCCAGAGGATGTAGTGATGGCCACACACACATGTGTGTGTAAAGTGCCATCAAGTTGCAGCTGAGTTACGCCACCCAATTGGGTTTCAAAGGCAAGAGACTACAGAGATGGTTTGCCATTGTCTGTCTCTGCATAATGACCCTGGTGGTCTCCCATACAAGCACCGGGGCTGACCCTGCTTAGCTTCTGAGATCTGATAAGGTCAGATTAGCCTAGTACATCCAGGTCAGGGTGCCACAGACAGCTTTAAAAAGGGAATAGAAATCCATGGAAGACAGGTCTATCCACATAGAGGCCCTTTCCATACAGCAGCGGAAACGAACCTCCACCGGCATAAATTATGCCAGTGGAGGCTCAGGGACTGTTTGCACCGTAGCGTGCAAGCAGCCCCAACTGCCTCCCCAGCCGGAGAGAGCCACCTCTCCTTCGGTCCCCTCCACTCACCTCTTCTTCCAGCGTCGCTCTGGAGGGCTGGAGGGACACGCCCACACTACCCTCCAACCTCCAGAGGTCAGAATGGCCATGCTGGAAGGGGCTGATGGGAATTGTAGTCCATAACATCTGGAGTGCCAAAGGTTCGCCACCACTGCTCTAGAGTGACGCTGGAAGAAGAGGGGAGTAGAGGCGACGGGAAAAGCAGCGGTGTCCCGCTGGTGTGGTTTGCACCGAGCCAGTGGGAAGCCGCTGCTTTTCAACAACAGTTTAAAGCAGCGGCTTCATGCCGCTCCAGGGCGTCCAGGACGGCCCTCCGTGCGAACGGTGTTTTTGCCATCCCTGGGGCGCTCTATTCCACCCGTGCAGAAAGAGCCCAGAGACAGTCATCTGTTGCATACAAGAGCCAGGGGGCAACCGCAGGGGAAGGCCTCAGCCTCTGTGTTCTGTTTGGCCCTGGAGACAGGATGCAGGATTAGATGGACAAGATTAGTCTGATTCAGCAGGATTCTTATTATGTTCTTGTTTTGTTTTCAGACATTGTTGTGACAGTTTTACAATGATAACTGAATGCTGCATTTTAAGTCTTAACTTTTATTTTGTTTTATTGTTTGCTTGTTAGTGTTGTACACCCCCCTGAGCCCTCCGGGGGAGGGCGGTATAAAAATGCAATAATAAATGAATGAATGAATGAATGAATGAATGAATGAATGAATGAATGAATGAATGAATGAATGAATGAATGAATGAATGAAAAGCCCTACAGAGCATCTCAAGACACAAACTCTAGCAAATGGGAAAGTACGTGAAAACAGAAACAAAGCAAATCCAATAGACACATTTTAAGGAGAAATGTACGATAATTAAAAGTAGGGTAAATACAGCGATGGGAGACAAATGGGAAGGGGGACTCTCCCCTCCTGGAGAGCGTGAGGGGTTCCTTGTGCCTTACCCGGACGTCAGATTCTCCCGCACTTGTAAGGTTCTGGCACTGCAAGTTATAGCCTCCTTCCCAAGTGGCAAGAATTAGCTGGAGAAAAACAGACATCGCTTTGAATAGGCATTCTCACTGTGATGATTACTTGTTCACGAGATCACTTATTTTCTAGATCACTTTTCATAATATACCAAAGCAGCTTACAACGGCAGAAAATTTTAAGACTGTTTTGAATAAAGAATCTAGATGGCAGCACTGTTAAATCGTTATCAATCAACATCACACCCAAAACAGCAGCTGCAGTAGCAGAAAGGTTGCAGAGTTGACACGGTAGGCTTGGTTTCCAAAGGTCTGGTGGAATATACATTTTTTGCCAGCCTGGACTGACAGCAGAAAAAATAGCCGGTCACCCACGAAGGGGCTTTCTTGAGCTCAGAGATGGCTCATGAGGAGACATCTGTCCGTCTGACTTCTGCCCGTGAGTGAAAACTTTTTGTTAGTTTGTTTCCTTTGGCATACCCTCCCTCCCCCCCCCAAAACATTATTGGCTTATGAGTAATTTTAAGATGGATGCATTTTATTCAGAATCCTGTTGTACAGGCCTTTTTCAACATTTATGTGTGTGTACACACACACACATATATATTGGTCAATGAGTATAATACTTAATAATGACTTGAAAAAAAACATTATTGGCTCTCCTCCATGGCTTCCGTTGTTGTTTGTTTACACGTTTTAATTGAATTATTTGATAATTTTGAGTGTGATTTTTAATTGTTCAAGCATTTTAATGTTTGTGCATGAGTCATATCGGTGAACCGTAATGGGTGGAAAGGGGGCACAAAAATGTTTTAAATAAATAAAGAAGAAGAAGAGTTTGGATTTATATCCCCCCTTTCTCTTCTGTAAGGAGACTCAAAGGGGCTTGCAATCTCCTTGCCCTTCCCCCCTCACAACAAACACCCTGTGAAGTGGGTGGGGCTGAGAGATCTCCGAAGAACTGTGACTAGCCCAAGGTCACCCAGCTGGCGTGTGTGGGAGTGCACAGGCTAATCTGAATTCCCCAGATAAGCCTCCACAGCTCCAGCGGCACAGCGGGGAATCAAACCCGGTTCTCCAGATTAGAGTGTATCTGTTCTTAACCACTACACCACGCTGGCTTTCAAGACCTTCTGCTCATAAAATCCCTGAAAGAGTTCATACCTGGGTCCAAACTTTGTCGACTGGAGGTTCGTATCGGAGCTGTTCATATGGAAGTGTGCATTAATCTTCTCTAGATTTTGATATGTGCAGCTGAGATGCACAGTAAAAACAAGCTCTGGAAAAATTACTCAGAGAACTTTTCCCATTTTATGCTAATCAGAACAGCAATCCTTTGTCCACATTGGCTACTGATGTTGAAAAGATCAGACATCTTCATACCAACCGGGTGGCAAAGCAGAGGACTCCTGTACATGTTCCTGGAGCGCCCAGCTAACCCTTTCCCATGGCCTTCCCCCATATTGCTTCATTAATGTCTGAAACTCTTGAATCATCCAGGTGGAGCAACTGCATGGGACTTTTCAACCTGGACCCAAGTGGCTGACTCTATCTACCAGCTTCCAAACGTCATCACGGGAAAAGATACAACAGATCATTAGTCAGGTGCATGTAAGAATGTGTGCATATAAGAATGAAATGGCTGCTCGTTTCCCCACACTTCTGCTAATGGATAGGCTGTTCTTTCAGAATGCTCTGCTTTGCCACAAGCCACAAATCTTGCTCAAACTTTAAAAACCCAACAGTCTAAGAGGATTTGTTCCCCAGTGAAATACATGCAGAGTTGAACCTGCATCTCTTTAAAATGTTGTTAAATGCTTCTGTTTTAAGTATAAACGAATACAAACGAAACAGTTGACTTGTTGGGGAGGTATACCGCAACCACAAGAAATAAGATGCCCGCTATCACAAGTATTAGAAAAGGAATTTCACGAAACAGCAACAAATGAACCAATCACGTAACATGAATCTCAGAAATTATCATCCGCTAGTTTACTAACAAAACAAACAGAGCACCATGCCATTGAACATGATGAACTGGTAACAAATAAATGTGTGTGAAATTTTAACCAATGGTCACTTCAGCTCCAGCTCGATGATAATAAGAACATTTCAGACTATTCCTGAAAGGGATTTTATGAATTTGTTTTTAGTGGTCCTGAATGTAAAAACCCTTGCATGTGGCAATGGTCTGAATACAAAGGCCACCAAGGTTGGGAAAATAATAGAGGTACCAAATTCTCCAGGTCTGGATTGTTCTGCCAACCAGGGAAGCCTGATCATTTCACCCTCCGGAGAGCAAAGGAGCAGCTGGCGAGACCCCTATTGGTGTTAGCCAACCTCTGAGATTTACAGAAGCCTCTCTAGGAATCCATAATTGCTCACTCTTACCCATAAGTAATTTTATTTACAGTCAGCGACCAGTAGTACAAGATCAGGGTACATCAGTTTCAAGGTACTGTTACCATAGTATATATATAGACAAAAGAGTACTAGAAGCACTATTCAAACGTTGCATAATCTATCATCTATAATAAGAGTACTAAAAGCACTATACGAAATATTACACAGTCTATGGTATTTACAAGAAGGAATATTTGCGACACTATTATAATTATTATTGTACTTATACACAGTCGGTGTCTGTTCACTCTTACCCTTTTCAACCTGTGTGTATGTTCAAAATGTGAGTGTCTGAAGTCCTAATAAGGCTTTCTCTGCAGACTGGTACATCCGTTTGTGTGGTGGTGGTGGTGCCTGTGTGTACCTGTTTTGCCAGGCTGAGATGGAGCAATGAAGTCTGTGCAGATATTTCCCTCCTACCCCCAATGTGTCTGTCTGTCTCTGCTTAGAAACCAACTGCCTCCAACATCACGGCACTGCTGCTCAAGAATCTTCACTGCTTTTTGGTGGTTTCTGCACAGCACATGAATAACGTGTGTAACACATTATTCATGAACCCGGTTTTCCCGTTTGCCTTTGCACTGGAGATTTTACCCCTCCAGGAAGAAACTGTAAGCATGCTGGGTTGCTATGGCTCCTTTGCTTCCTCTAAAAAGAGCGCTAGTTTGTTTGTGCTAGTGATGTTTGCAGAACCCTATGCTGGGGATCATTAGAAAAGGAATTGAGAATAAAACTGCAAAGATTGTCATGCCCTTATATAAAGCAGTGGTGCGACCACACTTGGAGTACTGTGTTCAATTCTGGTCGCCACATCTCAAAAAGGATATTGAAGAGATAGAAAAAGTGCAGAGAAGGGCAACGAGGATGATTGAGGGACTGGAGCACCTTCCTTATGAGGAGAGGCTGCAGCGTTTGGGACTCTTTAGTTTGGAGAGGAGACGGCTGAGGGGGGACATGATTGAAGTTTATAAAATTATGCATGGGCTAGAAAATGTTGACAGAGAGAAATTTTTCTCTCTTTCTCACAATACTAGAACCAGGGGGCATTCATTGAAAATACAGGGGGGAAGAATTAGGACTAATAAAAGGAAACACTTCTTCACACAACGTGTGATTGGTGTTTGGAATATGCTGCCACAGGAGGTGGTGACGGCCACTAACCTGGATAGCTTTAAAAGGGGCTTGGACAGATTTATAGAGGAGAAGTCGATCTATGGCTACCAATCTTGATCCTCTTTGATCTGAGATTGCAAATGCCTTAACAGACCAGGTGCTCAGGAGCAACAGCCGCAGAAGGCCCTTGCTTTCACATCCTGCATGTGAGCTCCCAAAGGCACCTGGTGGGCCACTGCGAGTAGCAGAGAGCTGGACTAGATGGACTCTGGTCTGATCCAGCTGGCTTGTTCTTATATTCTTATGTTCTAACTCGGGTTGAGGGAAATATAATGGGCAGCCTGAACCTGTTTTGGGGGACAGCTCTGTGCAAAGTTCTGCCCCAAAACAGGATAAATGGCTTCCTCAGCCTGTTATATTTAGGCTGTGCGGAAACCACCAATGGATAATATTTAAGATGTGGGTCAATGTGTGAAACCCATCTCTCATGACAGAAACCACCTTCTTCCTTGTGTGCCTTTTGACTATACCATCCATTTACCAAGTCCATAGAACACACTCGTGCCTTATTGGTGGCTGTACAAAGATCTTGGGACTTTCCTCCTGAAAGTTCTGTGAAGCAGGATTTGGAAGTATGTTATACCATTGGAGATTTAGAGGGGTAGCCAGTTCCTCGGCCCTCATGATCAAGCACAATCTTTGCTATCTCTCACCACCTTCAAAGTTGCCGTTTTGAAAGCAAATTATATACTTCAGATGGTACGAGCACATCCAGTATAATCGAGCACAGGGGTTTTTTTTCCTGCTGCCACGGCTGTAATTGATATTCCCTGTTAGCAATTCCTCACTCTGGCTCTTTGCCTGCACAGCTTTTCTCTTGTTCTCTCCTTGGAATCACAAGACAAATTTCCTCATTGGAGAGGATTCTGCTTTAACAAGGAAAGGTAGGTTAGGGGAAGGCTGTTTAAAAAAGTATTTCAGGAACTTTCATTTAATAAAACAAAGCAGTGACAACTAGCAATGCTGCTTTTCTTTCTGCATCAATGCTCTGTCATTTTGTAGACCTTTATTTTTTTTTAAAGAAAAGAGACAGAAGTTAAACAAGGCTTAGAAGAGGGTGACTTTGATTAGGGCTGCACTGTGAATTCTTTAAGGATGCGAACTCTGTGGCAAAGGAGGCATTTTTAATCTCCCTGTCTCTTCAATCTACCTTCAGATCATCTCATGAGGAAAGTTGAATTAGAAGAGTTTGGATTTATATCCCCCCCTTTCTCTCCTGCAGGAGACTCAAAGGGGCTTACAATCTCCTTACCCTTCCCCCCTCACAACAAACACCCTGTGAGGTAGGTGGGGCTGAGAGAGCTCCAAGAAGCTGTGACTAGCACAAGGTCACCCAGCTGGCGTGTGTGGGAGTGCACAGGCTAATCTGAATTCCCCAGATAAGCCTCCACAGCTCAGGCGGCAGAGCGGGGAATCAAACCCGGTTCCTCCAGATTAGATACACGAGCTCTTAAGATTGAGATGAAGGTGGAGTGCAAATTGTGGGAAGGAACATTAACCATTTGAGATATGCTGACTATTCTACATGGCTGGCAGAAAATAGTGAAAACTTGAAACAAGTAGAAGAGGAAGTGCCAACATAGGACTGTAGGTGAACATCAAGAGGACTACTCGAGAATTACTCAGCTTTAGGATGGCCAATGAGGAAACTGACATTGTTGAGGACTTTCTATTCCCTGGCTCTATCATCAACCCAAAGGGAGACTGTAACCAAGAAATCAGAAGGCGATTGAGACAAGGAAGGACAGCTATTAAGGAGCTAGAGAAGATTCTTAAGTGCAAGGATGTGTCGCTGGCAACCAAAATCAAGTTAATTCATGCCACACTATTCCCCATTACTATGGAAGGATATGAAAATTGGACAATGAAGAAAGCTGACATGAAGAAAGTAGATTCCTTTGAAATGTGGTGTTGGAAGAGAGTGTAACAGATACCGTGGACCTCCAAAAAACAAACAAACCCAAATCAACAGGTTCTAGATCAAATCAAGCCTGAACTGTGCCTAGAAGCTAAAATGACTAAACTGAGGCTTTCATACTTTGGTCACATAATGAGAAGACCCGAGTCATGGGGAAATACAATAATGCTAGGAAAAGTTGAAGGAAAGAAGACCCAATATGAGATTGATTGACTCTATAAAGGAAGCCAGGGCCCTTAGTCTGCAAGACTTGAGCAAGACCATTATTGACAGAACATTTTGGAGAACACTGACTCATAGGGTCGCTTTGAGTCTGAAGTTACTTGATGGCACTTAACATATACACACTCAGTGAATACTGGTAAGGGGAAAATATTATTGATTTAGTGTCTCAAAAAGTCCTGCAGCTTCTGCAGTTAAAAGTGAAAGGGCTACTTTTCTAAAGGACAAAAAACAACACACAAACTGTCGAAGGCTTTCATGGCCGGATTCAACTGGTTCTGGTGGGTTTTCCGGGCTGTGTGGCCGTGGTCTGGTGGATCTTATTCTTAACGTTTCGCCTGCATCTGTGGCTGGCATCTTCAGAGGTGTATCACAGAGGGAAGTCTGTTACAAGTGTGATACACCTCAGTGATACACCTCTGAAGATGCCAGCCACAGATGCAGGTGAAATGTTAGGAATAAGATCCACCAGACCACGGCCACACAGCCCGGAAAACCCACCAGAACCAACATACAAACTCATCTTGCAGCTTAGAAGATGAGTGATTAATGGCAACCAAAAACAAGCCTTCAAGAAGCTGCAGCGGTGGAATAAGCATCTGCCCATTTCATTGGAGGCTACACATCTTGGGTGAAATGGGGTACCGGCCTGATCCATCTTTTTGCAATGAAGATGCTATTTGACTGATCTAAGAAGTTAGTGAAATGACTCATTATATGATACTGTCTCGTAAATGTCAAATGCCAGCTGGCAAAGTCCAGAGTATCTGTTGTTCCCAAATGAACCAAAGGGAAGAGCCAACTGGGCAGTTTTGCAGACTGGCAAGAAACTGAAGGAGCACAGATTTCTTATTCACTAGCACAGTCTTCATATCATTTGACTGGTTCACAGGGTGACAAAGAGGTCAGGAAATCAGTCAAAGAAAGCATGGGAGAGCTTCTGCCTTAAAAAATACAGCTAGGAAGCCCTACGAAAAGGAAATATTGGACTTGTCTCTACTGAACACTCCCTCAACCTACTTGTTACATGTTCCCTTCATACATAGATCTAGGTTTTGTGGTTGTAAAGGCCACATATCTGACATCTAAAATCTTCCACAGAAATATTCCTACAGAATCATAGAGTTGGAAGGAGTCACACTGACACCTTTCCTGGTGGCTCTAGAAAGTGGGTGAGGCCAAATGGGACTCAGATTGGCCACTGGAGATCTGTTTGGTTGTGCAGATTAAAATAAGAATGTTTTGGCAACAGCTGAAACCATAGAGTTGGTTTTATTCTCTCACTATTTTTCCTAGTATATATTTTTTAAAAATTACCCCTCTTCTCCCTGGCACCTGGGCTTCTTGTAGGTGTATGGCTCCCTCCTGTGGCAGCCATTTTGTGGTAAGCTCTGCCTGTCATAGCAGCCATTTTATAGCTATGCCCACTACCCTGGTCTAAGTAGTCACTAACAATATCAATGGTGCAGGAACAGCTGGCATGTGAGAAGTTTGGTGTCGAGCAGACCAGCTGATCATTGATATCCACACATCCTGACCACGCACAAGGTAAGTTTGACTATTGAACATGTTCAATATGAAATTCACAGCATCCCCAGGACCCAATATAGATGCTGTGTCAAACCATAATGTAATTAAAGCTAGTGTGATTAATGTAATTATCCAAATGAGGGCCATTCCACCAAGGCTTAGGTAGGGAAAATTAGACAAGATGAATTAGGGGTCTGTAACCTGTGGCTCTCCAGATGTTCATGGACTACAAATCCCATCAGACCCTGCCAGCATGGCCAATTGGAAAGTGGGAAAACTAACATCTGTTGTAGTAAGCCAGGACTTAAATAACTGTCTGCAATCTAAATCCTGGTTTTATACATTGGCCATAGTTAAAATAAGCCATAGCCTTGCGTGACTTCTGAACGAGGCATCTGGTTTTATATTTCCCTACTTCCTCTTTTCACATGGGTTTCCGTGAGACTTTAACCGAGTCCCTGATGGAACTTTAGAGCTGCCAAGTGTCTGGAGCACAGAGAGGTGCAAACCAAGTATGAAATATCAGCTCAGGCCTTGGATGTTGAAATAGTCTATTCAGGACTACAACCCTGTATGAAGACACTATACTCTTCGCTGCACCTGTAGTGCTGCTAATTCTGGGCTGGGGAAAACCTAGAGGTTTGGAGCCTGGGCAGATGCACTAGAAGGTCTTATTTTATTATACTTTGCCACCGAAGTTGACAATGGACAACTCTTAAGGACTTATATAACAATCAAAACTATTAAAACTTTGCTATGCTTTTTCCTTTCGAGGGAGCTGCTTTATATACTTAAAAGAAAATAAAACAGAGGCCAGGCAGACGTTTCCTAAATGAAATAAATAAAATGACAACATAATATTTAGGGCATAGATCAGATTACGGCCTGGATATTAGGTTATTACAGAAGTCTGATCAACAGCAAAACATCTTGACATTTAATTTTATGGGAAGGAAGCTTTTCCATTCAAATGGCCCAACAAAGACACATCTTACTGCAATGCAAGTAAATGACCTCTGCTCTACAATCAAGTAAAAATAGACTTTGCTCATAATGACAGCTTTGTTACAAGAATCCAACTCTTGACCACTGGAGTATGTGAAACAGAATATAAGATGGAAGACAGAAAACATGAGAGAAGTCAGCTATGAATGTTGACTTGGTCAGGGCCAAACCAGGCCAAGCTGTCATGCTGATGCCCAGCCACAGTCCTTAGTGCACAGGTGTCAAACTTGTGGCCCTCCAGATGTTATGGACTACAATTCCCATCATCCCATGCCAGCATGATGCTCGCAGGGGATGATGGGAACTGTAGTCCTTAACATCTGGAGGGCCGTGAGTTTGACACCTATGCCTTAGCGGATCTGAAGCAGATCTGTTTGGGTCACAAGGAGCCTCTTGAACAAGACTTAGGATATGGACGAAATTTAAAATCATAAAGATATTTCAAGAGCATTGATTTCTCAGGAAGCATATACTCCACAAAACGAGCCTGCACTGGGGTGCCTCGTCAAAACACTGAGTTTTTGTTGATAACAAGCTTCAAGTTGTTTACGAACTATAAACCATCAGGTGTAAGACTTTTACAAACTCACTTTGCATGCAGTGTTGCTCTTGTGACTTTGTTCTGGTTGGTTGGCTGTAATTCTGGCTATTTTCATAAATGTTACAAACAAATATATAAACACTAATTATCTTAGCCATTATTGTAAACTTGTTCATTTGGGTTTAAGTCTCCAGCTGCTGGCTGGAGATCTCCCAGTGTTACAACTGTGTTCCGGGTTACAGAGATTAGTTCCCCTGGAGAAAAACAGCTGCTTTGGAAGGTAATCTTTATGGCACTAGACCAGTGGTGGTGAACCTTTGGCACTCCAGCATGCTGGCAGGGGCTGATGGGAATTGTAGTCTGTAACATCTGGAGTGCCAAAGGTTCGCCACCATGGCACTAGACCCTGCTGAGGTGGCCCCACTCCCCTCCCCTCCCCTCCCCACCTCTCTCCAGGTTCCACCCCCGAAATATCCAAGTATTCCTCAGCTCAGAGTTGGCAACCTAGAAGCTGAAATGCAAGAACAAACATTGGAGTAACCATAGCTATTTGATGGAGGCATCTGATTCTTCATGAAGTCACAACTTACTAATTATTCTATAACATCAGCTGATCAAGGGGAAAAGAAAGACAGGAGATGAGTTCAGCATTAAATATTGGTAATATTCTAACGACGGGAGCTTTGATACTCGAAAACTTATCTAGGCTTGGTCAATACCCTAGAAATTTGGTAAAATTCGGATTCGGGTTTATTCAGGCATAAAATTATCTGTATGCCCAAATAAGACAAATAACATATTCGGATACCCGAAAAATTCGGGTTCGTCTGGGGTTTTTTGGGTATTTTTTGGTGGTTTTGGGGTTTCAGCCTACAGGGGTGCATTTTTAAAGCTAGCGGTACCAAAATTTCAGAGTATCATTTGGAGACTCTCCTGATGATTTCAACCAAGTTTGGTGAAGTTTGGTTCAGGGGGTCCAAGGTTATGGACTCCCAAAGTGGGTGTCTTATCCCCCATTGTTTCCAAAGGAAGCTAATAGGAGATGAGGGCTACCCCTTTAAGGGTCCATAACCTTGGACACACTGACCCAAACTTCATCAAACTCAGATGGTATCATCAGAACAGTCTCTAAATGAGACCCTAAAATTTTAGTGCCACTAACTTTAACAATGCACTTATGACAGGCACCCCAAGAAATTGCCCAAGATCCTCTGCTCTGCAGTGCCTTGGCACCATTGAGGAATGGTGGCGGGGAGAGAAAAGGAGTTTGTAGTATCTGATGGATTGTTGAATGGTGTTTGAAAGGACTCCTTGTTTTTGGTCCTGGTGTTTTTTAGTACCATAGCTAGGTTTTGTTGATTTTCACTCTCTTCCTTTTGTCGTTGTCTCAGAGTTTGTGGATTTCAATGGCTTCCCTGTGTAGGCTTGTGTAAGGCAAACCACCAACATACCAGGCTGCTTCAAACAATTACTCGTACTAGGGAAGAAAGTGCAAAGTGTAATTTAATAAATAAACCAAAAGTGCATAATGAGTGCTCAAATTACAAACAGGTCTATCCCCCTCTAAAGAATCTCAATAAACAAAAATGCAAGCAGCTCTACACAACTCTAAAGAGTCTCAATCGCAACAGGCACAATTTAAAGCCATACTAATCCAAAACTTGCCAAGTCCAGACCAGGAGACCCACTGCATGTCTGACTAGCTCCAATACAATCCTGTAGGCCAAATGAAGTGGCTCCATACATTGATAGGAGGGTCAAAGTTAAGCCTGTCATCAAATGAATAGCAGGAACAGATGTTTCAAAACTGCATTGTCCCAGTGATCTGGCTAAAAGGTCTTAAACATCAAGAAACAGGAATGTGTCCTGCAGTTCCTATGTATACTTGTCTATGGCTGCATGGTATGCGATAGATTCCTGCAGAGCTAAAGCTACTAGACCACAATCACACAGACAAAACCAGAGGTGGGATCCAGCAGGTTCTCACCAGTTCCCGAGATTGGGTTACTAATTATTTGTGTGTGCCAAGAGGGGGTTACTAATTGGGTCTGCTTTTCCATTAGAAATTCCATTAGGTCCAACAATCATAAAGTCCTGTTGTTTCCTATGTGGCTGGTTAGCGAAGGTAGAAAACAGGATAATTCTCCCTTTTGGGCTGTTTTTAAAACATGTTTTAGTATTATGGTAAAGTATTAAGGAAAGTATCCTTCTTGATTTCTAGAAACAAAATTAAGTATTTGAAAGTATTAAGTATTTGACAGGCAATCAATTAGAGGAGAAGTGGTTGTTTCTGTTGGCAGTAGACAATAGGACTTGCTATAATGAGTTTAAATTATGGACAGAAAGATAACAGCTGGAAATTAGGAACTTTTTTTTACAGTAAGAGTTTTTTACAGTAACAGAGAAATTATTAATGCCCCGCCCCTGGAATGCCCACCCACGCCCCCAGAATGCCCCGCCCAGCCCCATTGGCGCTACACCACTGTTTGAATCTTACCACCATGGGAACCTGTTACTAAAATTTTTGAATCCCACCACTGGACAAAACCCCCAAGACAGCCAATATAATTCCCTTTTCTATTATCTCCAAAAAAAGGCAAGCTACTGGAAGCAACTATTCCAGCTTAATGTGGGAAATAATAGTATTAGGGGCTCAGCTGCTTTTCTTCGTGATACTCCCCATAAATATGTTCTTTCCAAGTTTTCCCGCCATATAGATTCCCAGTTATCTGCTGGTGCTAATGCAGAAATGTTTGCTTTTTTACTGGCAGGGGAAGAACTCAGCAAGCAGTTTTTTTCCTGACATGGAACGATGGTGAACATTTTACTTGATGACGTATCTGCCATGTTAAGTGCTACTGAGCCTGTCGGAAAAGAATAGGAGTTCATCACTCAATATTCCCTGCAGCTCAGTTATCCTCGTTTCCCTTTTCTTGGCAACTGTCAACCCCACAAGCGTCTGTGTTATTTCCAACCACACTGAAAGAAGCATTAAGGTAAGGGTCAGCCCTGCCAATCTGGACGACCCTTCTTTCCTATTCCTTCCTCACCTTTCCCAGCTTCAGCAACAGCGGTATGATATTTAGGCAAGATAAATGTAAAGTTAATGAGGCACAATCTATGCTTTTAATACTTTCATTGAGTGGCTGGAACGAAGGCCTAGGGGAGCCAGCCAAGATAGAAGCTGTAGCGATGTCCAAAAATAGGCAGCACGTCAGATCAACCATGACAACATGTTAAACAAACATCCCATGCCCCAAGTATAAATACCTCCAACACAGCAAGCATTAGATTATCTTCTGAGCACTAGAGAGATCTGCAGAGACGAATGCAGATATATGTCTGGATACGAAAGACTGTGCCTCTGCCCTGTATTCCCTCGAGCTCAACAGATTTCCTCATCTGTTGCAGTTACGCCCTTCCCTTTTTTCCTTCTAGAATTCTAAATACCATGCACCAGGGTTCCAAAGAAGTCTTTCCATTCTATTCGTGTTAATTGCACTCCTGGCCCTTCAAATCATACCTTGGGACTATGGGCCTTTCCCCACTCACCGTTTGCTGCGCGCTACTCTTGCCAAGTAGCACGGGGTCCAGCGGCACTCCCCACTACAGGGACGGCGACAACGCAGCCACCCCAACTCTGGAGCTCTCGCGCCCCCTCAGCGCGCGTCATTTCTGGCGATGCTGAAAATGGTGCCTTTTGATGACCCGGGGCAGTGGGGAAGCCGGGGAACACAATCCCCGCGCTGAAAAGGTCCGCACCGGATGAAACCGATGTCATTTTTAAAAGTGGGGAAACGGCCTATAGCTACATCTGAGGCCTCTACTCATGCACAAGAAGCACAAACAGAGCAGGACTGACAGAAAGGACAAAAAAGATGTTGGTTGTTGTGGGTTTTTTGGGCTGTGTGGCCATGGTCTGGTGGATCTTGCTCCTAACGTTTCGCCTGCATCTGTGGCTGGCATCTTCAGAGGTGTATCACAGAGGGACGTCTGTTACACACTGTGTCCACTAGATGCAGGCAAAATGTTAGGAACAAGATCTACTAGTCCATGGCCACACAGCCCGGAAAAGCCATAACAACCAGCTGAATCCAGCGGTGAAAGCCTCCGACAATACAAAAAAGAGGTTCTTGTTGTTTTTCAAACTGTTATTCCTTCCTCACTAAGATTTGTCTCAGAGCCTTACAGTACAACTGGGGGCAGGGGAGCAATGCAGCAGCCATGATAGTGCCTCCTCCCAAGGGGTTTTAGGCAGCATAAAAAACTAAAAACTCCCCTTCAACCTGAAAAACTCTAGTGCTGCCAAATGGGCTACGCCACACTAAAACATGGTGTAAGTCACCAGGGGGGAGGGGAGGGGAGGGGCATAGGGGACATTCCCAGGTCAAAAGCCCTGTAGAAGCCAATTTTAGTGGGTTCCACCTCTGGGGATGCCCCTGGACCTCCATCACTCCAAAGGCAGGGAAGCTTTGGCACAGGTCAACTTCTGTTCTTGGGAACTTTGGAACTGCACAGAGCCCCACCACCAGTGGTGGGATCCAAAAATTTTAATAACAGGTTCCGATGGTGGTGGGATTCAAACAGTGGCGCCGCCGCACACACACACCTCCAGTCCCTGTTGGGCAGGGTGGTTGCTTTAGTAACCCCTTCTCGGCACTCAGAAAAAACTAGTAACCACTTCTAGAGAAGTGGTGAGAACTGGTTGGATCCCACCTCTGCCCACCACCAAAATGAATCCCCCCTCCCCAAGTTGGCATATTTGGGCACTTGCATCGGCACGGGGATATATGTCTTCCACAATGGTTTCAGCCACTTCCCTATGGACTGCGCTATCTCAGTGCAATCTCATGTACTTCCTCCAGTCCACACTGAAGTGGACTTTGAAGGATATAACTCTGCTTAGGATTGCAACGCTTGTCTCCTGAAGATGCTACAGGACTTGTCCCATAGGAAGAATATTTAGAGATTAAGTCTTAGCATTGAGGACGCAGCCATTTAGTCATGGGGGGTGTGTGGAAATTTGCTCCCTCCCTCCTCCCCCTCAGGGCTATACACTGACTTCAAGACCTGGTGCAAAAAACATTGTTTGGTCATAGTAGGGGAAAGTGGCTGCCCATACCGGGGGTGGCAGAAAACTCAAGATTTTGCACTGGGCTACACTTTCCCTAGACATGCCTCTGCATTCCACCATTCTATAGGTGACCAGAATCAAAGCAAGACTAAACGCTTGTACTTTCTCACAGCTGTATAGAAGAAGAGAGACTTGGAATAGAAACAGCTTCTCTGGCAAGATACACCTGACAAAATTCCTTCTTCCAACACAGCTGTTATTTCCCGCCCCTCAAAAATAGATATTACAGATGCTGTTTTCCTGCTCCACGCAACACTGAAGAGGAGGGATTACTACACTAAGACCAGCAGAATCAATCATTCTTTTAGCTGTGGGCTTCAGTGGACCTGTTCTTAGCATGAAGATTTTTTTTGTCCTCATCCAAGATTCTCAAATTTTGGCTACGCTTATTAGCAAAAAGATTAGTAGTGCTTGCTGCCAGTTACTCCCCTCCCCAACCTGAGCCCTCTGGCAGACACAGAGGATGTGGGGAGAGAAGCATTTTTCATGTGCTTTCCCAAGTGCTTCTCTAGTCAAAATGGGCCTTTCCCAAATTGCATTAACAAGTCCGTGTGGATGGAGTCCTTTCCAAAGGCAACACTACAGACTGGCTAGATAGACTGACCTATGGGTCACGACCCATTTGGGGGTCGAACGACCCTTTCACAGGGGTCGCCTAAGACTCTCTGCATCAGTGTTCTCCATCTGTAAAATGGATAAATGTTAGGGTTGGGGGTCACCACAACATGAGGAACTGTATTAAGGGGTTGCGGCATTAGGAAGGGTGAGAACCACTGGGCTAGACAGACAGCCCAATCCAAAGAGGGGTAGATCTATGGCAAGTGGGCATGGTGCTGCCTCCAAAGAGATGTTCAGCAACAGAACCACTAAGAAAAAAAGAGGAAAAACCCATCAGCAAAACCCCCCATTGAGGGCAATGGTTTATGCCACTCTTTTGGTAGTGTAAGTCTGCACCCAGAAACGGGGGTGTTCCCAGACCGAAAGGGCACTGGAAGCTGACTAATGTCGGCTCCGTCCCCCAGAAGAACCCCTGGAATATTGCCATCCGGACTGGCTCAGGATCCTGTGTCAGAAAAGGGCCAGCGTCTGTGCCCGTTTGGACAATGCAAGGGGCACAGACTCCGGTGCAAGGGTCACCCCACCTCCAATGTGGCTTCCCCTTCCCCTTGTATTGCATAGTAAGTATGATAAAGTGAGAAGCCCACATGCCCTATATGAGTGGTTCTCAACCTTCCTAATGCCGCGACCCTTCAATACAGCTCCTCATGTTGTGGTGACCCCCAACCATACAATTATTTGTGTCTGGGTTCCTAAGACCATCGGAAATATGTGTTTTCCGATGGTCTTAGGCGACCCCTGTGAAAGGGTCGTTCGACCCCCAAAGGAGTTGCCACCCACAGGTTGAGAACCGCTGCCCTAAATTCATACACAAAACTGTAAAATTATGGGCATAAAGCTCTGAAGGTTACCCCTACTGGTGCTTTCTTTGCACAGATGCACTAAAGTTGCTCCCAGATCACAGAGATCCTAGTTAACAATGAGGGGGTTATACTGGATCCAACACTATTGCTGGTAAAGCAAGTTAATATAGAGAACCTATGCATTACAGTGGCTAAGGCAGCCTTTTTCAATCTTTTGAGCCTGGAGGAACCCTTGAAATATTTTTCAGGCCTTGAGAAACCCCTGCCCATTCAGGCTCAAAGGTAGGTCAGAAGTTCCAAAATGATTATATTCATTTCATGTGCAGGCCTGCATATTTGCATTAACAGTGGTCTTTTAAATTAAAAATGAAAATGACACTTACCTCTTTGATGTGAGACCTGTTTTTTGCCGCACAAATTCTCAATTCTGGGCTGAACTCGAGATCAGCATTCACAGATTTCATCTTCGACAAACAAGACGATGTCTGCTTTTGCTTTTTGATGCCGGCTAAGCAAGACACAGCTGCCTCATGCTTAGAAGCAGTTGAAAATTGCAGCAAAATGTGCAATGCCTTCCAATAAATGGCAGGACACGCTTCTTCCGCAGAAATCTGGAACTTTTCCATCAGCGAACCTCATCTTGAGTGGACAATCCGACTGGATCTCACAACATTCTTCCTCTTCCTTTGAAGCAAAGTTCTCAGGCTGAACAGAAGATGCAGAGCACAGAAGATCCCTCACCCAGTCAGACATTTGTTTTGAAAGGGAAGGAATGTACTAACCAATTTCTTTCTGCAGTACTGCCAGATGGCTTTCAGTTAGACTGCAGATTTTCTGGTATCGAGCAGTAGCAGAAACATTTCTACATTTCCTTTTGCAACGTGATTTCCCCAAACATTCCGTTTTCTTTTAAACCCAAGAATCTGGTCAACTGAAGTCAAAACATGTTCTCCAGTGATCCGGAGAGACTTTTTCAGTTGGTTCATGTGACGGAAGGTGTCCGCTAAGTGTGGTAGTGTCTGCAACCGTTTTCCATCTTCAAAACACCCAGCAAAATGTGGAATACGACCTCCTCACAAATAATCTTGCAATTCTGACTTCAGCTCAAACATCCTGTTGAAGTTTCCTCTGCTGAGCCGCCATATTTTTGTGTGTGACAGAATCTCTGTGCAATTTTTCACACAATTTTTAAACGTTCTTGAGCGAACTAATCTTTCATTGAATGAACCATTTTTGTAGCACTTGAATTTTTGTTCATTTCACTTCATCTCCAAGAGTTTTTGACATCGACACCTCTCTGTGGCGGAACCAGAGCGTTGTGACAAAATCAGGATTTTCTTTTCTTCCAAGAGAAATGAACCCTCTCATGAAGCCCACCATCAGCATAGATGCCAACAGAGTTCCTCCAAGACAGACCTTTTGTTTCCAGATATGAAGAAAAACAATAAATATATCTTGGCCTTTGCATGTTTCATGTAGTTCTTTGCAGCAGAAAAAGGTTTCTTGAATTTCACCATCATTTACAAATCTCACAAATGCCATAACATGACATTTATTGGTAAAATCTGTTGACTCAACAACTTGGATAGAAAAGCGGCTGTTCTTCAGTTTATCACGCAAAACCTCTTTAGCATCATGTGACGGCCATTTTATTAACAAAAGGTTCACTCTGTTCTGTGATTCCAATAGCCACTTAAAATAATCTGAAATTTTACTTGTCATATGGCTGTGATTTGTAGCGGGCAGCCCAATTCAGAGAGGAGGACGGACCTATCGATGCAGACGGTGCAGCCTTGCTCTGGCACAGATGCCCACCCTGTGAGTGCAAGAGACAAATCCACTGGTGGAAGGCCAGGTACATAGGCAGGCAGGTGCCCCTCAGTCCTGCCACTACAAAAGCTGGAAGTCCCAGCCACGGCGGAGCTGCTCTGGCATCCAGAATGAATGCCAGCATGTGGGGGAGGGAGGCCGGAACATTCCCAGGGTGGGGTTGATCTGGGGTTTGCACCACAGTCCTGGCCCTACGCTAACAGAGGAATTTCCAGAGGTGGGGAAAGATTTTTCTGCCCTCTGGAGCTCTCTGTAAGCAGCGGACAACAGTGCAGTCTCTGGCCTCCTCCACCATCTGGATTGGGCTGTCAATGTCTTTTTAATTTTGTTGAGCCTCTGTTGTAGTTGTAAGTTGTTTACCACAGATGATCCACATGGAATAGGACAACTTGGATCACCTGTCCCTGTAAAATCCATTGATAAACAGCTTTCATTGTAAAGATGGACTTTTTAAAAATCTGTTGATGTACCAGTATGGGGAAATGTCTGAGAAAACTAACTAACTAACTAACTAACCAACTAACCAACCAACCAACCAACCAACCAACTAACCAACCAACTAACCAACCAACCAACTAATCTCTATCTCTATTTATCCATCCATCCATCCATCCATCCATCCCATCCATCCATCCATCCATCCATCCATCCATCCATCCATCCATCCATCCATCCATCCATCCATCCATCCATCCATCCATCCATCCATCCATCCATCCATCCATCCATCCATCCATCCATCCATCCATCCATTTATTTATTTTGTTAAATTTGCTACCCCACCCTTTTCTGACTAACGTCAGGCCCAGGGCAGGTCACACACATTATGCAAAAACAACATACACAATTATAATAAGTTAACATTAAAATATTAACTAGTCAAATATAATAAACACAACAAATAACAATAAGTGAATGAGCATTGATCAAAGTTTAAAATCCCTCATCCCAACGTCCTGTCATACTTCAATATTCAGGATGGGGAAGGAGGGACACCATAATTTAAGTTCTTCACTACCATTATCATCATTAAACTTACCGGTATTGTCTGTTCCAGAATTCTCTTCTTCTCTCTCACACCTCCTCTTCAAAAAATCACCACATTAGACCCTCAGATATGACTCCATAAATGTTTACAAAATTTGAAATAATGGCATAAAATAAATATAGAAAAACCACAGGGGAAAAAATACAGGAGGGAGAGACTGGTGTCACAGGCCAAGTTGGAGGAGTCCATTAATTTCTTGAAAAAATGCACTGTCACCCTCACCTTTTTGCAATATAGCATTAACTGTCTCCCGTATCTCACATCAAAAATTAAGACTGGAATCAACCATTCAAAATAAGAGTTCCACCGAGCACTGCCAGAGAGCTCAGGGAGAGATGGAAGTGGACTTTTTTTGGTCTCTGTTCATCCGTGTGAGAGCACACTGCCCAAAGTTGAAACCATTTTTTAAATAAATCACAGTCTTTCAGGAAATTGCTAGTGACCCCTTGTGGAACCCTAGGATTCCACCGAACCCTGGATAAGAAACCCTGGGTTAAGGTGTTGGGCCAGGTTTCCGAGGTCCAAACCCTCACTTGCACAATCGAAGCTTGCTGGGGGACCATGGACCAGTCAGACATTCTCAGTCTGGTATTTGCATGGGACACCTCCAAGGAATAACAGGGTTGTGACACGGAGGCAGGCAATGGTTAAGCACTTCCAAGCCTATGGGGTCACTAAGTCACACCATCAGCTGTGACTTGATGGCAAAGAAAAAACCCTTCAAAAAAAGGGATTCTACCATCTCATTTTAGCTCAGAAGATGGTTAAAGATCCTACCTTGACTCAAATGATCTGGCCATGTAGATCAGTTCTATGATCTACATCGAGACTTGACTACTGTAATGTATGAGTATGCCCTTAAAGACATGGGCCTTAAAGACATGGGCCTTAAAGAAAACCTGGAAACCCCAATTAGTGCAGGATACCATGACCTGGTTAATATTGGGCACCAAGTGAAGCATACATCACACCCATTCCACAGACACTCATAAGAACTAGCCTGCTGGATCAGACCAGAGTCCATCTAGTCCAGCACTCTGCTACTTGCAGTGGCCCACCAGGTGCCTTTGGGAGCTCACATGCAGGAGGTGAAAGCAATGGCCTTCTGCTGCTGCTGCTGCTGCTCCCGAGCACCTGATCTGCTAAGGCATTTGCAATCTGAGATCAAGGAGGATCAAGATTGGTAGCCATAGATCGACTTCTCCACCATAAATCTGTCCAAGCCCTTTTTAAAGCTATCCAGGTTAGTGGCCATCACCACCTCCTGTGGCAACATATTCCAAACACCAATCACACGTTGTGTGAAGAAGTGTTTCCTTTTATTAGTCCTTATTCTTCCCCCAGCATTTTTAATGAATGCCCCCTGGTTCTAGTATTGTGAGAAAGAGAGAAAAATTTCTGTCTGTCAACATTTTCTACCCCATTTTCTACTCCACTGATTATTGACTAGTTTCCAATTTCAGTGTCAGCTTCTGGCTATTGCCCACAAAGCACTGAATGGCCTGCAGGAACCCCCTTCCCACTATGCTCCAGTGTGACAGCTTCACTCATCAGAGCAAAGCCTTCTAAAAATGCCACCATGCGAATGGGTAAGATTGGCAGATGCCTGTTCACATACATTCTCAGTGGTAGCTGCCATTTTATGGAACAGTCTGCCCTTAAAATCAGGAAGATTCCTACAATTCTTTCATTCTTTAGAATGTTTAAGAGGGCTAAGATCACCTAGATACCTAAGCCAATGAGCCAAGAGACACAACACCAACAATAACACAATATAAAAAGTCAGCCTTACCAGCCAACCTGACCCAGAAAGGGGAAAAAAAAGTATTTCTTAGCAAGCACCAGTCGGTTGAACTCAGAGCCCAAGGGTAGAATTGTGCTGCAGTTACGGGGACTTACCTCTATAAGCATGTAAAATGAAAGAAGTGTGACTCCCAGGTTATATACGATAAGGAGACCCCTGAGTGAGAAAGCAGGTCTGTTCTTCATCAATGTGGTACCCAGCCATATGAAGACCAGATACGCAACCGTCAGGAAAAAGGTAGGTAGGTAAGAATCCAGCATGAGCCATCCTCGGACCCTAGGATCTGAGGAAACAAAATGAAACGTCAAGGAATTCACGCATGTGTGCATTTCATTTTTCCCCACAGGACAATACTCTACTGAATGGCCATAAACCTCTGCACAGTCTCCTAACAGCAGCTGGTTCCTTGCCTATTGCTGTGATCTCAACATATGTACACATGCACAGCCCAAGCCAGGGCAGGAGGACAACGAAGTCTTGGAAGCGCAAGGGACCGCGCTGG
This sequence comes from Sphaerodactylus townsendi, assembly GCF_021028975.2. Lineage (NCBI taxonomy): Eukaryota > Metazoa > Chordata > Lepidosauria > Squamata > Sphaerodactylidae > Sphaerodactylus > Sphaerodactylus townsendi. The sequence continues at coordinate 20,899,705 of NC_059433.1, read as the reverse complement.
CATGTTTGCTCACCCTGCCAGCATGAGACGCATCTACGCCAGTGGAGAAAGCAAATCTGCCAGCAGGTGGGTGCCACACAGCTCCATGGCACTCAACCCCGGAAGAGCCTGCAACTCCCAAGCCCTGCCAGTGCATGCCCTTCTATCTGTGGCCATGCCCTTTCATCAAACAGATATACTGTAATATTACATCAACAAAGAATATAGAGAGCGCCTTTGGATTGGAAAAATATTTTCTTCTGTGCAAATGACCAAGTACCTTTGCAGTTCTGAATTCCAGTTGCATCTCTCTGTAAGTGAGTTCCCAGACCAACTCTCTTAATAGCATTCTGAGGACACTGTCCAATTTTTTAGATTCCAGTGAGAACTTGTGTACCACTGCTCAACTTTATACCTGCATTCTCTACCCACGATGACCACACCAGCTGCCTTTCACCACTGCGGTTAATGGAATCATGAATCAAAACTTTTGCTAACAAAGGTCGAGAAATCCAGCTTCTGCTAGCCAAATCCTTTTCGTGTTCTGTTTGGTTATGGTCACAGAACACTGTGTGGTTATACACAATTCTGATCTCTGATCACCTTTGCGTGGAAAAGATCAACTCGTTGCTTACTGTGCATTATTAAAAAAGACTCCACAGCCTTTTTCTTGTCTACAGATTCTGTTTCATCGAATCATAGAGCTGGAAGAGACCACAAGGGCCAACCAGTTCAACCACTTGTCATGCAGGAATACACAATCAAAGCGTTCCTGACAGATGGCCATCCAGCCTCTGTTTAAAAACCTCCAAAAAAAGAGACTCTACCACACTCTGAGGCAGTGTATTCCACTGTCGAACAATCCTTACCATCAGGAAGTCCTCCTATGGATTAAAAACTGGTTGAGGAACAGGAAACAAAGGGTGGGTATAAATGGGAAGTTCTCACAATGGAGAGATGTAAGGAGTGGTGTCCCCCAAGGATCCGTATTGGGACCAGTGCTCTTTAACTTATTCATAAATGACCTGGAAGTAGGGGTGGGTAGCGTGGTGGCCAAGTTTGCAGATGATACCAAATTATGTAGGGTGGTGAGAACCACAAAGGATTGCGAAGAGCTCCAAGCGGACCTTGATAAATTAGGTGAGTGGGCTAAGAAATGGCAAATGCAGTTCAATGTAGCAAAATGTAAAGTGATGCACATAGGGGCAAAAAATCCAAACTTCACATACACGCTACAGGGGTCAGTGCTATCAGTCACAGACCAGGAAAGGGATTTGGACGTCTTAGTTGATAGTTCCATGGGAATGTCAACTCAATGCATGGCAGCTGTGAAAAAGGCAAACTCTATGCTGGGGATAATTAGGAAAGGAGTCGATAATAAAACTGCAAGGATTGTCATGCCCTTATATAAAGCAGTGGTGCGAACGCACTTGGAGTACTGTGTTCAGTTCCGGTCGCCACATCTCAAAAAGGATATTGAAGAGATAGAAAAAGTGCAGAGAAGGGCAACGAGGATGATTGAAGGATTGGAGCACCTTCCTTATGAGGAGAGGCTGCAGGGTTTGGGACTCTTTAGTTTGGAGAGGAGACGTCTGAGGGGGGATATGATTGAAGTCTATAAAATTATGCATGGGGTAGAAAATGTTGACAGAGAGAAATTTTTCTCTCTTTCTCACAATACTAGAACCAGGGGGCATTCATTGAAAATGCTGGGGGGAAGAATTAGGACTAATAAAAGGAAACACTTCTTCACGCAACGTGTGATTGGTGTTTGGAATATGCTGCCACGGGAGGTGGTGATGGCCACTAACCTGGATAGCTTTAAAAAGGGCTTGGACAGATTTATGGAGGAGAAGTCAATCTATGGCTACCAATCTTGATCCTCCTTGATCTCAGATTGCAAATGCCTTAGCAGACCAGGTGCTCAGGAGCAGCAGCAGCAGAAGGCCATTGCTTTCACCTCCTGCATGTGAGCTCCCAAAGGCACCTGGTGGGCCACTGCGAGTAGCAGAATGCTGGACTAGATGGACTCTGGTCTGATCCAGCAGGCTAGTTCTTATGTTCTTATGTTCTTAATGTTCAGGTGAAATATATTGTCCTGTACCTTGACCCCATTATTCCTTGACCCAGTCTCTGGAGAAAACAAGATTGCTCCATCTTCAGTATGACATCCCTTCAAATATTTAAACACAGCTATCATGTCACCCCTTTAACCTTCTCTTCTCTAAACTAAACATACTCAGCTCCCTAAGCCACTACTCAAAGGGCATGGAATCCAAACCTTTTACCATTTTGGTTGCCTTCCTCTGGACCCGTTCCAGCTTGACAATATCCTTCTTGAATTATGGTGTCCAGAACTGTATACAGTATTCCAGTATTTTGTGTGGTTTTCATATTGTTGCTGTCTCTGATCTATCCATTCATTGTGTAAACAAATCAGCAAATGTGCAGAGTTAAAGGGTGCTTCCAAACAACTAGTGTAAACACGTGTTAAGAACCCTGTGATCCCCCCAAAAAGGGCAAGTTGAAAACACTGAGGAAAAAAAGAGGGTGTACCGGATGTAGAAAACAAACAACAGGAAAGGTTTGTTACTTCTGCGCTTCCATGCTATCTGGCCTGCTACTGCTAGAAACAGGAGACCATAGAAAGACCTTTGCTCTTGGCCAGCAAAGCAAGTTTTATGTCTATTTGCCCAGTTTTGCATCATCTCCTACTTAAGCTCAGTGGTTTTATGGGTTTGTCTACAAAAGCAGCAAACCCCCCACCCCCCACCCCACACACACATTTTACAGTCCTAAGGGCAGAGAAGGCAGCAAGAATCAAAAGGAGAACAGAGGTAGCAGTAGACATGAACGGGGGGCGGGGGGGAATGTTGCAGCTTTTATGGAAAATAACCACAGAAACACTGGCAGTGCATAGGACAGTGGTGGCGAACCTATGGCACGGGTGCCAGAGGCGGCACTCAGAGCCCTCTCTGTGGGTACGTGCGCCCAGAGTTTGTCATGTGGGGGGGAATTGCCCCCCCACACACACACACACATCTAGGCTGGCCTGGGCTGCTGGACTTGATGTGCGTGCACCTCCGCAAGCAGGGAGGCTGGCAGGCCTGGTGCCTGTGTTCCCGGTGGCTGCTGCCTGGGGGGGGGGAGGGGGAGGGGGCAGAGGCGGCAAAGATGCTAGAGAGGCGCAGAGTGGCGCATGTGGGACTTGCTGGAGGCTACAGCAGGCTGACCCCTGTTAGAGGGAGTTATTCAGGTTAAATTGCCGCGTTGGCACTTTGCGATAAATAGGTGGGTTTTGGGTGGCAATTTGGGCACTCGGTCTCGAAAAGGTTCGCCAATACTGGCATAGGACATGGATCCAGCATCGGGTGACCCTCCTGTCAGCTGATGGCATCAGCCTGCCTACTGGGGGAGCAATGGGGTCCCACAGGGGTGCAAGTCACTGCGTGGTTCCTTTTCCAACTGAGGATGGAAACCATCTAATAGCCCCCTGACTGAGTATCTCTCTGAAGAGCCCCATCCCAAGACCACATAAAGGCCCAGAAGCAGGAACACAGGGTCAAGCTCCCCCCAAAACGAGATCTGGTCCAATGCCCAAAACCTCTAAGACAGCTGTGACAAGAATAAGCAAGCAGCAAACCCAAATAAAGCACACGATCATGAAGCGCAAAGACAAAGGGGCTGTGGGGAAGCTGGAGCTAAATGAAGGAAAGGCCTCAGCAGTAGCTGGCTATAGGCGGGCAGTGGTGGTGGTCCAGAGCCCTGCCTCTTCCCAGTTAGAACGGCTGCTTGAATTGCTGACCTGGGCTGTAGCCAGCCCAAGCCATGTGGCCCTTTGCTGCCACTACGGAGCCAAAAGGAGGAAGGGGACCCCTCCCCTTTCACTTTCTCCCAGCCCCATGGCCACAAAAGTCCAGGGTTGTTGCTTCTCAGAAGTCCACACAAATATCCTCTTGGTTCATATCAAGTCAGGAGACACTGCAGCTTAATACGTGTTAGTTTATCTTCTGATCCATAGCAGAATTTTGAGAGCTTGACTAAATAAGTTCCTGAGATCCTCTGTAGCTTTTTTCCTTGTATCTCAACAAAGCAAACATTTTCAAAACTGTATTGTCGAAGGCTTTCACGGCCAGATTCAACTGATTCTGGTGGGTTTTCCAGGCTGTGTGGCCGTGGTCTGGTGGATCTTGTTCCTAACGTTTCGCCTGCATCTGTGGCTGGCATCTTCAGAGGTGTAACACAGGGGGAAGTCTGTTACACACTGTGTCCAGTGAGAAGGGAATGTTTTAGTGGGGTATAAATTTTTCAAACATTTTCAAAACTGTTTATTTCTTTGGCAAAGTACGGGCCATGAATATCAAGACACGGCCTTTTTCCCTTTCATGTCAGCTTTCCTTTCAAATAAGCAAACCAGCACAGGTAGCATTCATTTTTCTGAAGTGCATTTAAAAAGCTCATGGGAGCTATAACATTTATTGTGCGGCCATTATTAGCCACAAAATGCTCTGGGCACATTCTGAACATAGAAGGAATAAAATAGCGGTGTATTTTTTGAGATTATAAAAAGGCACTATCACTACCATTAGTGTATGGGCCAGTTTACAAATGTTTTCAAGAGACATATTCACCTAGATAAGCCACAGTTTTCATTGTTTAAAAAACCTCTATACTGATAGTGAAATTGGTCAAATATTAGGATATTTAGATCAGGTAACTGGAGCTGTGAACAGGCAAACCAGATCTTTCTACAGACCTGAACAGGGCCCCAGGTCTGCAGAAAAATGTAAAATCTTTAAAAAGGAGGAGAGGTTAAAAAAACCCAAAAATTGTTAAAGAAGTGCCTGTAGCTTTAACAAACAGATTCCCACAGTGGCTGTTGCTACGCAGCAAGACAATTCCAGGCTTGAAGTATCTATGGGTAAAAGGCAGATGAAGGGGGCAGGGCCCTTTCTAGGGCTGATTTGGCCTTTGAGGACAACTCAGAGGGTCCAGGTCAGGAACTGGGGTTGCCGGCTCCAGGTTGAGAAATTCCTAGAGATTTTGGGGTACAGCCTGGAAGGGGGAGGCTTCAGCCAGATACAATGCCATACAGTTCCCCTCCAAAACAGCCATTTTCTCTAGGTTCAAATTCCCATCTTGCTATGGAAGCTCACTGGATGATTTTGGACCAGTCACATAATTTCAGCCTAACATACTTTCAAAATACAGGCTAGAGTGCGGTGTAGTGGCTAGAGCATAGAACTTGGAAGAGTCCCCACTCTGCTGTGGAAGCTGACTTTGGGTGACTTTGGGCCAATCATACATTGTTAGCCTACCAGAGGGTCTTTGTGAAGATAGCGTGGAGGAGAACAATACCATGTTTCCCTAAAAATAAGACAGGGTCTTATATTAATTTTTGCTCCAAAAGATGTGTTAGGGCTTATTTTCAGGGGATTTTTTTCCCCGTGATTTTGTGCCCCCCGCGTGACCAGATCAGCTGCGCCAGGGAATCTGTAACTAGGGCTTATTTTTGGAGTAGGGCTTATATTTCCAGAAGCAGCAGCAGCAGCATCATCATCATCATCATCATCATCATCATCATCATCATCATCATCATCATCATCATCATCATCATCATCCTCTATTGTATTTCATATACTGCCCAAATCTCCAAAGGGCTCTGGGGGGTGTACAGAAACAAAGACAACCAAGCAATATACAATAAATATAGCTAATAAAACACATTAAAATCCCGTAAAAAGCACAGCAGCATCACAATACCCACATTTAATAGTGGCGTCCAATCCCAAGGCTGGGAGGGGACCGGCAGATGGTATGCCGAAGATGGTATACAGCATGGTATAGGGGGCATCCTCCAAAAATCCTGGTAAATCTGCTATGGCTTATTTTGGGGGTAGGTCTTATTTTCGGGGAAACAGGGTATGAGCTGCTTTAACTCCCCACTGGGGAGAAAGGTAGGATATAAGCTGTAGTAAATAATGAAATAAATCTGTTCGTGCCAGTGCCAAAATGACAGGAGCAAACCAACAGATTTTTGCTGTTACGCTACTTTATGTTCAACACGGTAGTCACCAAAGGTCTGTCAGTACATATAAAGGATGCACTCTGTGGCCTAAAAACATCTCTTTCCCAGCTCTATGTTCATACTACAGGGACCCTGAAGCAGCTCCAGTCCCAGTTGCGTCATGCCTTTATATTTCTCCCTCACAAGGAGTTCAAGGTAGAAAGATGTCAGCACCTTTCATGATCAAACAAGTACTGATGTGAAGAAATGCTGGTGCTCGGGTCAGTGACCCAGAGATAAGAGAAGTGGTTTTGCTGTTTAATGCATTTAAGAGCCACTGGCTACAGCTAGCAAAATTTCAGAAACTGTTTGATAGTGGGGGGGAGGGGGAGACTGATGAACCGGTGAATTAAAGTTATGAATCAGAGCCTAGTGCATTTGCTACTCTAAGAGCTCAAGGGCCAAACAGGCATAATAATTATAGACATAACTGTAGAAATCAGCTTGGAGATAGTGCGGCGGAATGGCTAAGAAAATGAGTGTAAATTAGCTAAGGAGGGGTTATCAACGTCATCAAACTGTTCTAATTTTTGACATTTACAGTGGCATAGGAGGTTAAGAGCTCGTGTATCTAATCTGGAGGAACTGGGTTTGATTCCCAGCTCTGCCGCCTGAGCTGTGGAGGCTTATCTGGGGAATTCAGATTAGCCTGTACACTCCCACACACGCCAGCTGGGTGACCTTGGGCTAGTCACAGCTTCTCGGAGCTCTCTCAGCCCCACCTACCTCACAGGGTGTTTGTTGTGAGGGGGGAAGGGCAAGGAGATTGTCAGCCCCTTTGAGTCTCCTGTAGGAGAGAAAGGGGGGATGTAAATCCAAACTCTTCTTCTTCTTCTTCTTCTTCTTCTTCTTCATCATCATCATCATCATCATCATCATCTTGGCACCTGCACTGATTTCAACTAGATGTAGCACTTGGCATTTAACCTTTTCATGTTTCATGACGTCTTGACTTCTGGCTCACACTAATATTTAATATTAGGGATGTCCTGAGAAAATTCAGCAGGTCTTCAGGGAGGCAGCATATACATTACGTAAATATACAATTTTTCACAATTAATCAATTGTGAAATTGTGATCAATTGTGTAAGCCCCAAAGACTTGCAGGGAAGAGGAAAATTTTATGTACTTCCCCAATGCCTGTTTCCCTTCCTCTCAATGCTTAGCTTATCTCCCCCAGTTTCTTCCTCCTCAACGTACTCCCCTTCATGACTGTCTCTGCCCAGCTGCCTGGAGACTTTACTCCCAATTCATTTGCCTCATCCAGGGTTGTTTCCCCCATATCGTCTCTCTTTCCCTCCTAAAGCCAGTGTGGTGTAGTGGTTAAGAGCAGGTGGATTCTAATCTGGAGAACCAGGTTTGATTCCCCACTCCTCCACCTGAGTGTCAGAGGCTTACCTGGTGAACCAGATGTGTTTCTGCATGCCTACATTGCTGCTGGGTGACCGTGGGCCAGTCAGAACTCCCTCAGCCCCACCTACCTCACAAGGTGTCTGTTGTGAGGAGAGGAAGGGAAAGGAGCTTATAAGCCACCTTGAGTCTCCTTACAGAAGAGAAACGTGGGGTATAAATCCAAACTCTTCTTCTTCGAATAGCCCCTGTGGTTCCTCCTTTTCCCCTTCACCCCATCTGCAGTCTCTCTCCCTTATTCACCTTTTCGCACTACTGAGCACCCTTTTGAATTTCTACAACTATCCAATACTCACCTGAAGTTCTTTATTCCTGCCATGATATCTACCCACACGCAGATGTCACTTTTATTGTATCGGAGCTAGGGTTTTTTAAAGTTCCCCTCAAAGTTTTCATCTCTTTCTGCAAACTCAAGGTTCCTTCTAGATTTGCAGATAATACCTCTTGCCCTTGTGTGCCTCTCCTTGTGTGAATGTGTGTTTTTAATCCACTCTTGACTGTTAATAGATATCTCTCCTTACAGGAGAGAGAGGTGGGGCATAAATCCAAGCTCTTCTTCTTCTTTTCGTTTGCTTGTTTCTGCCTCAAGGTCACTCCCAGATAACAGCCAAGCGCATCTGGCCTGGGAAAAGCATTGCAATTAAGCCCACACATTCCTACATAGCAAAGCTGTAATATAAGCTTTACCACATACTACAAGCAGGAACAGTCAGGATGCCACGACCTTCTGGCCTCCCCTGGAGATATGGCAAGGCCAAACAGTATAACCATAGGTCTTGACAAAGTGGCACCAGCTTCACCTCCAACACATCCCAACCAGAGGTGGGATCCAGCAGGTTCTCACAGGTTCCCGAGAGTAGGTTAATAATTATTTGTGTGTGCCGAGAGGGGGTTACTAATGGGTGATTTTGCCACATGATTTTTGCCTTAGTTACGCCCCTCCTCTCAGCAGTAGTGTGCAGAACTTGAAGCAGTCTAGCAGGAGGTGCACCGGCGTGCATGGCAGCCTGCGCCTGTGTGCATTCGTTTCCCGCCCAAGGACCGGCGCAGCGGCTGCGTCCTTGCCACAGCCCCGCCCAGGAATGCCCCGCCCCCGGAATGCCCGCCCCCACCCCCGTCGTGCCCCGCCCAGCTCCATTGGCGCCTCGCCACAGTTTGAATCCCACCACCATGGGAACCTGTTACTAAAATTTTTGGATCCCACCACTGATCCCAACTGCATGACTTTAAGCTCTTTGGGTTTGAACTTGGGCAGCCTGGCGTTGCAAGGGATGCTGGGCTAAGTACCAGAGGGGACGGATATGGGTACAGAGATCAATGAAGCCTCCCTCTTAGTCATAAAGATGGCAAGTCTGGGGACCCAAAGGCTTCACCTTTTCTCTCCCACATTTTATTCTCACACTGACCCTGTGCAGTAGATAAGGTTAAGGGTGCCCAACTGGCTCAAGATTACCCAGCAAGCTTCCATGATAGGGTGGGGATTAAAACCCGGGTTTCCCAGATCCTAGTCTGACACTATTACACCGTGTCACTCATTGATCAGACATCCTGGAAAACTTTCCTTTTTTTTACTTAGCAGGACTTCTGCTTTGTTAAGTGCTCTCAAGTCACTTCTGACTTATGGTGACCCTGTGAATTAATGACCTCCAAAACGCCTCGCTGAGTTTTTCCACATCATTCATTTAAAATGTTTTGAGGCAGGAAATGAAATGTCCCCCCCCCCCACACCACGGAGTTCTGCATTGCTTTTACCCCAAAATGTCTTATTTCCAACCTCAAAATGTTTTTAAACGACTTCCCCTTTAAAATGATTATCTGGCTGAAATGTTTTGAAAACATCTTTAGTTGCTGTGCAATCTATTGACTCAATTTTCCACCCTTCAGCAGCGGCATTGGAGGTTAAGAGCTCGTGTATCTAATCTGGAGGAACCGGGTTTGATTCCCAGCTCTGCCGCCTGAGCTGTGGAGGCTTTTCTGGGGAATTCAGATTAGCCTGTGCACTCCCACACACGCCAGCTGGGTGACCTTGGGCTAGTCACAGCTTCTCGGAGCTCTCTCAGCCCCACCCACCTCACAGGGTGTTTGTTGTGAGGGGGGAAGGGCAAGGAGATTGTAAGCCCCTTTGAGTCTCCTGCAGGAGAGAAAGGGGGGATATAAATCCAAACTCCTCCTCCTCCTCCTCCTCTTCTCCTCCTCCTCCTCCTCCTCCTCCTCCTCCTCCTCCTCCTTCTCCTCCTCCTCCTTCTCCTTCTCCTCCTCCTCCTCTTCTTCTTCTTCTTCTTCTTCTTCTTCTTCTTCTTCTTCTTCTTCTTCTTCTTCTTCTTCTTCTTCTTCTTCTTCTTCTTCTTCTTCTTCTTCTTCTTCTCCTCTGCTTCCTTGAACTTCCTCCTTGGCGCCATTTTATGAGTTCACTCAGTTCCCCCTGCCTGTTTACTTGCGACATTTCCCTGTTTGTTCTTTTATTTTTGGGCTGTCAATCTTCAAAGGATCAAGTGTACAAGGGGTATAGAAGGCAGCACAAGGCAATGAAGCATTGAAACACCAATTGCTTCATTGCAATTGTTTCAAGGGGATGAGTGTGAGAATTGTTTCAAGGGGATGAGTGTGAAGAAAAACAGGAAGACTGAAAACATTTTATGAACGATGTAGGAGATTTGTGCAAAAAAAGGCTATAGTGAACAGTCTTGCTCACATCCTGCAAACAGAGACATGTGGTTTCCTATACTGAGTCAATCCATCATAGGTTGTATTCCCGCTGCCTTCAACTTTTCCAGAAGAATATTTTAAATTAATTAGCCTCTGATTTAAATGTCTCTATACTACCAATAGATGATTTTATACAGAAAGAGTGAGGGTTTTATTTATAACATTTTATGTTTGGGCGCCGTCTGCTGGGCAAAAAGAGTAGTACACTTTTTTCTAGCATAGGCCTTTCATAATGAATGCATAGGTTTCACTAAATAGTTACTGTAAGGAACACGATTACTGGTGATGTTTCAAAAGACAGTGGCCAGTTGCTGATGTGGTTCCCAACATTATTTCTGCTGGAAGAAAAGCCACAAGGGCCAACATAAGCAATTGCTGCTGAAAGTGAAGGACCCTGCGCTGTCTCTTAGCCTCAGGCTTCAGAGGGATTATAGAAAGTGAGGCTCATTCCGCACATGCAGAATAATGCACTTTCAAACTGCTTTCAGTGCTCTTTGAAGCTGTGCGGAATAGCAAAATCCACTTGCAAACAGTTGTGAAAGTGGTTTGAAAATGCATTATTTTGCATGTGCGGAAAGGGCCTGAGAAAGATATTTTTAATTCACATGTGGTCTCGTTCACATTGAGCATACATTCCCTTTGGATTTGATTCTCGGGTACACACACATTTTGCCCTCTTCAGCATGTCACCCTGCCCTAAGATCAGGGAATCTCTGCAGTTTCTAAAACCTCTTCAAGTGACAGTCGGAGTCACGATCTAAGTTCAGTCTTGACCAAAGTTGGTTTCAGGTGGCCGGATCAAGGTTGACTCAGCCTTTCCTCCTTTCAAGGTCAGTTAAATGGGTACCCAGCTTGCTGGGGGTAAAGTGTAGATTACTGGGGAAGGCAGCGGCAAACCATCCTGTAAACAAAGTCTGCTTAGTAAATGTTATGGTGGGACATCACCCCATGGGTCAGAAATGAACTGGTGCTTGCATAAGGAACTACTTTTACCTAAAATACCTTTGGCGGATTCAAACTGCTAAATGAGGATGATACATCGATGCTGTTATGTGCTTTCTTTTTTTGTGCCATTCAACTTCATGGCTTGGTTGCTATCATCTTTATGAGCAATAAGATAGACAGACAGATATATATACACACACATACTTGAGACTATATAACAGATTTGTAACACTGGCTAAATAGCAATGCTTCATTTTTTATTTTTTGCCAATTGTTTTGCATTTCTTCCTGTCGTTTCTAGTTTTGTGTTAGTTTTTGTCTGTACTGTTTTGGCTTATGGGAAATCTCCTACTACTGAACTTGTTTTCCCCTTTGGCCAAAGCATCCTCTTAAAAATAACAGAGCATACTAGGTTTATTTATTTGGCTATTTACACCCTTTCACTCCACTGAGCGCTAGCGATTTGATTCAAAAGGAAAAGTCATTTTACAAGAATCAAAGTTCTGTATACTTACATCGCACTAACACACTGTACAAGTGAGTCTAAAGCAAAACTCACAATATTCACCAATGTAGCATCCCACACCTGGGCACGTTTCTAATATTTTACCAAGGTCTACTTCACACACAATGGCTTCAATCCTCAGTACACATTCCGGCCAGTAATCCCCACTGAATAAAATGCAACTTTTTGCTGAGCCGGCTGGCTTGGTAGCTCCCTACATTTTTAAAGAGTACACCTAGGATAAAGTGCCGAGGTAAGCAATTCCCAAAAAACAAAAGGATAAACAACAGTCATGTTTGCAAATGCACACAGCACAGAGATATTTATTTTATTTCTCTTCCCCTTGCCAGAAAGTTGCAGTCGGACAGATTTTTGTTTAAAAAAAATCATTGCTTTAAAAGAGAATCCGAGCCAGAAAATGCGGAGTGTGAGAGAGCTGAGAACTTTAGCTGATTCTTACTCTTTCTGTCTAACAGAGGGACCATTGTCCAGAGATTTAACAGGGCACTTGACTGAAAAAAAAATGCTTTGTACGTGGCTTAATAACATATGGGAAATCAAAGCCCCAAAGCTGCTTGAATTTATAATTAGATTATGTAAGTGATGCTCATACAAAGTAGGAATAATGGAATTATTAAAATGAATTCCATAGCTGGTGGGCAAATTCTATGCGAACACCCAAGCCTGAATTCTTCTAATGGGAGCAAGGAATTGCATGTTTTGATGTTCATGAAGAAGAATAAAGAGCAAGCAAGGGGAGCTACACAAGAGCCACGGGGGTGGGGTGGGGGAGTATCTTATAACGGCATTCCATCTAATGTTATTTCTTGGTTTTATATGCCGCCCTTCCCTTCACAGGCTCAGGGTGGGTTCCAACATTTAAATATACATATAATACCAATTTAAAAACTAAATCTACATCCAAAGATCAGAGATCTCTAAAACTAGATGGCGATTAAATTACAACAAAATACAGGATGCCGGAAGGAAGGCAATGGTGGGAAAGTCGAGGGGGAGGCCAAGATGGTCAAAACCGCAGTTGCCTCAGCCATAAGCTTGGTGGAACAGCTTCATGTTACTGGCCCGGTGGAACTACCTCGAGTCTCACAGGGTCGGGTGTCACTCGATGGATTGTTCCACCAAGGTGGGGCCAGGGCCCAAGAAGCTCTGGCCCTGGTCAAGGCAAGCCAGACAATTTTCAGGCCAGAGATCACCAGAAGATGCTGACCATAGTGATCTTCAGGGGTCATAGTAGAAGAGATATGTTCAGGGCTTTGAAGGTCAGCACCAAAACCCTGAATTTGATTCGGTACACCATCTGGCACCAACACAGCTGGCAAAACACAGGTTGAGTGTGTCTCCGCCATGGTGTCCCATTGACCACCTGCACTGCTGCATTTTTGCACCAGCTGGAGCTTCTGCAGCAGGATAGCCCTGCATGGAGTGAGTTGAATTTAACCTAGAGGTGACTATTGCATGGATCAATGTAGCAAGATAGTAGCACTGATGCTACTTGAAATTATCCCCAGGGGTGTATCTGCCAGAGGGACACGAGGTATCACATGTCCCCGGGCGCACACCATCTAATCACGCATGCTTGTGATGGGCGTGCTTGCCAGACACAGCCAGTAGTAGACATGGGCTTCACCCGGCTCCAGGTGGTAGATCTGGGTGCCAGCTCTAGGCAGTAGGCCTAGGCACCAGCACCAGGCAGTAGATGTGGGTGCCAGGAAAGGGGTTTTTTTTGGAAAATTGAGATTTTTGCCCCCGGGCTCCATTCTGCCTAGATATGCCTCTGATTATCCCTTATGCCATTTATTTCCAATGAACAAGGAATGTTCTGAGTTACATATTCTTTTCTTAATTCATAACTGGTCCTCAGTTTCTCACAAAATCTAAACTATTATTCCTGTGACACTGTGTCCGCCACAAACGGATGGTCCTGACTGAATATAAACTATATTAGGTTATGGTTAGTTGTTGAATCATTTGGGAAGCATTTTAAAAAGATAAGGAACATTTTAAAAAATAACTATCTAAATAAACACTTTGAATGCTTTGAATGTGTGCTCCTGCATTGCAGGGGAGTGATGGCCCTTGGGGTCTCTTCCAACTATGATTCTATGACTTGCTGTTAATGAATGATTTCCTAAGTATCTAGGAGCTAAAATATGTATTTCCATGTCTCAGTTCAGGAAATGTCCATCCCTTGTCCATATTTTTAGAAAGGGTCCCAAAACATGCAAGTCTATAGAATCATTTATCCCTAAGATAAACCCTATTTTTATTATATCTCAATTATTTTGTTTCTCTATTTCAAGCCCTAGAAATAGAAAATGTGAAGTATTTCTTTTTCTTTTCATCAGCATATATTTGCTTAGTTTTGCTGACTCCATATCCATCCCCAGTATCTGAAACTTATGAATCATCTAGTAGTACACTTCCAGCTGATGTTTTCATAATGGGAATGCACCTGAAAAAATTTAATGGAACTTGGAATCAGGGCATTCACGGATGCTAGGGTTATCTCACAAAAGACTCAAATACATCACTTCTGTTTCACAGATGTTGAAAATTAAAAGAAGTAACTTCACCAAAATTTCTTAGCAAGAGAGTAAGGAATTAAATATAGTACACCAAAATTGCACAAGCATTAAAAAGGGCAAAAATACTGAAATGCAGATATAAATCAACTTTCCTGAATGATCAATCATTGATTCAAAAACATGGTACAAATGTACACATTGACCAACCAAGGAAAGGGTCTGAAAAAAACATTTCAAACAGCATTTGAGAAATTGGTCTTGGTCTTTTCATTCCAATTGGAACTCTCTCTCTCTCTCTCTCTCTCTCTCTCTCTCTCTCTCTCTCTCTCTCTCTCTCTCTATCTATCTATCTATCTATCTATCTATCTATCTATCATCTATCTACATATTCCAATCATGTTGTTATCTAGCTATCTAGCTGTCTAGCTATCTAGCTATCTATCTCTACATATTCCAATCATGTTGTTATCTATCTATCTATCTATCTATCTATCTATCTATCTATCTATCTATCTATCTATCTATCTATATCTATCTATCTATCTATCTATCTCTATCTCTATCTCTACATCTACATCTACATCTACATCTACATCTATCTATCTATCTATCTATCTATCTATCTATCTATCTATCTATCTATCTATCTATCTATCTATCTATCTATCTCTACATATTCCAATCATGTTGTTGCCATTTTTTAAAAAAATGATATTGTGTGCACTATACCTGAAATTTGAGTTAAATTTAGCCTGATTTGGAAAATGTCAAATTTACAGTTCAAGAATCTACTCACTTACTCCAACATTACAAATTAAGCCTGCTTGAAAAGTAGACCAATGAAATCTATTTAAAAGTAATCCCACTCTATTCTACCTACTTCATAGTGGAACATCAGCTTAACTTGTAATTAAAGAAGATTAATCCTGGGAGTATCTTAAGATATGGCGTGACCGTTCCCAAGGAAATGACCATCAATAATAAACCCGCCCCCTGACTTTTAGCCCTTTATAGCCAACTGTTTCCAGAGGACACCATTTCCCAGTCTTTTCATTTTCAACATGAAACTGGAACTTTATCGGCTGAAACAACCTACAAGTACAAGGGCAAACATTCTAGAGCTATATTCCCACAGGTCAAGGTTTGCATTTATTAGGTTTTACAATTTAAAGTCTATCTTTCTCTCCTTCTACTTCAAAAGCACCCAAATTAGCTAAGAGTCTTGTTGTCATAATCCCTGGCAAAAAGTGCACGTGAAGAAGAGATCTCTTGCAAGATCAAGGGATTCTCTGTTGGAAAAAAGGGATCTTCACATAGGCAGCAGTCATGTAGTAACTATGTAGGATTTCCATAACTGTGCTGGCAAAAGCCAGATGTTTGGAACAGCACTTGTGGAGGATGAAGTTTCAGGAAGAAATGATGTCAATTCCAGATGATTCTTTAAGAATTTTCTCTAATCTCTATGGCCTAGACCACAGACTACTGGAAATTCCCAGAGTGTCACCACTGATCCCCCCCCCCCCCAATGTTTCTCCTACTCCATAAATTATCAGGGGTGAGGGATTGAGGGTAGGGTCAGAGGACTGGCAGCAGGCAAATGGCAAGCCTCTAACTATGACACTGTGGCACACAGTATTAAGCTTGCTGTAAACTTAGGGAAGTATTAAAAACATAGTTGGAATCTGGTAATGGATACACATAAATGGGCTTCCCCACACTGGCTTTTCTCATAGCTAATATTTGCTACTGGTTATGTGACTAACAAGGCAACCCAAAGGGAGAGGAGCTGAAGCCACACTGGAAGTAGTGGGAGAGTTGGCCTACGTGCCACCAGCACCACTGACCAGCAACCAGAGCACCCAAACCCAGAAGCTGAGCCCAGTGGCAACTGGCCACTGCCACAAATGCCTGTACTGGCGAGGAAGGCAGCATTCTGGAGGCATTCCTGGAGATAAAAACAACTTTAATCAACTCCCAATGCACTTTCAGCCCCGGAACACCGCCCCCCCCCCCCAGCAGCGCAGATCTACACCACTCATAAAAGTGGCAGAAGTCATTTTACACATTCCTGGGTGGGGCTGTGGCAAGGACACAGCCACTGCTCCGGTCCTTGGGTGGGAAACGAATGCACGCAGGCGCAGGCTGCCACGCACGCTGGTACACCTCCTGCTAGACTGCTTCAAGTTCTGCGTGCTACTGCTGAGAGGAGGGGCGTAACTAAGGCAAAAATCATGTGGCAAAATCACCAATTAGTAACCCCCTCTCGGCACACACAAATAATTAGTAACCTACTCTCGGGAACCTGTGAGAACCTGCTGGATCCCACCTCTGGGGAAAGGGTATCATTTTAAAAAAATTTTATTTAGAGTCCTTTTACAACCTGAGGCCCTACACTGTAGCTCACTGTGCATACTTCCAGCTTTCTGAATGTCTTTATCATTTATTCTTAAACAAAATGTGATTTCTTCACGATTCAACATACATTTTGGTTTGTCTAGTAGGTAGGGAGCTTTCCGATAAATTAGGGAATGTTGACCCCATCAGCTCTTCAGATGTTCAGCATGGCCAATTGGCCATGCAGGAAGGGGCTGATGGGAATTGTAGTTCCTGAACATCTGGAGAGCCGCAGGTTCCCTACCCCTGGTCTAAAGAGAGTGGAGGTGAGGGACAATCTTTTTTTCCTTTTTAGCTTAGCACATATTAGATGCATAGCTAGGGCACAGCTATGCTAGGTTAGAACAGGGATTTTTATAGAGAAAAGGAAGGTAAAGAATGACTTCAGTCTTCCAACTTTACCCATTCTGGCCTTGAGACAAAGGGAGCTGTATGCATAAGAACTCAGTTTCTTGGTTGCTGTCCCAGCTGCCTGCAGCGTAACACGATGTCCTCAAGACTGGGATTAATGCTCAAGGACTTCCCCTTTTGTTAAGAGAAGGAAGGATCATAAAGGATTTTTGACTACTCACTCCTTTACTTGCTAAATAATATACCGTAAAAGCCTGGCTTAGTGGGAAAATGTAACATGTCCCATCTTGAGCTGGATTTAAACTAGAGGGCTTCTTATTGTTCTGTGCAGATTGTGGGACTACATCAGCCTCAGCTTCTAACAGCAGCCTTTCCCTCTGCCCAAGAAATTGCCCTAGAAACCTGGGGCAGCCTTAGAAACATCAGGAAGAGCTCCTGGCAGAAAGGCTGAGAGATAGAAGGACTTTGCCAAGGCTGCCAGAGAGCTTCGTGAATACGCTGAGATCAGAACTCCCACTATTTCAGTCCTTGCTAACAGGGCCTCACCTCATTAATGTAACTGGAACTCAATACAACCATGTTGATCACCCTAAATAGTTCCTGAACAAAGTCTTATTCTTGTTTGTAGGGTAAGGTGACCAGATGGTCACCTTTGTGATCCGGGATCTGGAAGCGGCCGTCATACCACGCTATGCAGTAGCCAAAGTTAAACGTTCGTTTTTCTGTTTCTTGCTGCTGTCACCCTGTCACAAAGCGGCAAACAGCAAGCCCCAGAAGGCCGGGTGCTCCTGCGGCCGGGCGCGCGGGAGGCTGTCACACTGCCTTGCGTCCCAGAAGCCAGTGCGGCAGCCTCCCAAAAATCGGGACAATTTGCAGAACCTGCGGGACGTGGGACAAATTGTTTAAAGGCGTGACGGTCCCGCCAAAAGCGGGACGTCTGGTCAGCCTATTGTAGGGTGTCACCACTATACCAGTGGAGTGTCATCCTGAGACAAGAAAAAAACAAGAGAATTCTGCTCCTTGGAGTGCACTGTTTAGATTTCATCTGGGGCAGAGAAAAAAGAGTAGAGCACATGAAGCTGCCATTTTGTTTCCCCACTCCTCTACAAGAAGTCTGCTGGGTGATCTTGAGCTAGTCATCGTTCTCTTCACCCCACCTACCTCATCAGGTGTCTGTTGTGGGGAGAGGAAGGGAAAGGAATTTGTAAGCTACTTTGAGACTTCTTAAAGGGAAAGAAAAGCAGAATATAAAAAGCAACTCTTCTTCTTCCCCAAACTGTTTGTAAGGAAGAGCCAACGTAGGGGTGGTGATTCAGCAAAATCAAATCACTTAACCCCCTCCCCCCAAAAAAACCATGTCGGCTTTTTTGGGTTTTTAATTTACCCATAAAAAACAGCAATCCATTGTAGTCCCCCCCCCCCACACACACACACACACTGCCACATGG
This sequence comes from Sphaerodactylus townsendi, assembly GCF_021028975.2. Lineage (NCBI taxonomy): Eukaryota > Metazoa > Chordata > Lepidosauria > Squamata > Sphaerodactylidae > Sphaerodactylus > Sphaerodactylus townsendi. The sequence goes on along the minus strand of NC_059433.1, from coordinate 20,881,354 downwards.
ACTTGGGAAATGGTGGCTCAGAGTGGGGGAGCACAATCTTTTTTATTTGGTAATTTTTGGGTTTGGGTTTTAGAAACCCAAAAAAATTCCAGTGAAAAACTGAATAGAGTCAATGGTTATCGGCTTTATTCGGCTTTACCGAAAAATTCAAGGTTTTTAGAACTTGAACCCAACATTTACCAAAATTTCAAAATTTACTAAAATTTAAAAATTTTAAAAGATTGTGCTCCCCTGTAAAACAATGTGCCGATTCATTACAAACAAAACTGGGGACCACTATCTGGATAAATGTAGGGTTTAAATCATATTCACTTTATTTTATTTATTTATTAGTTTTCTTATACCGCCCAATCCCCAAACGGCTCTGAGTGGTGAACAACAATAATATAAAACAGTTTAAAAACACAACATAAAACAACTAAATATCATTAACTAAAACCAGGAACCATATAACGTCAGATGGCGCCATTTCCCTCCCCCTCACCCATCCTTATGCCCACGGGAGGCCAGATGGAACAGCAGCAATGTATTTAGCCAGGCTGCCCAAATGCCTGGCGGAACAGGTCTGTCTTACAGGCCCTGTGGAAACTCTGTAGGTTCTGCAGGGCCCTGATCTCCCTTGGAAGCCTATTCAACCAGGTAGGGGCCAGGGCTGTAAAAGCCCTGGCCCTTGTAGAGGCCAACCTGATTGCTTTAGGGCCAGGGATCACCAATAGGTCCTCCTCCAAAGAATGGAGGGGCCTAACAGGGCGATATATATGTACATGCATTGAATGTTAACACGAGAATGACTCAATGCATATATAAAGAAAAATCAAGTGTACTTTGTACAGGCATTCACCTTAACTTGAGAAAAGTGCTAGTGAATTAGGCCACTGGTCTAGCAAAGCCAGTATTATCTGGGGTGCTGCGTGGTTTCCGGGCTGTATGGCCGTGTTCTAGCAGCATTCTCTCCTGACGTTTCGCCTGCATCTGTGGCTGGCATCTTCAGAGGATCTGATAGTAGGAATGGAAAGCAAGTGGAGTATATATACTGTGAGGTCTATAACAGTATTATTTATCCTGACTAGCAGCGGTTCCTCAGGGTCATCAATGACGGTCTTTCATACAACCTCCCCTCCTGATCCTTTTCATTGGAGACGAAACCTGCGGTTGGTGAACAAACCTGGGATCGTCTGCATGCAAAGCAGATGCTCTGTCACTAAGCAACAACTCCTCCCACACAGGAATTTACCAAATAAAGAGGAAAGTCACTGCATTTGTAGAAATGAATATGGAATTTAGGTAGAATATTCAGATTATGTAAACGAGTGCAGTTTTTCTCTATTGGTTTCTCTAAAATCACTCAAGGATAATGCACTGCAACAGTGGGTGTGGAAAGTTTAAATACCAGTAAATATTAGTGGTCTAAAGTTTCGCTCACATATTCAAAAGCCATTCCACTGACTTTAATTCAGGGATTATGCATAAGGTTGAATCCTTTCCATACAGTATCTACAGATCTATGAATATCAGTGAGATTTCGGTGAAATAATGTAGTCAAAATTATATCTCGGGTGCCTTCTAAAGCCTCTAAAATACCAACTCTGGTTCAAAATACACAGATAAATAAACCTGTCTTTTTTTCACTGAGAAATATTTGTTATAGAAAGTCACAAAACTTTTCATCTGGCAGTATAAATTCATTCGGCTTTCTGCACAGCCAACCAAATAAAAGAAGCTAGACAAACAACTGGAATGCAAAATGGGTCCGACTGCTGTTTGAAATGTTAGAGCCTGGCGAAGTGAATGCCAATTCTTGGAAACAGTATCCCCCACCGATTCGCCCCTTTTAAGACTTGTGCCAGTCATTCACACTGTGCCAGTGAGAGCTACACTGCTCTTTGGAAAGTTCCTATTCATGTTGTCATCCAAAGCAGTAAAGAACAAGTGGTTCTATCTCCTTCATGCTGGTTGAGCCAGATGCATCTGTGAGAGGAAGCAGCAGAATTCGATATCACAAGTACCTCTTGAGGAAATGAAAGGAATGGGGGGGGGGGGGGGAATTGCTCTCCAACAATTAAAGTCAGATAGGCCCTAACTCAATCTAGATTGGCAAGTGCATTTACATAGCCTACTAACTGCAAGCATTTAGAATTCAGCTGCGTAAGTAAATTACAGAACTGGCCCTGTGAAGAGAAGGTGGCCCTATTCAATAGGGGATACAAACAGAATATGATCCAGTTTGGTGTAGTGATTCAGGGGAGCAGATTCTAATCTGGGGAACTGGGCTTGATTCACCAGTCTTACACGTGAAACCTACAGGATGACCTCGGGCCAGTCCCTAAGACCTCTCTAAGCCCCACCTGCCTCATGAGGTGCCTGTTTTGGGGATGGGAAGGGAAGGTAATTGTGAGCCGCTTTGAAATTCCTAAAAGGTACAGAAAAGCGGGTTATAAAAACCAACCCTTCTTCTTTTTAAATCATAAGCTCAGCATTATTATATATAAAAATGTTCTGCAGCTTTTATTATGCCACCATTTACCCCTGTGAAGTAGAATCCTGTTACTGGAGACCCAGCTTGGTGCAGTGGTTAAGAACAGGTGCATTCTAATCTGGAGAATCGGGTTTCATTCCCCCACTCTGCCACTTGAGCTGCGGAGGCTTATCTGGTGAACTAGTTTAGCATGTGCACTCCAACACACGCCAGCTGGGTGACCTTGGGCTAATCTCAGTTCTTTGGAGCTCTCTCAGCCCCACCCACCTCACAGGGTGTTTGTTGTGAGGGGGGAAGGAAAGGAGTTTGTAAGTCCCTTTTAGTCTCCTTACAGGAGTGTAACGGGGAATATAAATCCAACTCTTCTTCTTCCTCCTCCTCTTCTTCCTCCTCCTCCTTCATTCTGGTGATGGGGAGGTTTAGGTTGACTGATTTCCCTAAGACAGCCAAGGGCGCCTGAGGGACAGGAACCCAACAGGAGCATCCTATCGACAGTCACTCCAGTCCAAGCCCACTGAAATCAATTATTGTAGATCAGCAAAAGACTGCATTGCAAGTCCCCTAGACATGGGCAGATATTGGGGGGAGGGTCTTGCCATCCAGGTGCCACTTGCCTCAGTCACATGGGGGTGCATTTGGCTGCCCACCCACCCATTCCTTCCCCAACCCCTCCTTTAGGCTAGGAACAGAAAGCACTGCCAATGAGAGAGGAGTGGATTCCGGATGGGCCAAAAACAACGGTGTGAAACTGGTGTAAAATGGTGTAAAAGGGTTTGGTTGAATTCATTAACTGCTCTCACGCCACTGTGTTTGGTCTGTGGTGCAATCCGTCTGAGAGATGGTACCAGCCGGATCGAGTGAAAAAGGTGGGTGGGTGAGCCATAGCACACAAGCCCCTGCCTCCTCCATCTCTCCCCTTCACCGCTTGCAGGTCAGGATGGGAAGGTGAGAGAGGAGGGCATGGCTGGGGGCAGGGAAGTTCAGTGGTGGGCCGCACTGGAGGGAGTTCAGTTGGGGGCTGGGCATGGCAGGGGGCGGGGGGAGTTTGGCTGGGGGCTGGGGCGATATTTTGTAAAGGCATGCCACTGTTCCTAGAAGATACTCAACAGTACACTGCACAGTTGCACTGCATGTATTCTATCACACTGATATGCGCAAGATGTGGAATATTTACTATAATAACAAGCATACATTCTGAATGATTTTTTTCAGATGGCTTGCTACAGCATCAAAGATGAATGCATCAGTCCACAACCAAGCTGCACCATTTTAACAAAGTGCAGGGGTGTACAGCCCTTGGGGACAGGGGGGGGGGTCAGATTACCCCAGGCACAACGGCCGGGAGGGGATGGGACAAAATCACCTCTCCTCCCCTGCACCAACCCGGAGGCAGCCTGCAGGGAGACAGGGTTTACTTCACGCTCGACTGGAGGAAAACAGCACCTCTGCCACAGACAGACACACACACTTTGCTTTGCAGAGCACCTGCATGGATTACTGAGTGTGCATTCACTCATGCACCTCCCCCCCCCCCGGCTTAAAAAAGTGCATGCCAAAGGACCCAATCCGCCTCAGGTCTACTGCCGATGTCAGTCCTCAGGGCAGCCCTTGTGCTGTCATAAGACAAGAGGGACATCAACGAGAACCAGTCGAAAGAGAGAGGCGGAGGAGTGAGCCGCCCCCGCCCCCAAACCCCATCCTCAAGCCCGGCGGGGGCACACCGGGAGCAGGTGTTGTCCGCCGGCACCATTTCCCCCCAATATACTTCTGTCCAAGTGAAATGAAGAAATGACTCACTGTAGTTTTCCTAGGGATGGTAACTTCAGAGTGAGACCTGAAGATCTCCTGGAACGATAGTTGACCTCCAGACTCTATGGCATTATACTCTGTGGAGATCTCTCTCCTTCCCAAACCTTACCATCTTGAAGCCCCTCCCCCCCCACCCCCAAATCTCCAGGAATTTCCAACCTGGAGTAGACAATTATGTTTTTCCCTGTGGAAAAAAGTGTTCCTGGTACATCAAGGGCTGATTCCGCATGGGCCAAAAACAGCAGTGTGAAAACGGTATGAAAATGGTGTAAAAGGGTTTAAAACAGTGGCCCCTTCCGCACACGCAAAATAATGCGTTTCCAAACCACTTTCACAACTGTTTGCAAGTGGATTTTGCTATTCCGCACAGCTTCAAAGAGCACTGAAAGCAGTTTGAAAGTGCATTATTTGGCATGTGCGGAATGAGCCAGTGTAAAAGGGTTTATACTGTTTTCACACCGTTTTCACACCGCTGTTTTTGGCCCATGTGGAATCAGCCAAGGACAGTTTCACCTTCATAACTGAAATTTTCACAGTATATGAAGCTGCCCTTTTCAGAGTTCATCCAGTCTAGCATGGTTCAGCTGTCTTCGGTCTTCTACAGCTCTGCTAGTTGAAATCCCTTTCACTGAAGACATTGAGGATCGAGCCTGAGAATTTTTACAGGCAAAGCATGAACTCAATCAGAGATCTAAGCGTAAAGATGTAATATACATTCCATGTATACAGCCCTTAAATGATTACTGCAGAAAACACCAATGTTTCCTCAACAATCAGAACTTATTACAGAGTAAATATCATGCAAATGCTGAGAAGGCAGTTACCCATATGAAATGCTTATGTTTAGAAATATTCCAGAACACAAGGACGCAGTATGTTTTTAGAAAATTTAAGAAGTAAGTAGTATCTAAAAGCAGTAACATTTTAGAATCATAGGCCCCTTCGGCACACGCAGAATAATGTGTTTTCAAACCACTTTCACAACTTTGCAAGTGGATTTTGCTATTCTGCACAGCTTCAAAGAGCACTGAAAGCAGTTTGAAAGTGCATTATTCTGCATGTGCGGAATGAGCCGTAGAGTTGGAAGAGTCCACAAGGGCCATCCATTCCAGCCCCCTGCCATGTAGGAGGACACAGTCAAAGCACTCCTGACAGATGGCCATCCAGCCTCTGTTTAAAAACCTTCAAAGAAGGAGAATCCACCACATCGAATAAGGCAGATCAAATGCTTTTGTTATTCCTAGGAAAGGTTATTTCCTAGGAATGAGGAAATAGCAATATTCTTGATGTGGTTAACCAGGGTAGCCTGAAGCTAAGCAGGGTCAGCCCTGGTTGGTGCTTGGATGGAAGACCACCAAAGAATACCAGGGTTGTGACTTGGAGGTAGCCAATGGCAGACCACCTCTTAAGTGCCATTAAGTCAGGTGTGACTTGATGGCACTTTACACACACTGGAACTATTATTTTGTTCATTCATTCATTCATTCATTCATTCATTCATTCATTCATTCATTCACTCATTCACTCACTCACTCACTCACTCACTCACTCACTCACTCACTCACTCACTCACTCACTCAGTCATATTTATAAGACGCCCTCCGCCAAAGGGCTCAGGGCGGCGCACAACATCACAAAATAGCATAAAATCCCATATATAAAACCAAATAAAACATTCCAACAATAAAAACAGATGGCAACACAACAGATCTTTACCGAGGCCTTGAAACTATGTATGCATTTTAAAGCATAGAAATGTTAAAAAGCAGCTATAAGTAAATGTTTCTCCATTGCACTAAACCAGTTAAAAATACCCGGTATAGGGAGCAGCAGTGGCGTAGGAGGTTAAGAGTTTGTGTATCTAATCTGGAAGAACCGGGTCTGATTCCCAGCTCTGCCGCCTGAGCTGTGGAGGCTTATCTGGGAAATTCAGATTAGCCTGTGCACTCCCACACACGCCAGCTGGGTGATCTTGGGCTAGTCACAGCTTCTCGGAGCTCTCTCAGCCCCACCCACCTCACAGGGTGTTTGTTGTGAGGGGCGAAGGGCAAGGAGATTGTAAGCCCCTTTGAGTCTCCTACAGGAGAGAAAGGGGGGATAGAAATCCAAACTCCTCCTCCTCCTCCTCCTCCTCCTCTTCTTCTTCTTAAAACTGCCTCTCTGTTTTTTCATATATACACACCAATGTGGGAAAGGAACTAAAAATGGCTTTAAGAGGCAGGTATGAATTTTGTCAGTAGTAAATTTTTCATTCCGAGCAGCCAAAATGTAAATTAACTGCATCTGTCTATAGAAACTTCAAAGAGAGAAATGGATAAGATTAGCTAAAAATGTAGCAAATCAAGAAAAAAAATATTTCATATTTCCTTTTATAGACACATTTGAGGTCATGCTGCCATTACTTCTGGAAACACCGTCAGATGCATAAAGATCACTGACGAATGCTTAGTGTATCAAATGGAGACAAGATTCTGCAAAACTCTGCAAAATCAAGGCTGCCAGGGTCAAAACTGAATTCCCGAGGTTAGCAGATAAGATAAATGTATAAAATGTGTGATCATTTGAAACACACAATTCAACCACCGGTTGTCAAGAGAAAAGAAAACACATTGTATAAAGACAGCTAAAACCAGATTTTATCCCATAGTGCAGTGAGACAAAATATCATATTCTAATCCTCTCAAGCCACATCACTTTGTTATAACAAAAGATAAACGATACAAGAGTATTACGAATCCCACAATATAATCCGTATATACCATACGTGTTTATGATGGAAAGATGCGTACAATTTTTCGACTAACTCTTTCACATGAAGGAGAAGAGAGTTGGGATTTATTACCCACTTTTCTCAACAGCAAGGAGTCTCAAAGATATTTACAACCATCTTCCTTTTTTCCTCCCCTCAAGAGGCACCTTGTGAGGTAGGTTGGGCTAAGAGAGTTCTGAGAGAACTGTGACTAGCCCAAGGTCTTCCAGCAGGCTTCATGTGCAGGAGAGAGGAAAACAAACTTGGTTCACCAGATTAGAGTCTGCCACCCATGTGGACGAGTGGAAAACCAAACCCAGTGCTCCAAATTAGAGTCTACTGCTCTTAAGCACTACACCATGTCATGCTGTGGAATAGAATTACTGGTGCTTCAATCTTAAAAGTATTACTGAACCATAACTACTGTTGTAATCGCTGGTGTTTACATCTAATAAATGCACATGGAATCAAGTTATACAACTGCCTCGAATTATTCTTCATTGTTTAATTTCTGACTCCATAGTTGTATGATTTTGCTATAGGAAAACTGGTATCTGGAACACAATCATGAGTACATTTGCCACTGAACCCAAGATTTCTTTACTAAAAAATGAATCCATCTTGAACTAACAGTTCAACTCACAATGCGGGCGGGTGGGCAAAAGGTCTGGGGAGCCAGTGTAACCCCGGCACCAGCGTCATCGCCAGTTCCCGGATGCTAGCAAAAGGGGCCTTAAACTCCACCTCTGCCGCAGGAACTCCGCTATCCTCCTCCGCCGCAGGAACTGGTGCCAATAGGTCAGGGGTAGGGAACCTGCGGCTCTCCAGATGTTCAGGAACTACAATTCCCATCAGCCCCTACCAGCATGGCCAATTGGCCATGCTGACAGAGGCTGATGGGAATTGTAGTTCCTGAACATCTGGAGAGCCGCAGGTTCCCTACCCCTGCAATAGGTGCATTCCTGCAGGCAGAACTGACTTTAATCAGCTTCCTGAGGGCTCTCAGTCCAGGAACGCCCTCTTTTACTGAAAGCAGCTTACGCTGGCAAAAAGCCAGGCACAGGTCATTGGCATACAATCGGGAGTTTTAGGCTGTTGGTGAGTTTTCGTGGTTTTTTCCCTTCTTTGCAGCAGTTCCATATTCCTCTTAGGCTGCGATGGTGTGGCTGCGATGTCCCCTTCTGCCACCTATCTATTCCCCCCCCCCCAAATCCACATTGTTCTCCAGTCCTGCCTCCTTGGGGCCTCCTAAATTCCCCCCTGCTCCGGGATTTGAAAAAGGCCTCAGAAGCTGGGAAGGAAGGAGGTGATTCCACCTAGTTCCTCCTCCTCTCTTCCCAAGCTTCTCCTCTGCAGCCTGCCGAGAACTCGGAGCTTCCTACTGGCCTGCCATCTGGCCTCTTACAAGGGCCATACTCAATTGCAGATGAGGCCAACAGCCCATCCAGCGCTCCCACACCTGTCCTGGCCAGACCTACCAGCAACAGCTCTTTAAAAGGGCCACCTGGTGAAACTGTCATGCTACACTTCATCTGGTTGGCTGGTGGCATGGAGTCAGTGGCATGTTTGATCGCTGTGCCTATGGCATCCAGCAATGGCCTAGAAATCAATGGGAGACTTGAGCAGGACATGGAAGGACTTTGGAGTGTCCAGTCACTGAGTAGGGCGCCCCCCTTTACTGTACACAAGATGAGAAGGGGTGTCAGGGAAGCAATACAAAGAGGTGTGCATCTTGTGCACAGATCATGGAGATCTAAATGACAGCACCTGTCATCCAGGGTCAGTTGGCAAAAGCCTGATGCAACTGAACCAAACCAGTCTGATCCGGTGCTGTGACCTTGCCAGTGATTGGGCAGTGTTTGTATATTAGCAGAGCACTATCAGTGCACAATATCTGGTAGGGATTCTTGTTTACTGCGAGGCATGCTGCCGGTTTGTTCCTTGATGTTCACTGTATATAGCTTGCACCTGAAAGTAAAATTCCTTCTTTGAAGTGAAGCTACTGTGTGGTGTGGAGTTATTCGTCTGCTGTGCCAAGCCGTCTTCAACTGCACTTATCTTTCTCTGGTAACGCACCTCTCCGTTGATAAACCGCCTACTCTGTCAATTTTTGCTATTCTATCTTTGTTTACATCTTCGTTACCCTCCTAGGGAGGAGTCCGGCCGTTCCCTCTTTTTGGGGAGGCTTTTAATGAATTGGGTTATGGGACACCTGTTATTATTGTTTTGACCACTGTTTTCATGGATTTTAGTTAATGTAACAATTGTTTATGTGGTCACTATTGTGATCCTTTGTTATACATTGTATATATGCTGACGCTGTTGTGCACCGCCCAGAGCCCCTTGGGGATGGGGCAGTCTACAAATAATAATAATAATAATAATAATAATAATAATAATAATAATAATAATAATAATAATAATAATAATAAAAAGGAGGGATCACCATCAGTGACAGTCATTAGGGATATCAAGGGGGGGGGGTCATTGGCGATGGCAATGGTATCAATTCTGGTCTTTCCCTGGAAGTGTGTTGTGACTCTCTAGGAATCACTTGAACCTCCGTGGTGAAATAATAGAGTTTCTAATGATTCTTAGAGTTGATTGACATCACTTCCAGGGAAAATACAGAAGTGATGTCACACCATGGATCCAGTGGATTTTAAAACTTTTTTTTCTCCCGACTCCATTCAAGCAGGGGTGGGAAATGAGAGTCAAGGGCGATGAATCCCCATCTCTGGCCGGGGGGTGGGGGGGTGGGTTTGAAGTGAAGGCAAGCCTAGAGATTGCAAGGGAGCTGATCTCGGACAACACAGTGTGAGAATTATTTTTGAATTCTGATGGAATTGCAGTTGCTTTTAGTCTTCCCATATATTAATATCCTTTCTGAGGCTGCTGGGTATGGAGCAGTTTTTCCCCACATGCCTTCAAACCTAAGCGAGAGCCCTGTCGTGCAGAGTGAAAAGCTGCAGTACTGTAGTCAAAGCTCTGCTCACAACTTGAGCTTCATCTTGACAGAAGTCAGTTTCAGGTAGCTGGCTCGAGGTTGACTCGGCCTTCCATCCTTCCAAGGTCAGTAAAATGAGCACCAAGCTTGCTGAAGGTAAAGTTTAGAAGACTGGGGAAGGCAGCAGCAAACCACCCCATAAACACAGTCTTCCTAGTAAACGTTGGGATGTGTTGCCACCCCATGAGTCAGTAATGACCCAAAGGTTGCATAGGGGACTGCCTTTACCTTTTTAAATCAAAGAACAGAACAGGATGTTACGCTTGTTCTGTGATATTTTTGAGGCGTCTTTCTTTCCTTCTCTTTTTACATAAGCTGAGTCTTCGACTTTGGAACTGGGAACATTAATTCTCTGTAGAGAAATGAACAGGTCCCCCAGAAAACTGTGCAAGCAGTTTCCCCACAGTTGGGAAGAAATGGAGGAGGGGGAGCAGCAAGCCAGTACCTTAATGTTTCACCTTCCCTTTTCCATAACTTTTTCTACCTTGCCCCTTCTCTTGTTTTTAGCTTCCTCACCCTTTTAATATCAGTAGTGACAAGCGTGAGCAGGGGCCAGAAAACTGAACTGAGAATTAGACTGTTTCTGGGTTAGATCCTGCGCTACGTCTGCTCAGAGGAAGACCAGGCAGGAGGAGTAATAATGAACCTGATTTATTTCTGCCCAGCACGTATTTTCAGTCATTAAAAGAAAAACCATGTTGTTGTGACCTGAAAAAATTGTGTGCCACTAGGCGGAAGCAGATTACCTTTTGCTCACCAATGATACTGTCAAGTCCCTGTCCTTATTTCAGTCAAAATCTGGAATCAGGGCGAGAGGACAGAACAGCCACAGAGCATGCAGGCAGGTTTAAATTACAGAATTGGTCCCTTTAGAACAAGAAGCGCTTCACAGCAGAGGATCAAAGAGCTGAGAGGGTGTAAAATCGCCAACATCTCAGTACAGAAAAACTGAGTATTTGGAAAGATCTAAAGAAATTTGAGACGAGGATAAGGCCAAGACTGCAAAATAGCACAGGGTATTCTAGAAACGTGTAGAATACTTTTCCTTCATTACCCATCTCTTAACAAGGGATGTGTTCTGAGGCTGGAGAATATAGTTTGTAGCCATTATCTTCCACTTAAATCAACGTTAAATAGTTATATTCATTCATTCCCAACATAGTTTTGGATCCCACCCACAGCCCTGTTGGATCTACACACATTACAGCACAGGTGTCAAACTTGCGGCCCTCCAAATGTTATGGACTACAGTTCCCATCATCCCCTGCCAGCATCATGCAGCATCGGATCCCTACCCTATGTCCTGGGTAGCAATTACTCTTGAGTTATGGGTTCTCTTCCATTCCTGCGTGTATGATGTGCGTGAAAAGCGCCACTAGGTTTGAGATGATTTATGGTGACCCAATAAGGTTTTCAAGGCAAGAGACTAACAGAGGTAATTTGCCATTGCCTGCCTCTGTATAGCGACCCTAGAATTCCTGGGGGGTCTCCCATCCAAGTAGTAACCAGAGCAGACCCTGCTTAGCTTTTGAGATTGACGAGAACAGGCTCAGCTGGGGCATCTGGGTCAGGACTGTATGTTTGCTACCCAATTCAAATTGTGGCAGCAGCACACACTGAGAAGGGACTTCCATCTTTCTGAGCATGTGTGCACATGTGGGTTTCCCCAAAGAGCCAAATGGCACTTCTTTGGGATTGTTTTGGATTGGAGGAGAGACTGAAGTCCCTCCTCCACACACACCATGGCCGTGATTCGAATCAGGCACCAACCTAGATGGGAGCTGAGAAAAACCTACTACTCACATACGACCTACAAAGGACGCAGGGTAGGGACACCAGACCCAGCCTATGCATTCCATAATGTGTATGCTTCATAAGATCTCTTGAGTACAGACAATGTGTTGTACCCTACTGTCTGTGAGCAGAAGGAACATGAAGATGCTTTGTATGGCTGCTGCTCCCAAAAACAGCAATCATGGGGTTGCAGAGGAATGGATGTGAGGGCTGGTGGCCAGAGTGAGAGGGGACAAAGAGAAGTTGTCCTTGACCAGAGCCAGGGATTTTTCTGCACTGGCTCCAACCTGGTGGAATTCTGTGTTGAGCAAAATCCGAGCCTTGTGGGATCTCACACAATTCTACAGGGCTTGCAAGACACAGCTGCTCTGCCAGGCATATGGCTGAGGACAGTAGTGGTTGAAATCAGCCCCTGGCCTCTCCCCCTCTTTCCCCCGCTCCCCCTCTGCTCTGGATAGCATACTCCCCTGGTACATGGTGGATATTGCACCAGATCATCCTCCCAAGAGGCCATCTTTGGGACTGTGCCAAGCCAAATTGTTATTCATTTGTATTATATTTTAGTGTGGTTTTTAAAATTGTTATGTACCTTGTATTGTATCTTTTGTACAGTAAGCCATTCTTAGCCCAGCTTGGTCGAGAGAGGGAAGGGTATGAATAAAATGTATTGTTGTTGTTGTTGTTGTTGTTACAAAAATGCTCCCTCCTCCCAGTGCAGATGTGCTAATAGAAGAGGAAAGGAGGCTTTACCTGTATATTTCAGCAACCACCACTGCTCCTATGTCCTAGAGACAGAACTTTTCCAGAGGCCAAAAAGAACTGCAGAAATGAACAGGAATGTGGATAAATTATATTGTGCACACAGAGAATGGCAGGAAAGTGCCAATGAAGTCAATAAGGGGCTCATGGAATGATGATTGAGAGACAGTGTGGTGTAGTGGTTAGAGAATTAGACTAGGGTTTGGTTCAAAGCCCCATTCTGTATAGCTGTCAGCCTCCAGGTGGGTCCTGGATACCTCCTGCTGTTATAACTAACCTCCACGGACCGTAGAGATCAATTCCCCTAGAGAAAATATGTTACTTTGGAGGATCAACTCTATGGCATTATACTCTGCTAACCTCTCCCTCTGGAGGCTCCACATATTTCCCAACCCAGAGATGGCAACCCTATCACTCTGCCATGGAATCTTACTGGGTGACCTCAGGTCTGTCACACACTCTCTGCTGCCTTACCTACCTCACAGGGTTACTGTGAGGATAAAATGGAAGAGAACAATACAAGCCACTTTTGAGTCCTTGTTGGGGATAAATGAAATAAAGAACTCATATGCAAGACTTTTTTCTCTCTTTTGGACAGCTGATAGTATGCCATGTCATAGATATGTCAACTTCAGAAATCCCCAAATCACCTTTATCTCCTTCAATTGGATTGTTCCATGACAGATCACCACAAATATTTTGAGTCTACTCCATAATTTCCACTTTTCGATTAAAAAAAAACACCTATTATTTTATTTTTAAAAAATTATACAGGAAAACACAAACCTATCTATCTTAACATCTCGCAGGCATAATTTTATGATTTTTAATTAAGAGTATGCCACACAGTTTTTAGTTGATATTGGTGTGACAAATAATATTGTTCTATGTTTTGGTTGTGGCAGTGAGATGAAAATTTCCACGTATACATATGTCTACATATGTTCTGGTTTAAACAAATAAGATGTTTTTTAAAACCCGGTCATATAGTAGACCCAAAATTCTTCAAGCAATGTGGACTAAAGTCGCTTCTGGGGCCACTCTGGAATTAGAAGAAGAAGAGGAAGAGTTTGGATTTATAACCCCCTTTCTCTCCTGTAAGGAGAGTCAAGGTGGCTTACAAGCTCCTTTCCCTTCCTCTACCCACAACAGACACCTTGTGACGTAGGTGGAGCTGAGAGAGTACCAAAGAACTGTGACTAGCCCAAGGTCACCCAGCAGGAATGTAGGAGTGCAGAAACACATCTGGTTCACCAGATAAACCTCTGCCACTCAGGTGGAGGACTGGGGAATCAAACCCGGTTCTCCAGATTAGAATCCACCTGCTCTTAACCACTACACCACGCTGGTTCTCTGTTAGGGACCTTGAAGTCTAAGCTTTGTTAGGTGCTGTGTGGTTTCCGGGCTGTATGGCCGTGTTCTAGCAGCATTCTCTCCTGACGTTTCGCCTGCATCTGTGGCTGGCATCTTCAGAGGATCTCAGCCACAGATGCAGGCGAAACGTCAGGAGAGCACCCCCCCCCCCCCCCCCCCCCCCCCCGGGCCCCCACCCCCCCCCCCCCACACGCCCGCCCCCCCCCCGCGCCTCCCCCCCCCACGCCGCCCCCCGCCCCGCCCCCCCCCCCCCCACCCCCCCCCCCCCCCCCCCCCCCCCCCCCCCACCCCCCCCCCCCCCCACCCCCCCCCCCCCCCACCCCCCCCCCCCCCCACCCCCCCCCCCCCCCACCCCCCCCCCCCCCCACCCCCCCCCCCCCCCACCCCCCCCCCCCCCCACCCCCCCCCCCCCCCACCCCCCCCCCCCCCCACCCCCCCCCCCCCCCACCCCCCCCCCCCCCCACCCCCCCCCCCCCCCACCCCCCCCCCCCCCCACCCCCCCCCCCCCCCACCCCCCCCCCCCCCCACCCCCCCCCCCCCCCACCCCCCCCCCCCCCCACCCCCCCCCCCCCCCACCCCCCCCCCCCCCCACCCCCCCCCCCCCCCACCCCCCCCCCCCCCCACCCCCCCCCCCCCCCACCCCCCCCCCCCCCCACCCCCCCCCCCCCCCACCCCCCCCCCCCCCCACCCCCCCCCCCCCCCACCCCCCCCCCCCCCCACCCCCCCCCCCCCCCACCCCCCCCCCCCCCCACCCCCCCCCCCCCCCACCCCCCCCCCCCCCCACCCCCCCCCCCCCCCACCCCCCCCCCCCCCCACCCCCCCCCCCCCCCACCCCCCCCCCCCCCCACCCCCCCCCCCCCCCACCCCCCCCCCCCCCCACCCCCCCCCCCCCCCACCCCCCCCCCCCCCCACCCCCCCCCCCCCCCACCCCCCCCCCCCCCCACCCCCCCCCCCCCCCACCCCCCCCCCCCCCCACCCCCCCCCCCCCCCACCCCCCCCCCCCCCCACCCCCCCCCCCCCCCACCCCCCCCCCCCCCCACCCCCCCCCCCCCCCACCCCCCCCCCCCCCCACCCCCCCCCCCCCCCACCCCCCCCCCCCCCCACCCCCCCCCCCCCCCACCCCCCCCCCCCCCCACCCCCCCCCCCCCCCACCCCCCCCCCCCCCCACCCCCCCCCCCCCCCACCCCCCCCCCCCCCCACCCCCCCCCCCCCCCACCCCCCCCCCCCCCCACCCCCCCCCCCCCCCACCCCCCCCCCCCCCCACCCCCCCCCCCCCCCACCCCCCCCCCCCCCCACCCCCCCCCCCCCCCACCCCCCCCCCCCCCCACCCCCCCCCCCCCCCACCCCCCCCCCCCCCCACCCCCCCCCCCCCCCACCCCCCCCCCCCCCCACCCCCCCCCCCCCCCACCCCCCCCCCCCCCCACCCCCCCCCCCCCCCACCCCCCCCCCCCCCCACCCCCCCCCCCCCCCACCCCCCCCCCCCCCCACCCCCCCCCCCCCCCACCCCCCCCCCCCCCCACCCCCCCCCCCCCCCACCCCCCCCCCCCCCCACCCCCCCCCCCCCCCACCCCCCCCCCCCCCCACCCCCCCCCCCCCCCACCCCCCCCCCCCCCCACCCCCCCCCCCCCCCACCCCCCCCCCCCCCCACCCCCCCCCCCCCCCACCCCCCCCCCCCCCCACCCCCCCCCCCCCCCACCCCCCCCCCCCCCCACCCCCCCCCCCCCCCACCCCCCCCCCCCCCCACCCCCCCCCCCCCCCACCCCCCCCCCCCCCCACCCCCCCCCCCCCCCACCCCCCCCCCCCCCCACCCCCCCCCCCCCCCACCCCCCCCCCCCCCCACCCCCCCCCCCCCCCACCCCCCCCCCCCCCCACCCCCCCCCCCCCCCACCCCCCCCCCCCCCCACCCCCCCCCCCCCCCACCCCCCCCCCCCCCCACCCCCCCCCCCCCCCACCCCCCCCCCCCCCCACCCCCCCCCCCCCCCACCCCCCCCCCCCCCCACCCCCCCCCCCCCCCACCCCCCCCCCCCCCCACCCCCCCCCCCCCCCACCCCCCCCCCCCCCCACCCCCCCCCCCCCCCACCCCCCCCCCCCCCCACCCCCCCCCCCCCCCACCCCCCCCCCCCCCCACCCCCCCCCCCCCCCACCCCCCCCCCCCCCCACCCCCCCCCCCCCCCACCCCCCCCCCCCCCCACCCCCCCCCCCCCCCACCCCCCCCCCCCCCCACCCCCCCCCCCCCCCACCCCCCCCCCCCCCCACCCCCCCCCCCCCCCACCCCCCCCCCCCCCCACCCCCCCCCCCCCCCACCCCCCCCCCCCCCCACCCCCCCCCCCCCCCACCCCCCCCCCCCCCCACCCCCCCCCCCCCCCACCCCCCCCCCCCCCCACCCCCCCCCCCCCCCACCCCCCCCCCCCCCCACCCCCCCCCCCCCCCACCCCCCCCCCCCCCCACCCCCCCCCCCCCCCACCCCCCCCCCCCCCCACCCCCCCCCCCCCCCACCCCCCCCCCCCCCCACCCCCCCCCCCCCCCACCCCCCCCCCCCCCCACCCCCCCCCCCCCCCACCCCCCCCCCCCCCCACCCCCCCCCCCCCCCACCCCCCCCCCCCCCCACCCCCCCCCCCCCCCACCCCCCCCCCCCCCCACCCCCCCCCCCCCCCACCCCCCCCCCCCCCCACCCCCCCCCCCCCCCACCCCCCCCCCCCCCCACCCCCCCCCCCCCCCACCCCCCCCCCCCCCCACCCCCCCCCCCCCCCACCCCCCCCCCCCCCCACCCCCCCCCCCCCCCACCCCCCCCCCCCCCCACCCCCCCCCCCCCCCACCCCCCCCCCCCCCCACCCCCCCCCCCCCCCACCCCCCCCCCCCCCCACCCCCCCCCCCCCCCACCCCCCCCCCCCCCCACCCCCCCCCCCCCCCACCCCCCCCCCCCCCCACCCCCCCCCCCCCCCACCCCCCCCCCCCCCCACCCCCCCCCCCCCCCACCCCCCCCCCCCCCCACCCCCCCCCCCCCCCACCCCCCCCCCCCCCCACCCCCCCCCCCCCCCACCCCCCCCCCCCCCCACCCCCCCCCCCCCCCACCCCCCCCCCCCCCCACCCCCCCCCCCCCCCACCCCCCCCCCCCCCCACCCCCCCCCCCCCCCACCCCCCCCCCCCCCCACCCCCCCCCCCCCCCACCCCCCCCCCCCCCCACCCCCCCCCCCCCCCACCCCCCCCCCCCCCCACCCCCCCCCCCCCCCACCCCCCCCCCCCCCCACCCCCCCCCCCCCCCACCCCCCCCCCCCCCCACCCCCCCCCCCCCCCACCCCCCCCCCCCCCCACCCCCCCCCCCCCCCACCCCCCCCCCCCCCCACCCCCCCCCCCCCCCACCCCCCCCCCCCCCCACCCCCCCCCCCCCCCACCCCCCCCCCCCCCCACCCCCCCCCCCCCCCACCCCCCCCCCCCCCCACCCCCCCCCCCCCCCACCCCCCCCCCCCCCCACCCCCCCCCCCCCCCACCCCCCCCCCCCCCCACCCCCCCCCCCCCCCACCCCCCCCCCCCCCCACCCCCCCCCCCCCCCACCCCCCCCCCCCCCCACCCCCCCCCCCCCCCACCCCCCCCCCCCCCCACCCCCCCCCCCCCCCACCCCCCCCCCCCCCCACCCCCCCCCCCCCCCACCCCCCCCCCCCCCCACCCCCCCCCCCCCCCACCCCCCCCCCCCCCCACCCCCCCCCCCCCCCACCCCCCCCCCCCCCCACCCCCCCCCCCCCCCACCCCCCCCCCCCCCCACCCCCCCCCCCCCCCACCCCCCCCCCCCCCCACCCCCCCCCCCCCCCACCCCCCCCCCCCCCCACCCCCCCCCCCCCCCACCCCCCCCCCCCCCCACCCCCCCCCCCCCCCACCCCCCCCCCCCCCCACCCCCCCCCCCCCCCACCCCCCCCCCCCCCCACCCCCCCCCCCCCCCACCCCCCCCCCCCCCCACCCCCCCCCCCCCCCACCCCCCCCCCCCCCCACCCCCCCCCCCCCCCACCCCCCCCCCCCCCCACCCCCCCCCCCCCCCACCCCCCCCCCCCCCCACCCCCCCCCCCCCCCACCCCCCCCCCCCCCCACCCCCCCCCCCCCCCACCCCCCCCCCCCCCCACCCCCCCCCCCCCCCACCCCCCCCCCCCCCCACCCCCCCCCCCCCCCACCCCCCCCCCCCCCCACCCCCCCCCCCCCCCACCCCCCCCCCCCCCCACCCCCCCCCCCCCCCACCCCCCCCCCCCCCCACCCCCCCCCCCCCCCACCCCCCCCCCCCCCCACCCCCCCCCCCCCCCACCCCCCCCCCCCCCCACCCCCCCCCCCCCCCACCCCCCCCCCCCCCCACCCCCCCCCCCCCCCACCCCCCCCCCCCCCCACCCCCCCCCCCCCCCACCCCCCCCCCCCCCCACCCCCCCCCCCCCCCACCCCCCCCCCCCCCCACCCCCCCCCCCCCCCACCCCCCCCCCCCCCCACCCCCCCCCCCCCCCACCCCCCCCCCCCCCCACCCCCCCCCCCCCCCACCCCCCCCCCCCCCCACCCCCCCCCCCCCCCACCCCCCCCCCCCCCCACCCCCCCCCCCCCCCACCCCCCCCCCCCCCCACCCCCCCCCCCCCCCACCCCCCCCCCCCCCCACCCCCCCCCCCCCCCACCCCCCCCCCCCCCCACCCCCCCCCCCCCCCACCCCCCCCCCCCCCCACCCCCCCCCCCCCCCACCCCCCCCCCCCCCCACCCCCCCCCCCCCCCACCCCCCCCCCCCCCCACCCCCCCCCCCCCCCACCCCCCCCCCCCCCCACCCCCCCCCCCCCCCACCCCCCCCCCCCCCCACCCCCCCCCCCCCCCACCCCCCCCCCCCCCCACCCCCCCCCCCCCCCACCCCCCCCCCCCCCCACCCCCCCCCCCCCCCACCCCCCCCCCCCCCCACCCCCCCCCCCCCCCACCCCCCCCCCCCCCCACCCCCCCCCCCCCCCACCCCCCCCCCCCCCCACCCCCCCCCCCCCCCACCCCCCCCCCCCCCCACCCCCCCCCCCCCCCACCCCCCCCCCCCCCCACCCCCCCCCCCCCCCACCCCCCCCCCCCCCCACCCCCCCCCCCCCCCACCCCCCCCCCCCCCCACCCCCCCCCCCCCCCACCCCCCCCCCCCCCCACCCCCCCCCCCCCCCACCCCCCCCCCCCCCCACCCCCCCCCCCCCCCACCCCCCCCCCCCCCCACCCCCCCCCCCCCCCACCCCCCCCCCCCCCCACCCCCCCCCCCCCCCACCCCCCCCCCCCCCCACCCCCCCCCCCCCCCACCCCCCCCCCCCCCCACCCCCCCCCCCCCCCACCCCCCCCCCCCCCCACCCCCCCCCCCCCCCACCCCCCCCCCCCCCCACCCCCCCCCCCCCCCACCCCCCCCCCCCCCCACCCCCCCCCCCCCCCACCCCCCCCCCCCCCCACCCCCCCCCCCCCCCACCCCCCCCCCCCCCCACCCCCCCCCCCCCCCACCCCCCCCCCCCCCCACCCCCCCCCCCCCCCACCCCCCCCCCCCCCCACCCCCCCCCCCCCCCACCCCCCCCCCCCCCCACCCCCCCCCCCCCCCACCCCCCCCCCCCCCCACCCCCCCCCCCCCCCACCCCCCCCCCCCCCCACCCCCCCCCCCCCCCACCCCCCCCCCCCCCCACCCCCCCCCCCCCCCACCCCCCCCCCCCCCCACCCCCCCCCCCCCCCACCCCCCCCCCCCCCCACCCCCCCCCCCCCCCACCCCCCCCCCCCCCCACCCCCCCCCCCCCCCACCCCCCCCCCCCCCCACCCCCCCCCCCCCCCACCCCCCCCCCCCCCCACCCCCCCCCCCCCCCACCCCCCCCCCCCCCCACCCCCCCCCCCCCCCACCCCCCCCCCCCCCCACCCCCCCCCCCCCCCACCCCCCCCCCCCCCCACCCCCCCCCCCCCCCACCCCCCCCCCCCCCCACCCCCCCCCCCCCCCACCCCCCCCCCCCCCCACCCCCCCCCCCCCCCACCCCCCCCCCCCCCCACCCCCCCCCCCCCCCACCCCCCCCCCCCCCCACCCCCCCCCCCCCCCACCCCCCCCCCCCCCCACCCCCCCCCCCCCCCACCCCCCCCCCCCCCCACCCCCCCCCCCCCCCACCCCCCCCCCCCCCCACCCCCCCCCCCCCCCACCCCCCCCCCCCCCCACCCCCCCCCCCCCCCACCCCCCCCCCCCCCCACCCCCCCCCCCCCCCACCCCCCCCCCCCCCCACCCCCCCCCCCCCCCACCCCCCCCCCCCCCCACCCCCCCCCCCCCCCACCCCCCCCCCCCCCCACCCCCCCCCCCCCCCACCCCCCCCCCCCCCCACCCCCCCCCCCCCCCACCCCCCCCCCCCCCCACCCCCCCCCCCCCCCACCCCCCCCCCCCCCCACCCCCCCCCCCCCCCACCCCCCCCCCCCCCCACCCCCCCCCCCCCCCACCCCCCCCCCCCCCCACCCCCCCCCCCCCCCACCCCCCCCCCCCCCCACCCCCCCCCCCCCCCACCCCCCCCCCCCCCCACCCCCCCCCCCCCCCACCCCCCCCCCCCCCCACCCCCCCCCCCCCCCACCCCCCCCCCCCCCCACCCCCCCCCCCCCCCACCCCCCCCCCCCCCCACCCCCCCCCCCCCCCACCCCCCCCCCCCCCCACCCCCCCCCCCCCCCACCCCCCCCCCCCCCCACCCCCCCCCCCCCCCACCCCCCCCCCCCCCCACCCCCCCCCCCCCCCACCCCCCCCCCCCCCCACCCCCCCCCCCCCCCACCCCCCCCCCCCCCCACCCCCCCCCCCCCCCACCCCCCCCCCCCCCCACCCCCCCCCCCCCCCACCCCCCCCCCCCCCCACCCCCCCCCCCCCCCACCCCCCCCCCCCCCCACCCCCCCCCCCCCCCACCCCCCCCCCCCCCCACCCCCCCCCCCCCCCACCCCCCCCCCCCCCCACCCCCCCCCCCCCCCACCCCCCCCCCCCCCCACCCCCCCCCCCCCCCACCCCCCCCCCCCCCCACCCCCCCCCCCCCCCACCCCCCCCCCCCCCCACCCCCCCCCCCCCCCACCCCCCCCCCCCCCCACCCCCCCCCCCCCCCACCCCCCCCCCCCCCCACCCCCCCCCCCCCCCACCCCCCCCCCCCCCCACCCCCCCCCCCCCCCACCCCCCCCCCCCCCCACCCCCCCCCCCCCCCACCCCCCCCCCCCCCCACCCCCCCCCCCCCCCACCCCCCCCCCCCCCCACCCCCCCCCCCCCCCACCCCCCCCCCCCCCCACCCCCCCCCCCCCCCACCCCCCCCCCCCCCCACCCCCCCCCCCCCCCACCCCCCCCCCCCCCCACCCCCCCCCCCCCCCACCCCCCCCCCCCCCCACCCCCCCCCCCCCCCACCCCCCCCCCCCCCCACCCCCCCCCCCCCCCACCCCCCCCCCCCCCCACCCCCCCCCCCCCCCACCCCCCCCCCCCCCCACCCCCCCCCCCCCCCACCCCCCCCCCCCCCCACCCCCCCCCCCCCCCACCCCCCCCCCCCCCCACCCCCCCCCCCCCCCACCCCCCCCCCCCCCCACCCCCCCCCCCCCCCACCCCCCCCCCCCCCCACCCCCCCCCCCCCCCACCCCCCCCCCCCCCCACCCCCCCCCCCCCCCACCCCCCCCCCCCCCCACCCCCCCCCCCCCCCACCCCCCCCCCCCCCCACCCCCCCCCCCCCCCACCCCCCCCCCCCCCCACCCCCCCCCCCCCCCACCCCCCCCCCCCCCCACCCCCCCCCCCCCCCACCCCCCCCCCCCCCCACCCCCCCCCCCCCCCACCCCCCCCCCCCCCCACCCCCCCCCCCCCCCACCCCCCCCCCCCCCCACCCCCCCCCCCCCCCACCCCCCCCCCCCCCCACCCCCCCCCCCCCCCACCCCCCCCCCCCCCCACCCCCCCCCCCCCCCACCCCCCCCCCCCCCCACCCCCCCCCCCCCCCACCCCCCCCCCCCCCCACCCCCCCCCCCCCCCACCCCCCCCCCCCCCCACCCCCCCCCCCCCCCACCCCCCCCCCCCCCCACCCCCCCCCCCCCCCACCCCCCCCCCCCCCCACCCCCCCCCCCCCCCACCCCCCCCCCCCCCCACCCCCCCCCCCCCCCACCCCCCCCCCCCCCCACCCCCCCCCCCCCCCACCCCCCCCCCCCCCCACCCCCCCCCCCCCCCACCCCCCCCCCCCCCCACCCCCCCCCCCCCCCACCCCCCCCCCCCCCCACCCCCCCCCCCCCCCACCCCCCCCCCCCCCCACCCCCCCCCCCCCCCACCCCCCCCCCCCCCCACCCCCCCCCCCCCCCACCCCCCCCCCCCCCCACCCCCCCCCCCCCCCACCCCCCCCCCCCCCCACCCCCCCCCCCCCCCACCCCCCCCCCCCCCCACCCCCCCCCCCCCCCACCCCCCCCCCCCCCCACCCCCCCCCCCCCCCACCCCCCCCCCCCCCCACCCCCCCCCCCCCCCACCCCCCCCCCCCCCCACCCCCCCCCCCCCCCACCCCCCCCCCCCCCCACCCCCCCCCCCCCCCACCCCCCCCCCCCCCCACCCCCCCCCCCCCCCACCCCCCCCCCCCCCCACCCCCCCCCCCCCCCACCCCCCCCCCCCCCCACCCCCCCCCCCCCCCACCCCCCCCCCCCCCCACCCCCCCCCCCCCCCACCCCCCCCCCCCCCCACCCCCCCCCCCCCCCACCCCCCCCCCCCCCCACCCCCCCCCCCCCCCACCCCCCCCCCCCCCCACCCCCCCCCCCCCCCACCCCCCCCCCCCCCCACCCCCCCCCCCCCCCACCCCCCCCCCCCCCCACCCCCCCCCCCCCCCACCCCCCCCCCCCCCCACCCCCCCCCCCCCCCACCCCCCCCCCCCCCCACCCCCCCCCCCCCCCACCCCCCCCCCCCCCCACCCCCCCCCCCCCCCACCCCCCCCCCCCCCCACCCCCCCCCCCCCCCACCCCCCCCCCCCCCCACCCCCCCCCCCCCCCACCCCCCCCCCCCCCCACCCCCCCCCCCCCCCACCCCCCCCCCCCCCCACCCCCCCCCCCCCCCACCCCCCCCCCCCCCCACCCCCCCCCCCCCCCACCCCCCCCCCCCCCCACCCCCCCCCCCCCCCACCCCCCCCCCCCCCCACCCCCCCCCCCCCCCACCCCCCCCCCCCCCCACCCCCCCCCCCCCCCACCCCCCCCCCCCCCCACCCCCCCCCCCCCCCACCCCCCCCCCCCCCCACCCCCCCCCCCCCCCACCCCCCCCCCCCCCCACCCCCCCCCCCCCCCACCCCCCCCCCCCCCCACCCCCCCCCCCCCCCACCCCCCCCCCCCCCCACCCCCCCCCCCCCCCACCCCCCCCCCCCCCCACCCCCCCCCCCCCCCACCCCCCCCCCCCCCCACCCCCCCCCCCCCCCACCCCCCCCCCCCCCCACCCCCCCCCCCCCCCACCCCCCCCCCCCCCCACCCCCCCCCCCCCCCACCCCCCCCCCCCCCCACCCCCCCCCCCCCCCACCCCCCCCCCCCCCCACCCCCCCCCCCCCCCACCCCCCCCCCCCCCCACCCCCCCCCCCCCCCACCCCCCCCCCCCCCCACCCCCCCCCCCCCCCACCCCCCCCCCCCCCCACCCCCCCCCCCCCCCACCCCCCCCCCCCCCCACCCCCCCCCCCCCCCACCCCCCCCCCCCCCCACCCCCCCCCCCCCCCACCCCCCCCCCCCCCCACCCCCCCCCCCCCCCACCCCCCCCCCCCCCCACCCCCCCCCCCCCCCACCCCCCCCCCCCCCCACCCCCCCCCCCCCCCACCCCCCCCCCCCCCCACCCCCCCCCCCCCCCACCCCCCCCCCCCCCCACCCCCCCCCCCCCCCACCCCCCCCCCCCCCCACCCCCCCCCCCCCCCACCCCCCCCCCCCCCCACCCCCCCCCCCCCCCACCCCCCCCCCCCCCCACCCCCCCCCCCCCCCACCCCCCCCCCCCCCCACCCCCCCCCCCCCCCACCCCCCCCCCCCCCCACCCCCCCCCCCCCCCACCCCCCCCCCCCCCCACCCCCCCCCCCCCCCACCCCCCCCCCCCCCCACCCCCCCCCCCCCCCACCCCCCCCCCCCCCCACCCCCCCCCCCCCCCACCCCCCCCCCCCCCCACCCCCCCCCCCCCCCACCCCCCCCCCCCCCCACCCCCCCCCCCCCCCACCCCCCCCCCCCCCCACCCCCCCCCCCCCCCACCCCCCCCCCCCCCCACCCCCCCCCCCCCCCACCCCCCCCCCCCCCCACCCCCCCCCCCCCCCACCCCCCCCCCCCCCCACCCCCCCCCCCCCCCACCCCCCCCCCCCCCCACCCCCCCCCCCCCCCACCCCCCCCCCCCCCCACCCCCCCCCCCCCCCACCCCCCCCCCCCCCCACCCCCCCCCCCCCCCACCCCCCCCCCCCCCCACCCCCCCCCCCCCCCACCCCCCCCCCCCCCCACCCCCCCCCCCCCCCACCCCCCCCCCCCCCCACCCCCCCCCCCCCCCACCCCCCCCCCCCCCCACCCCCCCCCCCCCCCACCCCCCCCCCCCCCCACCCCCCCCCCCCCCCACCCCCCCCCCCCCCCACCCCCCCCCCCCCCCACCCCCCCCCCCCCCCACCCCCCCCCCCCCCCACCCCCCCCCCCCCCCACCCCCCCCCCCCCCCACCCCCCCCCCCCCCCACCCCCCCCCCCCCCCACCCCCCCCCCCCCCCACCCCCCCCCCCCCCCACCCCCCCCCCCCCCCACCCCCCCCCCCCCCCACCCCCCCCCCCCCCCACCCCCCCCCCCCCCCACCCCCCCCCCCCCCCACCCCCCCCCCCCCCCACCCCCCCCCCCCCCCACCCCCCCCCCCCCCCACCCCCCCCCCCCCCCACCCCCCCCCCCCCCCACCCCCCCCCCCCCCCACCCCCCCCCCCCCCCACCCCCCCCCCCCCCCACCCCCCCCCCCCCCCACCCCCCCCCCCCCCCACCCCCCCCCCCCCCCACCCCCCCCCCCCCCCACCCCCCCCCCCCCCCACCCCCCCCCCCCCCCACCCCCCCCCCCCCCCACCCCCCCCCCCCCCCACCCCCCCCCCCCCCCACCCCCCCCCCCCCCCACCCCCCCCCCCCCCCACCCCCCCCCCCCCCCACCCCCCCCCCCCCCCACCCCCCCCCCCCCCCACCCCCCCCCCCCCCCACCCCCCCCCCCCCCCACCCCCCCCCCCCCCCACCCCCCCCCCCCCCCACCCCCCCCCCCCCCCACCCCCCCCCCCCCCCACCCCCCCCCCCCCCCACCCCCCCCCCCCCCCACCCCCCCCCCCCCCCACCCCCCCCCCCCCCCACCCCCCCCCCCCCCCACCCCCCCCCCCCCCCACCCCCCCCCCCCCCCACCCCCCCCCCCCCCCACCCCCCCCCCCCCCCACCCCCCCCCCCCCCCACCCCCCCCCCCCCCCACCCCCCCCCCCCCCCACCCCCCCCCCCCCCCACCCCCCCCCCCCCCCACCCCCCCCCCCCCCCACCCCCCCCCCCCCCCACCCCCCCCCCCCCCCACCCCCCCCCCCCCCCACCCCCCCCCCCCCCCACCCCCCCCCCCCCCCACCCCCCCCCCCCCCCACCCCCCCCCCCCCCCACCCCCCCCCCCCCCCACCCCCCCCCCCCCCCACCCCCCCCCCCCCCCACCCCCCCCCCCCCCCACCCCCCCCCCCCCCCACCCCCCCCCCCCCCCACCCCCCCCCCCCCCCACCCCCCCCCCCCCCCACCCCCCCCCCCCCCCACCCCCCCCCCCCCCCACCCCCCCCCCCCCCCACCCCCCCCCCCCCCCACCCCCCCCCCCCCCCACCCCCCCCCCCCCCCACCCCCCCCCCCCCCCACCCCCCCCCCCCCCCACCCCCCCCCCCCCCCACCCCCCCCCCCCCCCACCCCCCCCCCCCCCCACCCCCCCCCCCCCCCACCCCCCCCCCCCCCCACCCCCCCCCCCCCCCACCCCCCCCCCCCCCCACCCCCCCCCCCCCCCACCCCCCCCCCCCCCCACCCCCCCCCCCCCCCACCCCCCCCCCCCCCCACCCCCCCCCCCCCCCACCCCCCCCCCCCCCCACCCCCCCCCCCCCCCACCCCCCCCCCCCCCCACCCCCCCCCCCCCCCACCCCCCCCCCCCCCCACCCCCCCCCCCCCCCACCCCCCCCCCCCCCCACCCCCCCCCCCCCCCACCCCCCCCCCCCCCCACCCCCCCCCCCCCCCACCCCCCCCCCCCCCCACCCCCCCCCCCCCCCACCCCCCCCCCCCCCCACCCCCCCCCCCCCCCACCCCCCCCCCCCCCCACCCCCCCCCCCCCCCACCCCCCCCCCCCCCCACCCCCCCCCCCCCCCACCCCCCCCCCCCCCCACCCCCCCCCCCCCCCACCCCCCCCCCCCCCCACCCCCCCCCCCCCCCACCCCCCCCCCCCCCCACCCCCCCCCCCCCCCACCCCCCCCCCCCCCCACCCCCCCCCCCCCCCACCCCCCCCCCCCCCCACCCCCCCCCCCCCCCACCCCCCCCCCCCCCCACCCCCCCCCCCCCCCACCCCCCCCCCCCCCCACCCCCCCCCCCCCCCACCCCCCCCCCCCCCCACCCCCCCCCCCCCCCACCCCCCCCCCCCCCCACCCCCCCCCCCCCCCACCCCCCCCCCCCCCCACCCCCCCCCCCCCCCACCCCCCCCCCCCCCCACCCCCCCCCCCCCCCACCCCCCCCCCCCCCCACCCCCCCCCCCCCCCACCCCCCCCCCCCCCCACCCCCCCCCCCCCCCACCCCCCCCCCCCCCCACCCCCCCCCCCCCCCACCCCCCCCCCCCCCCACCCCCCCCCCCCCCCACCCCCCCCCCCCCCCACCCCCCCCCCCCCCCACCCCCCCCCCCCCCCACCCCCCCCCCCCCCCACCCCCCCCCCCCCCCACCCCCCCCCCCCCCCACCCCCCCCCCCCCCCACCCCCCCCCCCCCCCACCCCCCCCCCCCCCCACCCCCCCCCCCCCCCACCCCCCCCCCCCCCCACCCCCCCCCCCCCCCACCCCCCCCCCCCCCCACCCCCCCCCCCCCCCACCCCCCCCCCCCCCCACCCCCCCCCCCCCCCACCCCCCCCCCCCCCCACCCCCCCCCCCCCCCACCCCCCCCCCCCCCCACCCCCCCCCCCCCCCACCCCCCCCCCCCCCCACCCCCCCCCCCCCCCACCCCCCCCCCCCCCCACCCCCCCCCCCCCCCACCCCCCCCCCCCCCCACCCCCCCCCCCCCCCACCCCCCCCCCCCCCCACCCCCCCCCCCCCCCACCCCCCCCCCCCCCCACCCCCCCCCCCCCCCACCCCCCCCCCCCCCCACCCCCCCCCCCCCCCACCCCCCCCCCCCCCCACCCCCCCCCCCCCCCACCCCCCCCCCCCCCCACCCCCCCCCCCCCCCACCCCCCCCCCCCCCCACCCCCCCCCCCCCCCACCCCCCCCCCCCCCCACCCCCCCCCCCCCCCACCCCCCCCCCCCCCCACCCCCCCCCCCCCCCACCCCCCCCCCCCCCCACCCCCCCCCCCCCCCACCCCCCCCCCCCCCCACCCCCCCCCCCCCCCACCCCCCCCCCCCCCCACCCCCCCCCCCCCCCACCCCCCCCCCCCCCCACCCCCCCCCCCCCCCACCCCCCCCCCCCCCCACCCCCCCCCCCCCCCACCCCCCCCCCCCCCCACCCCCCCCCCCCCCCACCCCCCCCCCCCCCCACCCCCCCCCCCCCCCACCCCCCCCCCCCCCCACCCCCCCCCCCCCCCACCCCCCCCCCCCCCCACCCCCCCCCCCCCCCACCCCCCCCCCCCCCCACCCCCCCCCCCCCCCACCCCCCCCCCCCCCCACCCCCCCCCCCCCCCACCCCCCCCCCCCCCCACCCCCCCCCCCCCCCACCCCCCCCCCCCCCCACCCCCCCCCCCCCCCACCCCCCCCCCCCCCCACCCCCCCCCCCCCCCACCCCCCCCCCCCCCCACCCCCCCCCCCCCCCACCCCCCCCCCCCCCCACCCCCCCCCCCCCCCACCCCCCCCCCCCCCCACCCCCCCCCCCCCCCACCCCCCCCCCCCCCCACCCCCCCCCCCCCCCACCCCCCCCCCCCCCCACCCCCCCCCCCCCCCACCCCCCCCCCCCCCCACCCCCCCCCCCCCCCACCCCCCCCCCCCCCCACCCCCCCCCCCCCCCACCCCCCCCCCCCCCCACCCCCCCCCCCCCCCACCCCCCCCCCCCCCCACCCCCCCCCCCCCCCACCCCCCCCCCCCCCCACCCCCCCCCCCCCCCACCCCCCCCCCCCCCCACCCCCCCCCCCCCCCACCCCCCCCCCCCCCCACCCCCCCCCCCCCCCACCCCCCCCCCCCCCCACCCCCCCCCCCCCCCACCCCCCCCCCCCCCCACCCCCCCCCCCCCCCACCCCCCCCCCCCCCCACCCCCCCCCCCCCCCACCCCCCCCCCCCCCCACCCCCCCCCCCCCCCACCCCCCCCCCCCCCCACCCCCCCCCCCCCCCACCCCCCCCCCCCCCCACCCCCCCCCCCCCCCACCCCCCCCCCCCCCCACCCCCCCCCCCCCCCACCCCCCCCCCCCCCCACCCCCCCCCCCCCCCACCCCCCCCCCCCCCCACCCCCCCCCCCCCCCACCCCCCCCCCCCCCCACCCCCCCCCCCCCCCACCCCCCCCCCCCCCCACCCCCCCCCCCCCCCACCCCCCCCCCCCCCCACCCCCCCCCCCCCCCACCCCCCCCCCCCCCCACCCCCCCCCCCCCCCACCCCCCCCCCCCCCCACCCCCCCCCCCCCCCACCCCCCCCCCCCCCCACCCCCCCCCCCCCCCACCCCCCCCCCCCCCCACCCCCCCCCCCCCCCACCCCCCCCCCCCCCCACCCCCCCCCCCCCCCACCCCCCCCCCCCCCCACCCCCCCCCCCCCCCACCCCCCCCCCCCCCCACCCCCCCCCCCCCCCACCCCCCCCCCCCCCCACCCCCCCCCCCCCCCACCCCCCCCCCCCCCCACCCCCCCCCCCCCCCACCCCCCCCCCCCCCCACCCCCCCCCCCCCCCACCCCCCCCCCCCCCCACCCCCCCCCCCCCCCACCCCCCCCCCCCCCCACCCCCCCCCCCCCCCACCCCCCCCCCCCCCCACCCCCCCCCCCCCCCACCCCCCCCCCCCCCCACCCCCCCCCCCCCCCACCCCCCCCCCCCCCCACCCCCCCCCCCCCCCACCCCCCCCCCCCCCCACCCCCCCCCCCCCCCACCCCCCCCCCCCCCCACCCCCCCCCCCCCCCACCCCCCCCCCCCCCCACCCCCCCCCCCCCCCACCCCCCCCCCCCCCCACCCCCCCCCCCCCCCACCCCCCCCCCCCCCCACCCCCCCCCCCCCCCACCCCCCCCCCCCCCCACCCCCCCCCCCCCCCACCCCCCCCCCCCCCCACCCCCCCCCCCCCCCACCCCCCCCCCCCCCCACCCCCCCCCCCCCCCACCCCCCCCCCCCCCCACCCCCCCCCCCCCCCACCCCCCCCCCCCCCCACCCCCCCCCCCCCCCACCCCCCCCCCCCCCCACCCCCCCCCCCCCCCACCCCCCCCCCCCCCCACCCCCCCCCCCCCCCACCCCCCCCCCCCCCCACCCCCCCCCCCCCCCACCCCCCCCCCCCCCCACCCCCCCCCCCCCCCACCCCCCCCCCCCCCCACCCCCCCCCCCCCCCACCCCCCCCCCCCCCCACCCCCCCCCCCCCCCACCCCCCCCCCCCCCCACCCCCCCCCCCCCCCACCCCCCCCCCCCCCCACCCCCCCCCCCCCCCACCCCCCCCCCCCCCCACCCCCCCCCCCCCCCACCCCCCCCCCCCCCCACCCCCCCCCCCCCCCACCCCCCCCCCCCCCCACCCCCCCCCCCCCCCACCCCCCCCCCCCCCCACCCCCCCCCCCCCCCACCCCCCCCCCCCCCCACCCCCCCCCCCCCCCACCCCCCCCCCCCCCCACCCCCCCCCCCCCCCACCCCCCCCCCCCCCCACCCCCCCCCCCCCCCACCCCCCCCCCCCCCCACCCCCCCCCCCCCCCACCCCCCCCCCCCCCCACCCCCCCCCCCCCCCACCCCCCCCCCCCCCCACCCCCCCCCCCCCCCACCCCCCCCCCCCCCCACCCCCCCCCCCCCCCACCCCCCCCCCCCCCCACCCCCCCCCCCCCCCACCCCCCCCCCCCCCCACCCCCCCCCCCCCCCACCCCCCCCCCCCCCCACCCCCCCCCCCCCCCACCCCCCCCCCCCCCCACCCCCCCCCCCCCCCACCCCCCCCCCCCCCCACCCCCCCCCCCCCCCACCCCCCCCCCCCCCCACCCCCCCCCCCCCCCACCCCCCCCCCCCCCCACCCCCCCCCCCCCCCACCCCCCCCCCCCCCCACCCCCCCCCCCCCCCACCCCCCCCCCCCCCCACCCCCCCCCCCCCCCACCCCCCCCCCCCCCCACCCCCCCCCCCCCCCACCCCCCCCCCCCCCCACCCCCCCCCCCCCCCACCCCCCCCCCCCCCCACCCCCCCCCCCCCCCACCCCCCCCCCCCCCCACCCCCCCCCCCCCCCACCCCCCCCCCCCCCCACCCCCCCCCCCCCCCACCCCCCCCCCCCCCCACCCCCCCCCCCCCCCACCCCCCCCCCCCCCCACCCCCCCCCCCCCCCACCCCCCCCCCCCCCCACCCCCCCCCCCCCCCACCCCCCCCCCCCCCCACCCCCCCCCCCCCCCACCCCCCCCCCCCCCCACCCCCCCCCCCCCCCACCCCCCCCCCCCCCCACCCCCCCCCCCCCCCACCCCCCCCCCCCCCCACCCCCCCCCCCCCCCACCCCCCCCCCCCCCCACCCCCCCCCCCCCCCAC
Source organism: Sphaerodactylus townsendi (assembly GCF_021028975.2). Lineage (NCBI taxonomy): Eukaryota > Metazoa > Chordata > Lepidosauria > Squamata > Sphaerodactylidae > Sphaerodactylus > Sphaerodactylus townsendi. The sequence goes on along the minus strand of NC_059433.1, from coordinate 20,850,602 downwards.
CCCCCCCCCCCCCCACCCCCCCCCCCCCCCACCCCCCCCCCCCCCCACCCCCCCCCCCCCCCACCCCCCCCCCCCCCCACCCCCCCCCCCCCCCACCCCCCCCCCCCCCCACCCCCCCCCCCCCCCACCCCCCCCCCCCCCCACCCCCCCCCCCCCCCACCCCCCCCCCCCCCCACCCCCCCCCCCCCCCACCCCCCCCCCCCCCCACCCCCCCCCCCCCCCACCCCCCCCCCCCCCCACCCCCCCCCCCCCCCACCCCCCCCCCCCCCCACCCCCCCCCCCCCCCACCCCCCCCCCCCCCCACCCCCCCCCCCCCCCACCCCCCCCCCCCCCCACCCCCCCCCCCCCCCACCCCCCCCCCCCCCCACCCCCCCCCCCCCCCACCCCCCCCCCCCCCCACCCCCCCCCCCCCCCACCCCCCCCCCCCCCCACCCCCCCCCCCCCCCACCCCCCCCCCCCCCCACCCCCCCCCCCCCCCACCCCCCCCCCCCCCCACCCCCCCCCCCCCCCACCCCCCCCCCCCCCCACCCCCCCCCCCCCCCACCCCCCCCCCCCCCCACCCCCCCCCCCCCCCACCCCCCCCCCCCCCCACCCCCCCCCCCCCCCACCCCCCCCCCCCCCCACCCCCCCCCCCCCCCACCCCCCCCCCCCCCCACCCCCCCCCCCCCCCACCCCCCCCCCCCCCCACCCCCCCCCCCCCCCACCCCCCCCCCCCCCCACCCCCCCCCCCCCCCACCCCCCCCCCCCCCCACCCCCCCCCCCCCCCACCCCCCCCCCCCCCCACCCCCCCCCCCCCCCACCCCCCCCCCCCCCCACCCCCCCCCCCCCCCACCCCCCCCCCCCCCCACCCCCCCCCCCCCCCACCCCCCCCCCCCCCCACCCCCCCCCCCCCCCACCCCCCCCCCCCCCCACCCCCCCCCCCCCCCACCCCCCCCCCCCCCCACCCCCCCCCCCCCCCACCCCCCCCCCCCCCCACCCCCCCCCCCCCCCACCCCCCCCCCCCCCCACCCCCCCCCCCCCCCACCCCCCCCCCCCCCCACCCCCCCCCCCCCCCACCCCCCCCCCCCCCCACCCCCCCCCCCCCCCACCCCCCCCCCCCCCCACCCCCCCCCCCCCCCACCCCCCCCCCCCCCCACCCCCCCCCCCCCCCACCCCCCCCCCCCCCCACCCCCCCCCCCCCCCACCCCCCCCCCCCCCCACCCCCCCCCCCCCCCACCCCCCCCCCCCCCCACCCCCCCCCCCCCCCACCCCCCCCCCCCCCCACCCCCCCCCCCCCCCACCCCCCCCCCCCCCCACCCCCCCCCCCCCCCACCCCCCCCCCCCCCCACCCCCCCCCCCCCCCACCCCCCCCCCCCCCCACCCCCCCCCCCCCCCACCCCCCCCCCCCCCCACCCCCCCCCCCCCCCACCCCCCCCCCCCCCCACCCCCCCCCCCCCCCACCCCCCCCCCCCCCCACCCCCCCCCCCCCCCACCCCCCCCCCCCCCCACCCCCCCCCCCCCCCACCCCCCCCCCCCCCCACCCCCCCCCCCCCCCACCCCCCCCCCCCCCCACCCCCCCCCCCCCCCACCCCCCCCCCCCCCCACCCCCCCCCCCCCCCACCCCCCCCCCCCCCCACCCCCCCCCCCCCCCACCCCCCCCCCCCCCCACCCCCCCCCCCCCCCACCCCCCCCCCCCCCCACCCCCCCCCCCCCCCACCCCCCCCCCCCCCCACCCCCCCCCCCCCCCACCCCCCCCCCCCCCCACCCCCCCCCCCCCCCACCCCCCCCCCCCCCCACCCCCCCCCCCCCCCACCCCCCCCCCCCCCCACCCCCCCCCCCCCCCACCCCCCCCCCCCCCCACCCCCCCCCCCCCCCACCCCCCCCCCCCCCCACCCCCCCCCCCCCCCACCCCCCCCCCCCCCCACCCCCCCCCCCCCCCACCCCCCCCCCCCCCCACCCCCCCCCCCCCCCACCCCCCCCCCCCCCCACCCCCCCCCCCCCCCACCCCCCCCCCCCCCCACCCCCCCCCCCCCCCACCCCCCCCCCCCCCCACCCCCCCCCCCCCCCACCCCCCCCCCCCCCCACCCCCCCCCCCCCCCACCCCCCCCCCCCCCCACCCCCCCCCCCCCCCACCCCCCCCCCCCCCCACCCCCCCCCCCCCCCACCCCCCCCCCCCCCCACCCCCCCCCCCCCCCACCCCCCCCCCCCCCCACCCCCCCCCCCCCCCACCCCCCCCCCCCCCCACCCCCCCCCCCCCCCACCCCCCCCCCCCCCCACCCCCCCCCCCCCCCACCCCCCCCCCCCCCCACCCCCCCCCCCCCCCACCCCCCCCCCCCCCCACCCCCCCCCCCCCCCACCCCCCCCCCCCCCCACCCCCCCCCCCCCCCACCCCCCCCCCCCCCCACCCCCCCCCCCCCCCACCCCCCCCCCCCCCCACCCCCCCCCCCCCCCACCCCCCCCCCCCCCCACCCCCCCCCCCCCCCACCCCCCCCCCCCCCCACCCCCCCCCCCCCCCACCCCCCCCCCCCCCCACCCCCCCCCCCCCCCACCCCCCCCCCCCCCCACCCCCCCCCCCCCCCACCCCCCCCCCCCCCCACCCCCCCCCCCCCCCACCCCCCCCCCCCCCCACCCCCCCCCCCCCCCACCCCCCCCCCCCCCCACCCCCCCCCCCCCCCACCCCCCCCCCCCCCCACCCCCCCCCCCCCCCACCCCCCCCCCCCCCCACCCCCCCCCCCCCCCACCCCCCCCCCCCCCCACCCCCCCCCCCCCCCACCCCCCCCCCCCCCCACCCCCCCCCCCCCCCACCCCCCCCCCCCCCCACCCCCCCCCCCCCCCACCCCCCCCCCCCCCCACCCCCCCCCCCCCCCACCCCCCCCCCCCCCCACCCCCCCCCCCCCCCACCCCCCCCCCCCCCCACCCCCCCCCCCCCCCACCCCCCCCCCCCCCCACCCCCCCCCCCCCCCACCCCCCCCCCCCCCCACCCCCCCCCCCCCCCACCCCCCCCCCCCCCCACCCCCCCCCCCCCCCACCCCCCCCCCCCCCCACCCCCCCCCCCCCCCACCCCCCCCCCCCCCCACCCCCCCCCCCCCCCACCCCCCCCCCCCCCCACCCCCCCCCCCCCCCACCCCCCCCCCCCCCCACCCCCCCCCCCCCCCACCCCCCCCCCCCCCCACCCCCCCCCCCCCCCACCCCCCCCCCCCCCCACCCCCCCCCCCCCCCACCCCCCCCCCCCCCCACCCCCCCCCCCCCCCACCCCCCCCCCCCCCCACCCCCCCCCCCCCCCACCCCCCCCCCCCCCCACCCCCCCCCCCCCCCACCCCCCCCCCCCCCCACCCCCCCCCCCCCCCACCCCCCCCCCCCCCCACCCCCCCCCCCCCCCACCCCCCCCCCCCCCCACCCCCCCCCCCCCCCACCCCCCCCCCCCCCCACCCCCCCCCCCCCCCACCCCCCCCCCCCCCCACCCCCCCCCCCCCCCACCCCCCCCCCCCCCCACCCCCCCCCCCCCCCACCCCCCCCCCCCCCCACCCCCCCCCCCCCCCACCCCCCCCCCCCCCCACCCCCCCCCCCCCCCACCCCCCCCCCCCCCCACCCCCCCCCCCCCCCACCCCCCCCCCCCCCCACCCCCCCCCCCCCCCACCCCCCCCCCCCCCCACCCCCCCCCCCCCCCACCCCCCCCCCCCCCCACCCCCCCCCCCCCCCACCCCCCCCCCCCCCCACCCCCCCCCCCCCCCACCCCCCCCCCCCCCCACCCCCCCCCCCCCCCACCCCCCCCCCCCCCCACCCCCCCCCCCCCCCACCCCCCCCCCCCCCCACCCCCCCCCCCCCCCACCCCCCCCCCCCCCCACCCCCCCCCCCCCCCACCCCCCCCCCCCCCCACCCCCCCCCCCCCCCACCCCCCCCCCCCCCCACCCCCCCCCCCCCCCACCCCCCCCCCCCCCCACCCCCCCCCCCCCCCACCCCCCCCCCCCCCCACCCCCCCCCCCCCCCACCCCCCCCCCCCCCCACCCCCCCCCCCCCCCACCCCCCCCCCCCCCCACCCCCCCCCCCCCCCACCCCCCCCCCCCCCCACCCCCCCCCCCCCCCACCCCCCCCCCCCCCCACCCCCCCCCCCCCCCACCCCCCCCCCCCCCCACCCCCCCCCCCCCCCACCCCCCCCCCCCCCCACCCCCCCCCCCCCCCACCCCCCCCCCCCCCCACCCCCCCCCCCCCCCACCCCCCCCCCCCCCCACCCCCCCCCCCCCCCACCCCCCCCCCCCCCCACCCCCCCCCCCCCCCACCCCCCCCCCCCCCCACCCCCCCCCCCCCCCACCCCCCCCCCCCCCCACCCCCCCCCCCCCCCACCCCCCCCCCCCCCCACCCCCCCCCCCCCCCACCCCCCCCCCCCCCCACCCCCCCCCCCCCCCACCCCCCCCCCCCCCCACCCCCCCCCCCCCCCACCCCCCCCCCCCCCCACCCCCCCCCCCCCCCACCCCCCCCCCCCCCCACCCCCCCCCCCCCCCACCCCCCCCCCCCCCCACCCCCCCCCCCCCCCACCCCCCCCCCCCCCCACCCCCCCCCCCCCCCACCCCCCCCCCCCCCCACCCCCCCCCCCCCCCACCCCCCCCCCCCCCCACCCCCCCCCCCCCCCACCCCCCCCCCCCCCCACCCCCCCCCCCCCCCACCCCCCCCCCCCCCCACCCCCCCCCCCCCCCACCCCCCCCCCCCCCCACCCCCCCCCCCCCCCACCCCCCCCCCCCCCCACCCCCCCCCCCCCCCACCCCCCCCCCCCCCCACCCCCCCCCCCCCCCACCCCCCCCCCCCCCCACCCCCCCCCCCCCCCACCCCCCCCCCCCCCCACCCCCCCCCCCCCCCACCCCCCCCCCCCCCCACCCCCCCCCCCCCCCACCCCCCCCCCCCCCCACCCCCCCCCCCCCCCACCCCCCCCCCCCCCCACCCCCCCCCCCCCCCACCCCCCCCCCCCCCCACCCCCCCCCCCCCCCACCCCCCCCCCCCCCCACCCCCCCCCCCCCCCACCCCCCCCCCCCCCCACCCCCCCCCCCCCCCACCCCCCCCCCCCCCCACCCCCCCCCCCCCCCACCCCCCCCCCCCCCCACCCCCCCCCCCCCCCACCCCCCCCCCCCCCCACCCCCCCCCCCCCCCACCCCCCCCCCCCCCCACCCCCCCCCCCCCCCACCCCCCCCCCCCCCCACCCCCCCCCCCCCCCACCCCCCCCCCCCCCCACCCCCCCCCCCCCCCACCCCCCCCCCCCCCCACCCCCCCCCCCCCCCACCCCCCCCCCCCCCCACCCCCCCCCCCCCCCACCCCCCCCCCCCCCCACCCCCCCCCCCCCCCACCCCCCCCCCCCCCCACCCCCCCCCCCCCCCACCCCCCCCCCCCCCCACCCCCCCCCCCCCCCACCCCCCCCCCCCCCCACCCCCCCCCCCCCCCACCCCCCCCCCCCCCCACCCCCCCCCCCCCCCACCCCCCCCCCCCCCCACCCCCCCCCCCCCCCACCCCCCCCCCCCCCCACCCCCCCCCCCCCCCACCCCCCCCCCCCCCCACCCCCCCCCCCCCCCACCCCCCCCCCCCCCCACCCCCCCCCCCCCCCACCCCCCCCCCCCCCCACCCCCCCCCCCCCCCACCCCCCCCCCCCCCCACCCCCCCCCCCCCCCACCCCCCCCCCCCCCCACCCCCCCCCCCCCCCACCCCCCCCCCCCCCCACCCCCCCCCCCCCCCACCCCCCCCCCCCCCCACCCCCCCCCCCCCCCACCCCCCCCCCCCCCCACCCCCCCCCCCCCCCACCCCCCCCCCCCCCCACCCCCCCCCCCCCCCACCCCCCCCCCCCCCCACCCCCCCCCCCCCCCACCCCCCCCCCCCCCCACCCCCCCCCCCCCCCACCCCCCCCCCCCCCCACCCCCCCCCCCCCCCACCCCCCCCCCCCCCCACCCCCCCCCCCCCCCACCCCCCCCCCCCCCCACCCCCCCCCCCCCCCACCCCCCCCCCCCCCCACCCCCCCCCCCCCCCACCCCCCCCCCCCCCCACCCCCCCCCCCCCCCACCCCCCCCCCCCCCCACCCCCCCCCCCCCCCACCCCCCCCCCCCCCCACCCCCCCCCCCCCCCACCCCCCCCCCCCCCCACCCCCCCCCCCCCCCACCCCCCCCCCCCCCCACCCCCCCCCCCCCCCACCCCCCCCCCCCCCCACCCCCCCCCCCCCCCACCCCCCCCCCCCCCCACCCCCCCCCCCCCCCACCCCCCCCCCCCCCCACCCCCCCCCCCCCCCACCCCCCCCCCCCCCCACCCCCCCCCCCCCCCACCCCCCCCCCCCCCCACCCCCCCCCCCCCCCACCCCCCCCCCCCCCCACCCCCCCCCCCCCCCACCCCCCCCCCCCCCCACCCCCCCCCCCCCCCACCCCCCCCCCCCCCCACCCCCCCCCCCCCCCACCCCCCCCCCCCCCCACCCCCCCCCCCCCCCACCCCCCCCCCCCCCCACCCCCCCCCCCCCCCACCCCCCCCCCCCCCCACCCCCCCCCCCCCCCACCCCCCCCCCCCCCCACCCCCCCCCCCCCCCACCCCCCCCCCCCCCCACCCCCCCCCCCCCCCACCCCCCCCCCCCCCCACCCCCCCCCCCCCCCACCCCCCCCCCCCCCCACCCCCCCCCCCCCCCACCCCCCCCCCCCCCCACCCCCCCCCCCCCCCACCCCCCCCCCCCCCCACCCCCCCCCCCCCCCACCCCCCCCCCCCCCCACCCCCCCCCCCCCCCACCCCCCCCCCCCCCCACCCCCCCCCCCCCCCACCCCCCCCCCCCCCCACCCCCCCCCCCCCCCACCCCCCCCCCCCCCCACCCCCCCCCCCCCCCACCCCCCCCCCCCCCCACCCCCCCCCCCCCCCACCCCCCCCCCCCCCCACCCCCCCCCCCCCCCACCCCCCCCCCCCCCCACCCCCCCCCCCCCCCACCCCCCCCCCCCCCCACCCCCCCCCCCCCCCACCCCCCCCCCCCCCCACCCCCCCCCCCCCCCACCCCCCCCCCCCCCCACCCCCCCCCCCCCCCACCCCCCCCCCCCCCCACCCCCCCCCCCCCCCACCCCCCCCCCCCCCCACCCCCCCCCCCCCCCACCCCCCCCCCCCCCCACCCCCCCCCCCCCCCACCCCCCCCCCCCCCCACCCCCCCCCCCCCCCACCCCCCCCCCCCCCCACCCCCCCCCCCCCCCACCCCCCCCCCCCCCCACCCCCCCCCCCCCCCACCCCCCCCCCCCCCCACCCCCCCCCCCCCCCACCCCCCCCCCCCCCCACCCCCCCCCCCCCCCACCCCCCCCCCCCCCCACCCCCCCCCCCCCCCACCCCCCCCCCCCCCCACCCCCCCCCCCCCCCACCCCCCCCCCCCCCCACCCCCCCCCCCCCCCACCCCCCCCCCCCCCCACCCCCCCCCCCCCCCACCCCCCCCCCCCCCCACCCCCCCCCCCCCCCACCCCCCCCCCCCCCCACCCCCCCCCCCCCCCACCCCCCCCCCCCCCCACCCCCCCCCCCCCCCACCCCCCCCCCCCCCCACCCCCCCCCCCCCCCACCCCCCCCCCCCCCCACCCCCCCCCCCCCCCACCCCCCCCCCCCCCCACCCCCCCCCCCCCCCACCCCCCCCCCCCCCCACCCCCCCCCCCCCCCACCCCCCCCCCCCCCCACCCCCCCCCCCCCCCACCCCCCCCCCCCCCCACCCCCCCCCCCCCCCACCCCCCCCCCCCCCCACCCCCCCCCCCCCCCACCCCCCCCCCCCCCCACCCCCCCCCCCCCCCACCCCCCCCCCCCCCCACCCCCCCCCCCCCCCACCCCCCCCCCCCCCCACCCCCCCCCCCCCCCACCCCCCCCCCCCCCCACCCCCCCCCCCCCCCACCCCCCCCCCCCCCCACCCCCCCCCCCCCCCACCCCCCCCCCCCCCCACCCCCCCCCCCCCCCACCCCCCCCCCCCCCCACCCCCCCCCCCCCCCACCCCCCCCCCCCCCCACCCCCCCCCCCCCCCACCCCCCCCCCCCCCCACCCCCCCCCCCCCCCACCCCCCCCCCCCCCCACCCCCCCCCCCCCCCACCCCCCCCCCCCCCCACCCCCCCCCCCCCCCACCCCCCCCCCCCCCCACCCCCCCCCCCCCCCACCCCCCCCCCCCCCCACCCCCCCCCCCCCCCACCCCCCCCCCCCCCCACCCCCCCCCCCCCCCACCCCCCCCCCCCCCCACCCCCCCCCCCCCCCACCCCCCCCCCCCCCCACCCCCCCCCCCCCCCACCCCCCCCCCCCCCCACCCCCCCCCCCCCCCACCCCCCCCCCCCCCCACCCCCCCCCCCCCCCACCCCCCCCCCCCCCCACCCCCCCCCCCCCCCACCCCCCCCCCCCCCCACCCCCCCCCCCCCCCACCCCCCCCCCCCCCCACCCCCCCCCCCCCCCACCCCCCCCCCCCCCCACCCCCCCCCCCCCCCACCCCCCCCCCCCCCCACCCCCCCCCCCCCCCACCCCCCCCCCCCCCCACCCCCCCCCCCCCCCACCCCCCCCCCCCCCCACCCCCCCCCCCCCCCACCCCCCCCCCCCCCCACCCCCCCCCCCCCCCACCCCCCCCCCCCCCCACCCCCCCCCCCCCCCACCCCCCCCCCCCCCCACCCCCCCCCCCCCCCACCCCCCCCCCCCCCCACCCCCCCCCCCCCCCACCCCCCCCCCCCCCCACCCCCCCCCCCCCCCACCCCCCCCCCCCCCCACCCCCCCCCCCCCCCACCCCCCCCCCCCCCCACCCCCCCCCCCCCCCACCCCCCCCCCCCCCCACCCCCCCCCCCCCCCACCCCCCCCCCCCCCCACCCCCCCCCCCCCCCACCCCCCCCCCCCCCCACCCCCCCCCCCCCCCACCCCCCCCCCCCCCCACCCCCCCCCCCCCCCACCCCCCCCCCCCCCCACCCCCCCCCCCCCCCACCCCCCCCCCCCCCCACCCCCCCCCCCCCCCACCCCCCCCCCCCCCCACCCCCCCCCCCCCCCACCCCCCCCCCCCCCCACCCCCCCCCCCCCCCACCCCCCCCCCCCCCCACCCCCCCCCCCCCCCACCCCCCCCCCCCCCCACCCCCCCCCCCCCCCACCCCCCCCCCCCCCCACCCCCCCCCCCCCCCACCCCCCCCCCCCCCCACCCCCCCCCCCCCCCACCCCCCCCCCCCCCCACCCCCCCCCCCCCCCACCCCCCCCCCCCCCCACCCCCCCCCCCCCCCACCCCCCCCCCCCCCCACCCCCCCCCCCCCCCACCCCCCCCCCCCCCCACCCCCCCCCCCCCCCACCCCCCCCCCCCCCCACCCCCCCCCCCCCCCACCCCCCCCCCCCCCCACCCCCCCCCCCCCCCACCCCCCCCCCCCCCCACCCCCCCCCCCCCCCACCCCCCCCCCCCCCCACCCCCCCCCCCCCCCACCCCCCCCCCCCCCCACCCCCCCCCCCCCCCACCCCCCCCCCCCCCCACCCCCCCCCCCCCCCACCCCCCCCCCCCCCCACCCCCCCCCCCCCCCACCCCCCCCCCCCCCCACCCCCCCCCCCCCCCACCCCCCCCCCCCCCCACCCCCCCCCCCCCCCACCCCCCCCCCCCCCCACCCCCCCCCCCCCCCACCCCCCCCCCCCCCCACCCCCCCCCCCCCCCACCCCCCCCCCCCCCCACCCCCCCCCCCCCCCACCCCCCCCCCCCCCCACCCCCCCCCCCCCCCACCCCCCCCCCCCCCCACCCCCCCCCCCCCCCACCCCCCCCCCCCCCCACCCCCCCCCCCCCCCACCCCCCCCCCCCCCCACCCCCCCCCCCCCCCACCCCCCCCCCCCCCCACCCCCCCCCCCCCCCACCCCCCCCCCCCCCCACCCCCCCCCCCCCCCACCCCCCCCCCCCCCCACCCCCCCCCCCCCCCACCCCCCCCCCCCCCCACCCCCCCCCCCCCCCACCCCCCCCCCCCCCCACCCCCCCCCCCCCCCACCCCCCCCCCCCCCCACCCCCCCCCCCCCCCACCCCCCCCCCCCCCCACCCCCCCCCCCCCCCACCCCCCCCCCCCCCCACCCCCCCCCCCCCCCACCCCCCCCCCCCCCCACCCCCCCCCCCCCCCACCCCCCCCCCCCCCCACCCCCCCCCCCCCCCACCCCCCCCCCCCCCCACCCCCCCCCCCCCCCACCCCCCCCCCCCCCCACCCCCCCCCCCCCCCACCCCCCCCCCCCCCCACCCCCCCCCCCCCCCACCCCCCCCCCCCCCCACCCCCCCCCCCCCCCACCCCCCCCCCCCCCCACCCCCCCCCCCCCCCACCCCCCCCCCCCCCCACCCCCCCCCCCCCCCACCCCCCCCCCCCCCCACCCCCCCCCCCCCCCACCCCCCCCCCCCCCCACCCCCCCCCCCCCCCACCCCCCCCCCCCCCCACCCCCCCCCCCCCCCACCCCCCCCCCCCCCCACCCCCCCCCCCCCCCACCCCCCCCCCCCCCCACCCCCCCCCCCCCCCACCCCCCCCCCCCCCCACCCCCCCCCCCCCCCACCCCCCCCCCCCCCCACCCCCCCCCCCCCCCACCCCCCCCCCCCCCCACCCCCCCCCCCCCCCACCCCCCCCCCCCCCCACCCCCCCCCCCCCCCACCCCCCCCCCCCCCCACCCCCCCCCCCCCCCACCCCCCCCCCCCCCCACCCCCCCCCCCCCCCACCCCCCCCCCCCCCCACCCCCCCCCCCCCCCACCCCCCCCCCCCCCCACCCCCCCCCCCCCCCACCCCCCCCCCCCCCCACCCCCCCCCCCCCCCACCCCCCCCCCCCCCCACCCCCCCCCCCCCCCACCCCCCCCCCCCCCCACCCCCCCCCCCCCCCACCCCCCCCCCCCCCCACCCCCCCCCCCCCCCACCCCCCCCCCCCCCCACCCCCCCCCCCCCCCACCCCCCCCCCCCCCCACCCCCCCCCCCCCCCACCCCCCCCCCCCCCCACCCCCCCCCCCCCCCACCCCCCCCCCCCCCCACCCCCCCCCCCCCCCACCCCCCCCCCCCCCCACCCCCCCCCCCCCCCACCCCCCCCCCCCCCCACCCCCCCCCCCCCCCACCCCCCCCCCCCCCCACCCCCCCCCCCCCCCACCCCCCCCCCCCCCCACCCCCCCCCCCCCCCACCCCCCCCCCCCCCCACCCCCCCCCCCCCCCACCCCCCCCCCCCCCCACCCCCCCCCCCCCCCACCCCCCCCCCCCCCCACCCCCCCCCCCCCCCACCCCCCCCCCCCCCCACCCCCCCCCCCCCCCACCCCCCCCCCCCCCCACCCCCCCCCCCCCCCACCCCCCCCCCCCCCCACCCCCCCCCCCCCCCACCCCCCCCCCCCCCCACCCCCCCCCCCCCCCACCCCCCCCCCCCCCCACCCCCCCCCCCCCCCACCCCCCCCCCCCCCCACCCCCCCCCCCCCCCACCCCCCCCCCCCCCCACCCCCCCCCCCCCCCACCCCCCCCCCCCCCCACCCCCCCCCCCCCCCACCCCCCCCCCCCCCCACCCCCCCCCCCCCCCACCCCCCCCCCCCCCCACCCCCCCCCCCCCCCACCCCCCCCCCCCCCCACCCCCCCCCCCCCCCACCCCCCCCCCCCCCCACCCCCCCCCCCCCCCACCCCCCCCCCCCCCCACCCCCCCCCCCCCCCACCCCCCCCCCCCCCCACCCCCCCCCCCCCCCACCCCCCCCCCCCCCCACCCCCCCCCCCCCCCACCCCCCCCCCCCCCCACCCCCCCCCCCCCCCACCCCCCCCCCCCCCCACCCCCCCCCCCCCCCACCCCCCCCCCCCCCCACCCCCCCCCCCCCCCACCCCCCCCCCCCCCCACCCCCCCCCCCCCCCACCCCCCCCCCCCCCCACCCCCCCCCCCCCCCACCCCCCCCCCCCCCCACCCCCCCCCCCCCCCACCCCCCCCCCCCCCCACCCCCCCCCCCCCCCACCCCCCCCCCCCCCCACCCCCCCCCCCCCCCACCCCCCCCCCCCCCCACCCCCCCCCCCCCCCACCCCCCCCCCCCCCCACCCCCCCCCCCCCCCACCCCCCCCCCCCCCCACCCCCCCCCCCCCCCACCCCCCCCCCCCCCCACCCCCCCCCCCCCCCACCCCCCCCCCCCCCCACCCCCCCCCCCCCCCACCCCCCCCCCCCCCCACCCCCCCCCCCCCCCACCCCCCCCCCCCCCCACCCCCCCCCCCCCCCACCCCCCCCCCCCCCCACCCCCCCCCCCCCCCACCCCCCCCCCCCCCCACCCCCCCCCCCCCCCACCCCCCCCCCCCCCCACCCCCCCCCCCCCCCACCCCCCCCCCCCCCCACCCCCCCCCCCCCCCACCCCCCCCCCCCCCCACCCCCCCCCCCCCCCACCCCCCCCCCCCCCCACCCCCCCCCCCCCCCACCCCCCCCCCCCCCCACCCCCCCCCCCCCCCACCCCCCCCCCCCCCCACCCCCCCCCCCCCCCACCCCCCCCCCCCCCCACCCCCCCCCCCCCCCACCCCCCCCCCCCCCCACCCCCCCCCCCCCCCACCCCCCCCCCCCCCCACCCCCCCCCCCCCCCACCCCCCCCCCCCCCCACCCCCCCCCCCCCCCACCCCCCCCCCCCCCCACCCCCCCCCCCCCCCACCCCCCCCCCCCCCCACCCCCCCCCCCCCCCACCCCCCCCCCCCCCCACCCCCCCCCCCCCCCACCCCCCCCCCCCCCCACCCCCCCCCCCCCCCACCCCCCCCCCCCCCCACCCCCCCCCCCCCCCACCCCCCCCCCCCCCCACCCCCCCCCCCCCCCACCCCCCCCCCCCCCCACCCCCCCCCCCCCCCACCCCCCCCCCCCCCCACCCCCCCCCCCCCCCACCCCCCCCCCCCCCCACCCCCCCCCCCCCCCACCCCCCCCCCCCCCCACCCCCCCCCCCCCCCACCCCCCCCCCCCCCCACCCCCCCCCCCCCCCACCCCCCCCCCCCCCCACCCCCCCCCCCCCCCACCCCCCCCCCCCCCCACCCCCCCCCCCCCCCACCCCCCCCCCCCCCCACCCCCCCCCCCCCCCACCCCCCCCCCCCCCCACCCCCCCCCCCCCCCACCCCCCCCCCCCCCCACCCCCCCCCCCCCCCACCCCCCCCCCCCCCCACCCCCCCCCCCCCCCACCCCCCCCCCCCCCCACCCCCCCCCCCCCCAACACCCCCCCCCCCCCACCCCCCCCCCCCCCCCCCCCCCCCCCCCCCCACCCCCCTCCCCCCCCCCACCCCCCCCCCCCCCCCCCCCCCCCCCCCCCCACCCCCCCCCCCCCCCACCCCCCCACCCCCCCCCCCCCCCCCCCCCCCCATCCAACCCCCCCCCCCCCCCCCCCCACCCCACCCCCACCCCCCCCCCCCTTCCCCCCCCCCCCCCACCCCCCCCCCCCCCCACCCCCCCCCCCCCCCAGGCCCCCCCCCCCCCCCCACCCCCCCCCCCCCCAGGCCATGCTGGTAGGGGCTGATGGGAATTGTAGTTCCTGAACATCTGGAGAGCCGCAGGTTCCCTACCCCTGTCATAGAGGAACTCACAATCAAAGCACTCCTGACAGATGGCCATCCAGTCTCTGGTTGAAACCTTCAAAGGAGACTCCACCACCCTCCAAGACATTGCACTCCACTGTTGAACAGCCCTCACCGTCAGGAAGTTCTTCCTAATGTTTAGGTGGAATCTCTTTTCCGGCATCTTGAACCCATTTTCCCCTTGTCCCAGTTTCTGGAACAGCAGAAAACAAGCTTGCTCCCTCTTCCACATGGCATCCCTTCAAATATTTAAACATGGCTATCATGTCACCCCTTAACCTTCTCTTCTCCAGACTAAACATACCCAGTTTCCTAAGGTGGTCCCTGTAGGCCAGGGCATGGAAACCACCTGATCTTTGATCATTTCGGTCACCCTTCTCTGGACCTGTTCCAGTTTGTCAATCTCCTTCTTGAATTGTTGTCATGTCATGCCACTCCCTTCCTTATTACACCTCCTTGAGCAGTATATAGTCTACTCATTATCTTGATCACACATGAGTAAAATTGTGAGTAAAGTTCTTCAGGAGGCCCTCAAAATAGACATAGGGCTAGGTACTGCGGTCTAGAACCAACTGTGCTGTGGTCTGACTGTTAGCTGTAGTGGGGTGAAAAACGAGTGCCGGAGAGGGCCCAAAGTACCTGAAAGCTCAGGGGCTCAGCCCTGGACAGCTAGACATGCCAAATGACTTGCATGGGTGCCATTGCAATACATTGCTGCACGCAAAAGGTACAGTGAATTCAGAATGTGTTTCGATTGATGGTCTCTGGACACAGGCAGATTGCTCTGGGAGAGGAGCGGTGGCTCCCAAAGAGGGATGACTGACATTCCAGTACCTCTGAGGGGGCTAATGGGGGGGGGATCGAGGGCGGTGCGGCATGTCCCCACATCTGAGTGTCTCCAGTGGCCTCCCTCTCCTGCTCCACTGATGGTGAGGGTGGCCAGAGGGATGGCACGGCAGCACCCTTGGCAGTGAGGGCTGAGCTACTGGGAGCTGTGCCTGCTGGGGAGCGGAGGACACCCACAATAGGCCAGGTGCTCTTGGTCATGCCTTGGTGCCCCCTTCAAGGTGACGGCAGCCTTTGCGATACTTGGGCCAAAGGCCTGCTTGGGGTCTCTGTGGTGGAGGATTGTTTGCCAACTCTGTAGCTGCTTAGGGACTGATGACAGGGTCCTGTCCCTTTAAATGTGTGGCGCTGTGTGTGTGTGTGGGGGGGCGCTGCACACACAGAGCCTAGATCTCTGGTCCCTCTCTAAGCTGTGGATGAGGAAACACCTGGATATTTGGGGGGTGGAGCCTCAGGAAGGTGGGGTTTGGGGAGAGGCGGGACTTCAGAGGAAAGCTTTTGATTTATAACCCGCTTTTCTCAACTGTAACGGGTCCCAAAGCGGCTTACAAACACCATCCCTTCTTCTCCCACAACAGGCACCTTGTGAGGTAGGTGGAGCTGAGAGAGTTCTGAGAGAACCGGGACTAATCCATAGTTACCCACCAGGCTTCATGTGGAGGAGTGGGGAAACGAACCCAGTTCTCCAGATTAGAGTCCACCGCTCTTAATCACTGTACCACGCTAGCATGGAGGGCACGATGCCACTGAGTCCACCATCCCAAGCAGCCATTTTCCCCAGAGGGACTGAGGTTTGTTGGCTGGAGATAAGTTGTAAATGCAGGCCCCGCCTGGAGGCCGGCAACCCTTCCCCACTCCAGCCAAATGTGAGTGCAAAGGGCAAGCTGTCCCTCGCTCCTGCCAGCCTCTGATTGGTGCTGCCTGCCAGTCCAACGCAACTCAACACCCAGGTGGGCTGCTATGGAAGCTCCTACAGCAGTGGTGGCGAACCTATGGCACGGGTGCCAGAGGTGGCACTCAGAGCCCTCTCTGTGGGCACGCACAAACAGAGTCTCTCCCCCCCCCCCCACATCTAGGCTGGCCTGGGCCGCTGGGCTCGATTGTTAGCATTAAACCTAAGACCTAGTTTTGGGGAAGCAGTGTAGGTAACCCTGTTAAGTGCTGTTGAACCCCACTGATTTTCATGGGAAGAACTAAAGCATGATCCTTTACCTGGGAGGAAGCTTGGTTGCTGGCAATGGGGCTTGCTTCTGAGTAAACCCTCCAGGGGTCGTGATTCACCCGTTGGAAGAGTTGCACGGTTGCTTCAAAGCAAAGCCACCGACTACCACCAAGCTTACTCCTGAGTAACACATGCCTCTGAGCCAACTGTTTTTTTCTAAACCAAAACCTCAGTATTCAGGTTAAATTGCCATGTTGGCACTTTGCGATAAATAAGTGGGTTTTGGGTTGCAATTTGGGCACTCGGTCTCGAAAAGATTCGCCATCACTGTCCTACAGCCTCCAAAAACTGAGCAACACACTCTTTTTACTGTTGGCTCTGCTCACTAATGAAACCTGTCAGGTTGTTGACTAGCACCACCACAGTTATCCTGTCAGCCAACTGCAGAACAGCCAGCCACGCTGAGCATGGCGCTGCTAATTACCGCCCTGTTTAATGCACCCAAAAAAGCAGATTCAGGAGATCCTCTCAATGCTTTGTTCACTGTTGAAAAGCTACAGTAGCTCAAAAGGCGAATGCAGTTTTGGGCTACATCGACAGAAATATCGTGTCCCGATCGCACAAATTAATGGTATTGCTTTATTCTGCTCTAGTTAGGCCTCACTTGACATACCGTGTTCAGTTTTAAGCGCTGTGGTTTAAGAAGGACGTTGCTAAGTGGGAACTTGCCCAAGGGAGGGCAGTGACGTTGTTGAGGGCTCTGGAGACCGTGTCCTACTAGGAAGGTGGAAGGAGCTGAGCCTGAAGAGGAGACCATGGAGAGGTGCTATGATAGTCATCTTCAAGTGTTTGAAGGGCTGTCATAGAGAGGATGATGCGGAGTTGTTTTGGTTGTCCCAAACGGGCAGACCAGAGCCAGCCAAATCAATTAAATCAAAAGTGTTTTCAGCTAAACATTAGGAAGAACGCTGTGGAACAGGCTTCCTCGAGCTGTGGCGGGCTCCCCTTCTTGGCAGGTTTTTAGATAGAGGCTAGATCAGGGCTGGAACTAGGGGGAACTGTGCCCAGGGCATGCGTGCACCCCTGCCACATCCCCGCACCAGGTCACGCCCAGTGCATTGCACACCTCCCCGCCCCCTTGGCACTACACCACTGGACTAGATGGTCCTCTGACAGGAATGCTGATTCTATGAACTTAGGCAGATGATAAGGAGGTCAATGCATAGTTCTCACGGTCCGTCCGTCCTTATAAACCCTGGATAATGCCAGTTGTCTCTTTGGGATCAGGAGGGAATTTTTCTCCAGGCCAGATTAGCCACAATCCTGCAGGTTTTTCCCCTTCCTCTGGGCATAGAGCAGAGATCATTTACATCTGGTCAGCCTGGCTGAGTTGAAAATATCACTATTGGCCTCTCATGGGTACAGAAGGGAGGGCCATGTCACCATCTGTTGTTTTCTACAGTTTTTATGATCATTGATGTTTTTATGCTGTTTTATGATGTTGTTGTTGTTTGCCACCCTGAGCCCTGCGAGGGAGGATGGGAGAGAGAGAGAGAGAGAGAGAGAGAGATTCATTGATTCATTGGGGGCGTGGAGAGGAGGAAGATAGGTGTGAATTTCTCACATTGTGCAGGGATTGGACTAGATCAGGGGTCTTCAAACTATGGCCCTCCAGATGTTCATGGACTCCAATTCCTATCAGCCCCTGCAAGCATGGCAAAGTGGTAGGGCTCATGGGAATTGTAGTCTATGAACATCTGGAGGGCCATAGTTTGAAGATCCCTGGACTAGATGGTCCATGAGGTCCCTTCCAGCTCTGCATTTCTGTTTAGGCAGAGTTAATCAGTCATAAATTATTCCCCAGTTGACTTTCACTTTCCAGATGCAAAACGTTAAGGCTGGCAGTGCGGATTTGAAGATGATCCTGTTTCTTCCTTGTGTGGAAGTTGATAACATTTTAACTCTTCTGGAAATGGGATGTGGAACAACGGAAGGGAAAGAGGCTGTATGGAGCCTCCAGTTATTTATCTTGATTTCTTTTCAAAAGTCCTAGGGCAAGAAACCAATCAGAAGATGTATTGCGGTACCGAAAGGTGCCAGCGGACTTTGGAGGTCAAGGAGAGGCAGGGAAGGGTTTTAGTTTTAGTTTTATTAAATATACATCCCACCCATTCCCAACCCGGGATGGCCTTCCTTAGTTGCCTCCTTCCTTGATTCTGGTCTGGACACCAAACTTCTGTATGAAACGGAGGCAAATCCTGTATTGTTCAGAAATGCCAGCGTGGACTCGTGGTTATCTAAGCAATCTTTTGGGTTGGGCTGAAGGCCGATGACAGATTCTAAGCATCTTAAGAGAAGTCGTCTCCTTGCCCAAGAGGCCGTGTGCTCATCGCTTTTGGGATTGCAGTTATCTCTGATCGAACAGGTTTTGCAATTTTATTTTTTAAGTGCTACAAATCCTGTTTGACCGGGCTGTGTAATGAGATGCATGTGAATGTCGCTGTCGTAACGTTGTCACTGTTCTTTGCCTTCCCACGCTCCTCTGTGTGGTCTGCCTGTGACCCGAGGATATGGTGGTTTCGTTTTCAGCACATGGTCACTTGCTGGGTCACGAGGCCCTTAAGATGGCCGGTTTTGCTGCCTTTTGGAAGGACCTTCTGCAAGTGCGCATGAATTAGAGATCAAAGGTGCTTTATCCACCATCCACACATACACTGCACATACATAGCAGTAAGCAGCTAGTAGGCAAGACAAGGGCACTGAATGGTTCAGACCCTTGGCTTATTAGAGTGTTGTGGGTTTTCTGGGTTGTATGGCCATGTTCCAGTAGCATTCTCTCCTGACGTTTTGCCTGCATCTGTGGCTGGCATCTTCAGAGGATCCTCTGAAGATGCCAGTAACAAATGATCCTCTGAAGATGCCAGCCACAGATTCAGGAGAATACAACCCAGAAAACCCACAACCCTCTAGTGATTCCGGCCGTGAAAGCCTTCAACAATACCTTGGCTTATTTCTTCCTGTGGCTCACCTCCTGGTGCTCAGCTTGGGTTCCTGGTGCCCAGCTCCTCCGACCTGCTGCTCAAGGTACTGGTCTTAACTCTTCTGAGATCATGATTCTGACTCCAGTCTTCTTTCCATGTGACTCTGCAGACTGTGATGTCATGTCCTGCTACTCAATTGGTCCAGCCACTGAGAAAGATGCAATTAATTCTTGGGTTTGAGGAGTGCAGATCCAGTGATGTTTCCTTGGCATAATGGCTGTGCCAGTGATGAGCTGGTTTTTATACCCTGCTTTTCTCAACTGTCAGGAGCCTCAAAGCTTACACACTCCTTCCCCTTCTTCTCCCCTCAGCAGGCACCTTGTGGAGTAGCTGAGGCGGAGAGAGTTCTGAGGGAACTGAAACAGGCCCAAGGTCAACCAACAGTCTTCATGTGGAGGAGTGGGGAATCAAACCTGGTTTGCTTAGAGTCTGCTCCTCTTAACCACTACTCCACACTGGCTCAATTACTCTTGTACTGTGAAAGTTGTCGTAGGCCATTTGTGCATGCAGTGTTTCCCTCGTGCCTGTTTGTTTCCCAGGGGGTATTTCCCATGAGTTTTTTTTAAAAAAATGGGATTCTCCTTCTGCAAAGTGTCCCTAGCCAATCCAATCCTCCATTTTGCCCCCCCCCCCACTTCCTTGTTCAACTTCCAGCTGGAGAGGTTGCCTCCCACACATTCTGGTGCCCCAGAAGTGTGGGAGGAACTGCCGCAGTGAGGGCAGGAAAAAGTGGGAGGAGCGAGAAAATGCGAACAAAACAAAACACGTGTTGATTCCCTTTGCTCACTTTCTGTTTCAGATCTCCCAGAAACCATGGAGATTCTCTGCTTGGTCACATACTTTCATTACATCTAGGTTTGGTAATACAAGGCAAGTGACTTCCTCATCCTGGGCTACATAAGAACATAAGAAAGAGGCTGCTGGATCAGACCAGAGTCCATCCAGTCCAGCACTCTGCTACTCGCAGTGGCCCACCAGATGCCTTGGGGAGCTCACATGCAGGAGGTGAAAGCAATGGCCTTCTGCTGCTGCTGCTCCCGAGCACCTGGTCTGCTAAGGCATTTGCAATCTGAGATCAAGGAGGATCAAGGTTGGTAGCCATAGATCGACTTCTCCTCCATAAATCTGTCCAAGCCCCTTTTAAAGCTATCCAGGTTAGTGGCCATCACCACCTCCTGTGGCAACATATTCCAAACCCCAATCACGCATTGCATGAAGAAATGTTTCCTTTTATTAGTCCTAATTCTTCCCCCCAGCATTTTCAATGAATGCTCCCTGGTTCTAGTATTGTGAGAAAGAGAGAAAAATTTCTCTCTGTCAACATTTTCTACCCCATGGATAATTGTATAGACTTCAATCATATCCCCCCTCAGATGTCTCCTCTCCAAACTAAAGAGTTCCAAAAGCTGCAGCCTCTCCTCATAAGGAGAGCTGCTCCAGTCCCTCAATCATCCTCGTTGCCCTTCTCTGCACTTTTTCTATCTCTTCGATATCCTTTTTGAGATGTGGCGACCAGAACTGAACACAGTACTCCAAGTGGCGGTTGCACCATTGCTTTATATAAGGGCATGACAATCTTTGCAGTTTTATTCTCAATTCCTTTCCTAATTATCCCCAGCATAGAGTTTGCCTTTTTCACAGCTGCCATGCATTGAGTTGACATTCCCATGGAACTATCAACTAAGACGCCCACATTCCTTTCCTGGTCTGTGACTGATAGCACTGACCCCTGAAGCGTGTATGTGAAATCTTGCATCTTTTCTTTTCTTCCATGCATCTTTTCTGTTCTTAATCTGGCATTAAGCAAGGAACAGATCTCCCCCTCCCCCAACAGTGCATGACAATTAGGTCATCCTTGGTTGGGAGAGGATTCAGAAGACCACTCTAGTACCACTCTATTCTGCATTGGTCAGACCTCCCCTGGAACACTGTGTCAAGTTCTGGGCATCTTAATTCAAGAAGGATATTGACAAGCTGGAATGGGTCCAGAAAAGGGCAACCAACATAGTCAAAGGTCTGGATTCCATGGGCTTAGGGAGCTAGGAATGGAGTTAGTCTGGAGAAGAGAAGGTTAAGGGGTGACATGATAGCCATGTTTAAATGTTTGAAGGGATGTCATGTTGAAGAGGGAGCAAGCTTGTTTTCTGCTACTCCAGAAACAAGGACAAGGAGTAATGGATTCAAAGGACAGGAAAAGAGATTCCACCTAAACATTGAGAAGAACTTCCTGACGGTAAGGGCTGTTTGACAATGGAATGCACTGACTTGGAGGGTGGTGGAGTCTCCTTCTTGGAGGTTTTTAAACAAAGGCTGGATGGCCATCTGTCAGGAGTGCTTTGATTGTTTGTCCTGCATAGCAGGGGGTTGGAGTGGAGGACTCTTCCAACTCTATGCTTCTAAGACCATAAGGCCGTGGTGGCGAACCTTTAGCACTCCAGATGTTGTGGACTACGATTCCCATCAGCCCCTCCCAGCATGGCCAATTGGCAGGGGCTGATGGGAATTGTAGTCCATAACATCTGGAGTTCCAAAGGTTCACCACCACTGCCATAAGGGATGCCTTCTTCTTGCCTGATCTAGCTTGACTTTCTTCCACCGCTAACACTTTGTCTGCCTGTCAGAAGCGTTCCATTCTTCACTTGCTGGTTCCAATAGCAAACAAAACTGCAAACAAAAAAGCAACAATAACAACAGAAGCACACACACAGAACCCAGCATCACCACCCTTAAATGGAAGTTGGCTTTGCATGGTGGAATCTTCTTACCTTGTGGTTTGTTTTCTTTCTCTTTTTTTTTTTTTGGGGGGGGGGGCGTTAATTTGCTGAAGTTCACTCTGGGTCTAGAAGAGGTCAGGAAAGCACCTCCTGCCTCCTATAAGTAGTTCTTACTAGGGATAGCTTCAATGCAGAACCTTGGGAGACCTGTTCTCTTGGCCCTTCCTTATTCCTTTTTGGTAAGAGAACCAGTGTGGTTACAGTTCACTACTGGTGGACTGCAATCTGGAGCCGCGTTTGGTTCCCTGCTCCTCCATATGGAGCCTGCTGGGCGACCTTGGGCTAGTCACAGTTTTCTCAGAACTCTCGCAGCCCCACCTCCCTCACAAGGGGGCTTTCCCCACTGACAGAGTTGAACTGGTTTCTACCTAGGTTCGCCTCAGTGAATCCCCACTGCCACCGAGCTCAACATTGTTTTGTCTCAGTTCCCCTCCCCCCTCAGAACTGCGACAACCTTGTCGCAGTTATGAACTACACTTTTCTGCCGGAACAAGGTCGATACCGCTTCGAAGCTTCGAAGTGGGGAAGCATCGAAACGACACCTCATCCGTTCAACCAATCACGAGCCACTTTTGTGGCATGTGCAGAACGGGAGAGTCATGGCAGGCAGAAAACGCATGTAACTGTAAACTGTAAAAAAAAAAAAAAGAACGCTCCCGTTTCCCGTGGTAACACAAGCGCCAATCACGATTGAGGAGCGAAACAGGCACCAAGATGATCCCGCCCACTTAGCTTGGTTCCAAGGGGCCAACTCAGTTGCTGTGGGGACAGCCTGGAATCGCCCTCCACTGAAGGGAACCGAGTCGATCTTAGCTCCCTTCTGTAGTGGGGAAAGCCCCAAAGGTGTTTGTTGTGGGGAGAGGAAAGAAAGCCCTTTTAAGACTCCCTGTAGTTGAGAAAAAGTTGGGTATAACTCCAAACGCTTCTTAAATGTGGCAAGGACAGAGACTAATGGTCCTCAGCCCTGTGTTGCTGCTGCTTCACCCACAAAACAATATGCATATTAATGATGTCAAAACACTCAGTTTAGTCACGCCTCATGAAGCCTGCGTGGCCACATCGTCTTTGTGTTCCGATACCCATGCGGGTGGTGCAATGAGAGGTATTTCATCATAGAACAAGATCTACAGATTTGTAGCATTCATCATTGTGTTCTGTTTTGATGCGGCCATTAATAAAGATGTTCAAATTAATGGTGTGAAAAACCTGCTTATCTCTGTTTAGCGTTGCTTTGTTTTTTCTGTTTTCCCCCAATCCTTTGGAGAATTATCTGGGGAAAAAAATGAGAAAGCCCAGTCTCTGGAGAGCTTCTTCATCCCCATGAACCCTTTTGCCTGCCAGTTTCTTTGCCTTTGTCATAGGGTGTTTTCCCACTTACCTTTTACTGTGCGCAAGTAGCGCAGGGTCAGCATACTCCCCACTACGGAAGCGGCTCGCCTCTTCCTTGGCGCTGCTGCTGTCGCACCTGCTCAGCACGCGTCTTTCCAGGCGCTCTTTGCAATGGCACCTTTTGATGACCCGATGCAGAAGCGGGGTCTTGAGGGAATTAGGTGGCTCAAGAGCATGCGCCTGGAAGGACGTAGCGCTTAGCAGCGCGCAGCAAAGTAAAGGCGAGGTAGGTGGGGAAACGCTCATAATTCCCCGAACCTATAGGTTATGTGGATTGGGAAACAAAAAACCAGGAGGGCCTGTAAAAACCACAGTCTTCATTTACTTTTCAACTCCTAGTCATAAAGGCTTTTGAATGTTCTTGTGCCTTTTACTGTTGATGGGAGCTCAGCTGGGGGAATTTTAGGGTTCGTTTGTTTGTTTTCTCCTGGTCAGAAGGACTAAAAATGATACTTCTTAGAGTTTGTCTTGGTAGGAACAGCCTGAAACCATTCGTCTTGGTAGGAATAGCCCCTTCGCTCCCTTAGTAATTTGGTATGTTTATGAAGGTGTGGGATTGAGATGGAAACCTAGAAGATGAAATTTTGGATATGTCTGTCAGTTTGGGAGGAAAGTGGGGAAAGGGATTGGGATATTGTATTGTCGAAGGCTTGGGATATTGTTTTGATTGGGATATTGTTTTCTGTGGCAGTCATGAGGGGTTTCAGTGTCTTGCTGGGTGACCTGGGACCAGTCCTCACCTGTCAGTCTAATTCACCTCAGAAGGTTAGCTTCCTCAGGGGCACTTGTGAATCAGAAGATTAGCTAGAAATAAACAAATAGGGTTATTTCAAGTGGGTGGATGGCTGTGCTGTGTACTTCCTGAGCTCCTTTGAGGGAAGAAATGTGATAAACAAGAAGTTTATTAAATATCTTGCACGATAACCTAGTCTTGCTTGCTCTGCTTATCTAGAATTACAAAATAGGGCCATTAACCTTGTCTATTAACTTAATGGACAAGGTGAACTGTGAATTCCTGGTTTGGTTTTTTTAACCGTGCACAGGGTTGTGAAACAAACATGGCTACTCAATTATTATAATTACCTTCATAGAATTATTGCACTCTAATAAGTTCATTAAGGTAATTATTTAATGTGGCTGTCAAGTTATTCCATACTGAGGCAGGCAGTACAAAGTAAATGGGTTTGTTTTTTGAGGGGTTTTTTTTGGGGGGGGGGCATTGGAAGCAAACAATCCTCCAGGGATAATCTTTTCTTCAGTGTGTTAAATAGAAGAGTGTTACTTCTGTAACTCTAGCAAATAGTAAAATGGCACATCTCTGCTAAGTTGTCTAGCTCAAGGGAAGTAGTGGTACCACTCTATTCTGCGTTGGTCAGACCTCATCTGGAATGTTGTGTTTAGTTCTGGCCACCACAGTTCAAGAAGGATATTTGACAAGCTGGAACAGGTCCAGAGGAAGGCGACCAAAATGGTAAAAGGTCTGGAATCCATGCCCTATGAGGAGAGATTTGGAGAACTGGGTATATTTAGTCTGGAGGAGAGAGAGAGGCAGGGGGTGACATGATCGCCATGTTTAAATATTGGAAGGGATGTCATGCTAAAGAGGGAGCAAGCTTGTTTTCTGCTGCCCCAGAGACTAGGACAAGCAGTAATGGATTCACACTATGAGGAAAGAAATTCCACCTAAATATTAGGAAGAACTTCCTTGACAGTCAGGGCTGTTCAACAGTGGAGTACACTATCTCAGAGGGTGGTGGCAACTCCTTCTTTGGATGTTTTTAAACAGAGACTGGATGGTCTTCTGTCAAGGATGCTTTGACTGGTCTTCCTGCATGGCAGCGAAGGATGGCCCTTGTGGTCTCTTCCAACTCTATGATTCTAAGTCCGTGGTGGCGAACCTTTGGCACTCCAGATGTTATGGACTACCCCCTCCCCCCCACCCCCCCCCCCCCCCCCCTCCCCCCACCTCCCCCCCCCCCCCCCCCCCCCCCCCCCCCCTCCCCTTCCGCACACCCCCCCCCCCCCCCTCCCCCCGCCCCCCCCCTCCCCCCCCCCCCCCCCCCCAGCCCCCCCCCCCCCCCACACCCTCCCCCCCCCCCCCCCCCCCCCCCCCCCCCCCCCCCCCCCCCACCCCCCCCCCCCCACCCACCTCCCCCCCCTCCCCTCCCCCCCCCCACCCCCCCCCCCCCCCCCCCCCCCCCCCCCCCCCCCCCCCCCCCCCCCCCCCCCCCCCCCCCCCACCCCCCCCCCCCCCCACCCCCCCCCCCCCCCACCCCCCCCCCCCCCCACCCCCCCCCCCCCCCACCCCCCCCCCCCCCCACCCCCCCCCCCCCCCACCCCCCCCCCCCCCCACCCCCCCCCCCCCCCACCCCCCCCCCCCCCCACCCCCCCCCCCCCCCACCCCCCCCCCCCCCCACCCCCCCCCCCCCCCACCCCCCCCCCCCCCCACCCCCCCCCCCCCCCACCCCCCCCCCCCCCCACCCCCCCCCCCCCCCACCCCCCCCCCCCCCCACCCCCCCCCCCCCCCACCCCCCCCCCCCCCCACCCCCCCCCCCCCCCACCCCCCCCCCCCCCCACCCCCCCCCCCCCCCACCCCCCCCCCCCCCCACCCCCCCCCCCCCCCACCCCCCCCCCCCCCCACCCCCCCCCCCCCCCACCCCCCCCCCCCCCCACCCCCCCCCCCCCCCACCCCCCCCCCCCCCCACCCCCCCCCCCCCCCACCCCCCCCCCCCCCCACCCCCCCCCCCCCCCACCCCCCCCCCCCCCCACCCCCCCCCCCCCCCACCCCCCCCCCCCCCCACCCCCCCCCCCCCCCACCCCCCCCCCCCCCCACCCCCCCCCCCCCCCACCCCCCCCCCCCCCCACCCCCCCCCCCCCCCACCCCCCCCCCCCCCCACCCCCCCCCCCCCCCACCCCCCCCCCCCCCCACCCCCCCCCCCCCCCACCCCCCCCCCCCCCCACCCCCCCCCCCCCCCACCCCCCCCCCCCCCCACCCCCCCCCCCCCCCACCCCCCCCCCCCCCCACCCCCCCCCCCCCCCACCCCCCCCCCCCCCCACCCCCCCCCCCCCCCACCCCCCCCCCCCCCCACCCCCCCCCCCCCCCACCCCCCCCCCCCCCCACCCCCCCCCCCCCCCACCCCCCCCCCCCCCCACCCCCCCCCCCCCCCACCCCCCCCCCCCCCCACCCCCCCCCCCCCCCACCCCCCCCCCCCCCCACCCCCCCCCCCCCCCACCCCCCCCCCCCCCCACCCCCCCCCCCCCCCACCCCCCCCCCCCCCCACCCCCCCCCCCCCCCACCCCCCCCCCCCCCCACCCCCCCCCCCCCCCACCCCCCCCCCCCCCCACCCCCCCCCCCCCCCACCCCCCCCCCCCCCCACCCCCCCCCCCCCCCACCCCCCCCCCCCCCCACCCCCCCCCCCCCCCACCCCCCCCCCCCCCCACCCCCCCCCCCCCCCACCCCCCCCCCCCCCCACCCCCCCCCCCCCCCACCCCCCCCCCCCCCCACCCCCCCCCCCCCCCACCCCCCCCCCCCCCCACCCCCCCCCCCCCCCACCCCCCCCCCCCCCCACCCCCCCCCCCCCCCACCCCCCCCCCCCCCCACCCCCCCCCCCCCCCACCCCCCCCCCCCCCCACCCCCCCCCCCCCCCACCCCCCCCCCCCCCCACCCCCCCCCCCCCCCACCCCCCCCCCCCCCCACCCCCCCCCCCCCCCACCCCCCCCCCCCCCCACCCCCCCCCCCCCCCACCCCCCCCCCCCCCCACCCCCCCCCCCCCCCACCCCCCCCCCCCCCCACCCCCCCCCCCCCCCACCCCCCCCCCCCCCCACCCCCCCCCCCCCCCACCCCCCCCCCCCCCCACCCCCCCCCCCCCCCACCCCCCCCCCCCCCCACCCCCCCCCCCCCCCACCCCCCCCCCCCCCCACCCCCCCCCCCCCCCACCCCCCCCCCCCCCCACCCCCCCCCCCCCCCACCCCCCCCCCCCCCCACCCCCCCCCCCCCCCACCCCCCCCCCCCCCCACCCCCCCCCCCCCCCACCCCCCCCCCCCCCCACCCCCCCCCCCCCCCACCCCCCCCCCCCCCCACCCCCCCCCCCCCCCACCCCCCCCCCCCCCCACCCCCCCCCCCCCCCACCCCCCCCCCCCCCCACCCCCCCCCCCCCCCACCCCCCCCCCCCCCCACCCCCCCCCCCCCCCACCCCCCCCCCCCCCCACCCCCCCCCCCCCCCACCCCCCCCCCCCCCCACCCCCCCCCCCCCCCACCCCCCCCCCCCCCCACCCCCCCCCCCCCCCACCCCCCCCCCCCCCCACCCCCCCCCCCCCCCACCCCCCCCCCCCCCCACCCCCCCCCCCCCCCACCCCCCCCCCCCCCCACCCCCCCCCCCCCCCACCCCCCCCCCCCCCCACCCCCCCCCCCCCCCACCCCCCCCCCCCCCCACCCCCCCCCCCCCCCACCCCCCCCCCCCCCCACCCCCCCCCCCCCCCACCCCCCCCCCCCCCCACCCCCCCCCCCCCCCACCCCCCCCCCCCCCCACCCCCCCCCCCCCCCACCCCCCCCCCCCCCCACCCCCCCCCCCCCCCACCCCCCCCCCCCCCCACCCCCCCCCCCCCCCACCCCCCCCCCCCCCCACCCCCCCCCCCCCCCACCCCCCCCCCCCCCCACCCCCCCCCCCCCCCACCCCCCCCCCCCCCCACCCCCCCCCCCCCCCACCCCCCCCCCCCCCCACCCCCCCCCCCCCCCACCCCCCCCCCCCCCCACCCCCCCCCCCCCCCACCCCCCCCCCCCCCCACCCCCCCCCCCCCCCACCCCCCCCCCCCCCCACCCCCCCCCCCCCCCACCCCCCCCCCCCCCCACCCCCCCCCCCCCCCACCCCCCCCCCCCCCCACCCCCCCCCCCCCCCACCCCCCCCCCCCCCCACCCCCCCCCCCCCCCACCCCCCCCCCCCCCCACCCCCCCCCCCCCCCACCCCCCCCCCCCCCCACCCCCCCCCCCCCCCACCCCCCCCCCCCCCCACCCCCCCCCCCCCCCACCCCCCCCCCCCCCCACCCCCCCCCCCCCCCACCCCCCCCCCCCCCCACCCCCCCCCCCCCCCACCCCCCCCCCCCCCCACCCCCCCCCCCCCCCACCCCCCCCCCCCCCCACCCCCCCCCCCCCCCACCCCCCCCCCCCCCCACCCCCCCCCCCCCCCACCCCCCCCCCCCCCCACCCCCCCCCCCCCCCACCCCCCCCCCCCCCCACCCCCCCCCCCCCCCACCCCCCCCCCCCCCCACCCCCCCCCCCCCCCACCCCCCCCCCCCCCCACCCCCCCCCCCCCCCACCCCCCCCCCCCCCCACCCCCCCCCCCCCCCACCCCCCCCCCCCCCCACCCCCCCCCCCCCCCACCCCCCCCCCCCCCCACCCCCCCCCCCCCCCACCCCCCCCCCCCCCCACCCCCCCCCCCCCCCACCCCCCCCCCCCCCCACCCCCCCCCCCCCCCACCCCCCCCCCCCCCCACCCCCCCCCCCCCCCACCCCCCCCCCCCCCCACCCCCCCCCCCCCCCACCCCCCCCCCCCCCCACCCCCCCCCCCCCCCACCCCCCCCCCCCCCCACCCCCCCCCCCCCCCACCCCCCCCCCCCCCCACCCCCCCCCCCCCCCACCCCCCCCCCCCCCCACCCCCCCCCCCCCCCACCCCCCCCCCCCCCCACCCCCCCCCCCCCCCACCCCCCCCCCCCCCCACCCCCCCCCCCCCCCACCCCCCCCCCCCCCCACCCCCCCCCCCCCCCACCCCCCCCCCCCCCCACCCCCCCCCCCCCCCACCCCCCCCCCCCCCCACCCCCCCCCCCCCCCACCCCCCCCCCCCCCCACCCCCCCCCCCCCCCACCCCCCCCCCCCCCCACCCCCCCCCCCCCCCACCCCCCCCCCCCCCCACCCCCCCCCCCCCCCACCCCCCCCCCCCCCCACCCCCCCCCCCCCCCACCCCCCCCCCCCCCCACCCCCCCCCCCCCCCACCCCCCCCCCCCCCCACCCCCCCCCCCCCCCACCCCCCCCCCCCCCCACCCCCCCCCCCCCCCACCCCCCCCCCCCCCCACCCCCCCCCCCCCCCACCCCCCCCCCCCCCCACCCCCCCCCCCCCCCACCCCCCCCCCCCCCCACCCCCCCCCCCCCCCACCCCCCCCCCCCCCCACCCCCCCCCCCCCCCACCCCCCCCCCCCCCCACCCCCCCCCCCCCCCACCCCCCCCCCCCCCCACCCCCCCCCCCCCCCACCCCCCCCCCCCCCCACCCCCCCCCCCCCCCACCCCCCCCCCCCCCCACCCCCCCCCCCCCCCACCCCCCCCCCCCCCCACCCCCCCCCCCCCCCACCCCCCCCCCCCCCCACCCCCCCCCCCCCCCACCCCCCCCCCCCCCCACCCCCCCCCCCCCCCACCCCCCCCCCCCCCCACCCCCCCCCCCCCCCACCCCCCCCCCCCCCCACCCCCCCCCCCCCCCACCCCCCCCCCCCCCCACCCCCCCCCCCCCCCACCCCCCCCCCCCCCCACCCCCCCCCCCCCCCACCCCCCCCCCCCCCCACCCCCCCCCCCCCCCACCCCCCCCCCCCCCCACCCCCCCCCCCCCCCACCCCCCCCCCCCCCCACCCCCCCCCCCCCCCACCCCCCCCCCCCCCCACCCCCCCCCCCCCCCACCCCCCCCCCCCCCCACCCCCCCCCCCCCCCACCCCCCCCCCCCCCCACCCCCCCCCCCCCCCACCCCCCCCCCCCCCCACCCCCCCCCCCCCCCACCCCCCCCCCCCCCCACCCCCCCCCCCCCCCACCCCCCCCCCCCCCCACCCCCCCCCCCCCCCACCCCCCCCCCCCCCCACCCCCCCCCCCCCCCACCCCCCCCCCCCCCCACCCCCCCCCCCCCCCACCCCCCCCCCCCCCCACCCCCCCCCCCCCCCACCCCCCCCCCCCCCCACCCCCCCCCCCCCCCACCCCCCCCCCCCCCCACCCCCCCCCCCCCCCACCCCCCCCCCCCCCCACCCCCCCCCCCCCCCACCCCCCCCCCCCCCCACCCCCCCCCCCCCCCACCCCCCCCCCCCCCCACCCCCCCCCCCCCCCACCCCCCCCCCCCCCCACCCCCCCCCCCCCCCACCCCCCCCCCCCCCCACCCCCCCCCCCCCCCACCCCCCCCCCCCCCCACCCCCCCCCCCCCCCACCCCCCCCCCCCCCCACCCCCCCCCCCCCCCACCCCCCCCCCCCCCCACCCCCCCCCCCCCCCACCCCCCCCCCCCCCCACCCCCCCCCCCCCCCACCCCCCCCCCCCCCCACCCCCCCCCCCCCCCACCCCCCCCCCCCCCCACCCCCCCCCCCCCCCACCCCCCCCCCCCCCCACCCCCCCCCCCCCCCACCCCCCCCCCCCCCCACCCCCCCCCCCCCCCACCCCCCCCCCCCCCCACCCCCCCCCCCCCCCACCCCCCCCCCCCCCCACCCCCCCCCCCCCCCACCCCCCCCCCCCCCCACCCCCCCCCCCCCCCACCCCCCCCCCCCCCCACCCCCCCCCCCCCCCACCCCCCCCCCCCCCCACCCCCCCCCCCCCCCACCCCCCCCCCCCCCCACCCCCCCCCCCCCCCACCCCCCCCCCCCCCCACCCCCCCCCCCCCCCACCCCCCCCCCCCCCCACCCCCCCCCCCCCCCACCCCCCCCCCCCCCCACCCCCCCCCCCCCCCACCCCCCCCCCCCCCCACCCCCCCCCCCCCCCACCCCCCCCCCCCCCCACCCCCCCCCCCCCCCACCCCCCCCCCCCCCCACCCCCCCCCCCCCCCACCCCCCCCCCCCCCCACCCCCCCCCCCCCCCACCCCCCCCCCCCCCCACCCCCCCCCCCCCCCACCCCCCCCCCCCCCCACCCCCCCCCCCCCCCACCCCCCCCCCCCCCCACCCCCCCCCCCCCCCACCCCCCCCCCCCCCCACCCCCCCCCCCCCCCACCCCCCCCCCCCCCCACCCCCCCCCCCCCCCACCCCCCCCCCCCCCCACCCCCCCCCCCCCCCACCCCCCCCCCCCCCCACCCCCCCCCCCCCCCACCCCCCCCCCCCCCCACCCCCCCCCCCCCCCACCCCCCCCCCCCCCCACCCCCCCCCCCCCCCACCCCCCCCCCCCCCCACCCCCCCCCCCCCCCACCCCCCCCCCCCCCCACCCCCCCCCCCCCCCACCCCCCCCCCCCCCCACCCCCCCCCCCCCCCACCCCCCCCCCCCCCCACCCCCCCCCCCCCCCACCCCCCCCC
The DNA here is from genome assembly GCF_021028975.2 of Sphaerodactylus townsendi. Lineage (NCBI taxonomy): Eukaryota > Metazoa > Chordata > Lepidosauria > Squamata > Sphaerodactylidae > Sphaerodactylus > Sphaerodactylus townsendi. The sequence goes on along the minus strand of NC_059433.1, from coordinate 20,819,712 downwards.
CCCCCCACCCCCCCCCCCCCCCACCCCCCCCCCCCCCCACCCCCCCCCCCCCCCACCCCCCCCCCCCCCCACCCCCCCCCCCCCCCACCCCCCCCCCCCCCCACCCCCCCCCCCCCCCACCCCCCCCCCCCCCCACCCCCCCCCCCCCCCACCCCCCCCCCCCCCCACCCCCCCCCCCCCCCACCCCCCCCCCCCCCCACCCCCCCCCCCCCCCACCCCCCCCCCCCCCCACCCCCCCCCCCCCCCACCCCCCCCCCCCCCCACCCCCCCCCCCCCCCACCCCCCCCCCCCCCCACCCCCCCCCCCCCCCACCCCCCCCCCCCCCCACCCCCCCCCCCCCCCACCCCCCCCCCCCCCCACCCCCCCCCCCCCCCACCCCCCCCCCCCCCCACCCCCCCCCCCCCCCACCCCCCCCCCCCCCCACCCCCCCCCCCCCCCACCCCCCCCCCCCCCCACCCCCCCCCCCCCCCACCCCCCCCCCCCCCCACCCCCCCCCCCCCCCACCCCCCCCCCCCCCCACCCCCCCCCCCCCCCACCCCCCCCCCCCCCCACCCCCCCCCCCCCCCACCCCCCCCCCCCCCCACCCCCCCCCCCCCCCACCCCCCCCCCCCCCCACCCCCCCCCCCCCCCACCCCCCCCCCCCCCCACCCCCCCCCCCCCCCACCCCCCCCCCCCCCCACCCCCCCCCCCCCCCACCCCCCCCCCCCCCCACCCCCCCCCCCCCCCACCCCCCCCCCCCCCCACCCCCCCCCCCCCCCACCCCCCCCCCCCCCCACCCCCCCCCCCCCCCACCCCCCCCCCCCCCCACCCCCCCCCCCCCCCACCCCCCCCCCCCCCCACCCCCCCCCCCCCCCACCCCCCCCCCCCCCCACCCCCCCCCCCCCCCACCCCCCCCCCCCCCCACCCCCCCCCCCCCCCACCCCCCCCCCCCCCCACCCCCCCCCCCCCCCACCCCCCCCCCCCCCCACCCCCCCCCCCCCCCACCCCCCCCCCCCCCCACCCCCCCCCCCCCCCACCCCCCCCCCCCCCCACCCCCCCCCCCCCCCACCCCCCCCCCCCCCCACCCCCCCCCCCCCCCACCCCCCCCCCCCCCCACCCCCCCCCCCCCCCACCCCCCCCCCCCCCCACCCCCCCCCCCCCCCACCCCCCCCCCCCCCCACCCCCCCCCCCCCCCACCCCCCCCCCCCCCCACCCCCCCCCCCCCCCACCCCCCCCCCCCCCCACCCCCCCCCCCCCCCACCCCCCCCCCCCCCCACCCCCCCCCCCCCCCACCCCCCCCCCCCCCCACCCCCCCCCCCCCCCACCCCCCCCCCCCCCCACCCCCCCCCCCCCCCACCCCCCCCCCCCCCCACCCCCCCCCCCCCCCACCCCCCCCCCCCCCCACCCCCCCCCCCCCCCACCCCCCCCCCCCCCCACCCCCCCCCCCCCCCACCCCCCCCCCCCCCCACCCCCCCCCCCCCCCACCCCCCCCCCCCCCCACCCCCCCCCCCCCCCACCCCCCCCCCCCCCCACCCCCCCCCCCCCCCACCCCCCCCCCCCCCCACCCCCCCCCCCCCCCACCCCCCCCCCCCCCCACCCCCCCCCCCCCCCACCCCCCCCCCCCCCCACCCCCCCCCCCCCCCACCCCCCCCCCCCCCCACCCCCCCCCCCCCCCACCCCCCCCCCCCCCCACCCCCCCCCCCCCCCACCCCCCCCCCCCCCCACCCCCCCCCCCCCCCACCCCCCCCCCCCCCCACCCCCCCCCCCCCCCACCCCCCCCCCCCCCCACCCCCCCCCCCCCCCACCCCCCCCCCCCCCCACCCCCCCCCCCCCCCACCCCCCCCCCCCCCCACCCCCCCCCCCCCCCACCCCCCCCCCCCCCCACCCCCCCCCCCCCCCACCCCCCCCCCCCCCCACCCCCCCCCCCCCCCACCCCCCCCCCCCCCCACCCCCCCCCCCCCCCACCCCCCCCCCCCCCCACCCCCCCCCCCCCCCACCCCCCCCCCCCCCCACCCCCCCCCCCCCCCACCCCCCCCCCCCCCCACCCCCCCCCCCCCCCACCCCCCCCCCCCCCCACCCCCCCCCCCCCCCACCCCCCCCCCCCCCCACCCCCCCCCCCCCCCACCCCCCCCCCCCCCCACCCCCCCCCCCCCCCACCCCCCCCCCCCCCCACCCCCCCCCCCCCCCACCCCCCCCCCCCCCCACCCCCCCCCCCCCCCACCCCCCCCCCCCCCCACCCCCCCCCCCCCCCACCCCCCCCCCCCCCCACCCCCCCCCCCCCCCACCCCCCCCCCCCCCCACCCCCCCCCCCCCCCACCCCCCCCCCCCCCCACCCCCCCCCCCCCCCACCCCCCCCCCCCCCCACCCCCCCCCCCCCCCACCCCCCCCCCCCCCCACCCCCCCCCCCCCCCACCCCCCCCCCCCCCCACCCCCCCCCCCCCCCACCCCCCCCCCCCCCCACCCCCCCCCCCCCCCACCCCCCCCCCCCCCCACCCCCCCCCCCCCCCACCCCCCCCCCCCCCCACCCCCCCCCCCCCCCACCCCCCCCCCCCCCCACCCCCCCCCCCCCCCACCCCCCCCCCCCCCCACCCCCCCCCCCCCCCACCCCCCCCCCCCCCCACCCCCCCCCCCCCCCACCCCCCCCCCCCCCCACCCCCCCCCCCCCCCACCCCCCCCCCCCCCCACCCCCCCCCCCCCCCACCCCCCCCCCCCCCCACCCCCCCCCCCCCCCACCCCCCCCCCCCCCCACCCCCCCCCCCCCCCACCCCCCCCCCCCCCCACCCCCCCCCCCCCCCACCCCCCCCCCCCCCCACCCCCCCCCCCCCCCACCCCCCCCCCCCCCCACCCCCCCCCCCCCCCACCCCCCCCCCCCCCCACCCCCCCCCCCCCCCACCCCCCCCCCCCCCCACCCCCCCCCCCCCCCACCCCCCCCCCCCCCCACCCCCCCCCCCCCCCACCCCCCCCCCCCCCCACCCCCCCCCCCCCCCACCCCCCCCCCCCCCCACCCCCCCCCCCCCCCACCCCCCCCCCCCCCCACCCCCCCCCCCCCCCACCCCCCCCCCCCCCCACCCCCCCCCCCCCCCACCCCCCCCCCCCCCCACCCCCCCCCCCCCCCACCCCCCCCCCCCCCCACCCCCCCCCCCCCCCACCCCCCCCCCCCCCCACCCCCCCCCCCCCCCACCCCCCCCCCCCCCCACCCCCCCCCCCCCCCACCCCCCCCCCCCCCCACCCCCCCCCCCCCCCACCCCCCCCCCCCCCCACCCCCCCCCCCCCCCACCCCCCCCCCCCCCCACCCCCCCCCCCCCCCACCCCCCCCCCCCCCCACCCCCCCCCCCCCCCACCCCCCCCCCCCCCCACCCCCCCCCCCCCCCACCCCCCCCCCCCCCCACCCCCCCCCCCCCCCACCCCCCCCCCCCCCCACCCCCCCCCCCCCCCACCCCCCCCCCCCCCCACCCCCCCCCCCCCCCACCCCCCCCCCCCCCCACCCCCCCCCCCCCCCACCCCCCCCCCCCCCCACCCCCCCCCCCCCCCACCCCCCCCCCCCCCCACCCCCCCCCCCCCCCACCCCCCCCCCCCCCCACCCCCCCCCCCCCCCACCCCCCCCCCCCCCCACCCCCCCCCCCCCCCACCCCCCCCCCCCCCCACCCCCCCCCCCCCCCACCCCCCCCCCCCCCCACCCCCCCCCCCCCCCACCCCCCCCCCCCCCCACCCCCCCCCCCCCCCACCCCCCCCCCCCCCCACCCCCCCCCCCCCCCACCCCCCCCCCCCCCCACCCCCCCCCCCCCCCACCCCCCCCCCCCCCCACCCCCCCCCCCCCCCACCCCCCCCCCCCCCCACCCCCCCCCCCCCCCACCCCCCCCCCCCCCCACCCCCCCCCCCCCCCACCCCCCCCCCCCCCCACCCCCCCCCCCCCCCACCCCCCCCCCCCCCCACCCCCCCCCCCCCCCACCCCCCCCCCCCCCCACCCCCCCCCCCCCCCACCCCCCCCCCCCCCCACCCCCCCCCCCCCCCACCCCCCCCCCCCCCCACCCCCCCCCCCCCCCACCCCCCCCCCCCCCCACCCCCCCCCCCCCCCACCCCCCCCCCCCCCCACCCCCCCCCCCCCCCACCCCCCCCCCCCCCCACCCCCCCCCCCCCCCACCCCCCCCCCCCCCCACCCCCCCCCCCCCCCACCCCCCCCCCCCCCCACCCCCCCCCCCCCCCACCCCCCCCCCCCCCCACCCCCCCCCCCCCCCACCCCCCCCCCCCCCCACCCCCCCCCCCCCCCACCCCCCCCCCCCCCCACCCCCCCCCCCCCCCACCCCCCCCCCCCCCCACCCCCCCCCCCCCCCACCCCCCCCCCCCCCCACCCCCCCCCCCCCCCACCCCCCCCCCCCCCCACCCCCCCCCCCCCCCACCCCCCCCCCCCCCCACCCCCCCCCCCCCCCACCCCCCCCCCCCCCCACCCCCCCCCCCCCCCACCCCCCCCCCCCCCCACCCCCCCCCCCCCCCACCCCCCCCCCCCCCCACCCCCCCCCCCCCCCACCCCCCCCCCCCCCCACCCCCCCCCCCCCCCACCCCCCCCCCCCCCCACCCCCCCCCCCCCCCACCCCCCCCCCCCCCCACCCCCCCCCCCCCCCACCCCCCCCCCCCCCCACCCCCCCCCCCCCCCACCCCCCCCCCCCCCCACCCCCCCCCCCCCCCACCCCCCCCCCCCCCCACCCCCCCCCCCCCCCACCCCCCCCCCCCCCCACCCCCCCCCCCCCCCACCCCCCCCCCCCCCCACCCCCCCCCCCCCCCACCCCCCCCCCCCCCCACCCCCCCCCCCCCCCACCCCCCCCCCCCCCCACCCCCCCCCCCCCCCACCCCCCCCCCCCCCCACCCCCCCCCCCCCCCACCCCCCCCCCCCCCCACCCCCCCCCCCCCCCACCCCCCCCCCCCCCCACCCCCCCCCCCCCCCACCCCCCCCCCCCCCCACCCCCCCCCCCCCCCACCCCCCCCCCCCCCCACCCCCCCCCCCCCCCACCCCCCCCCCCCCCCACCCCCCCCCCCCCCCACCCCCCCCCCCCCCCACCCCCCCCCCCCCCCACCCCCCCCCCCCCCCACCCCCCCCCCCCCCCACCCCCCCCCCCCCCCACCCCCCCCCCCCCCCACCCCCCCCCCCCCCCACCCCCCCCCCCCCCCACCCCCCCCCCCCCCCACCCCCCCCCCCCCCCACCCCCCCCCCCCCCCACCCCCCCCCCCCCCCACCCCCCCCCCCCCCCACCCCCCCCCCCCCCCACCCCCCCCCCCCCCCACCCCCCCCCCCCCCCACCCCCCCCCCCCCCCACCCCCCCCCCCCCCCACCCCCCCCCCCCCCCACCCCCCCCCCCCCCCACCCCCCCCCCCCCCCACCCCCCCCCCCCCCCACCCCCCCCCCCCCCCACCCCCCCCCCCCCCCACCCCCCCCCCCCCCCACCCCCCCCCCCCCCCACCCCCCCCCCCCCCCACCCCCCCCCCCCCCCACCCCCCCCCCCCCCCACCCCCCCCCCCCCCCACCCCCCCCCCCCCCCACCCCCCCCCCCCCCCACCCCCCCCCCCCCCCACCCCCCCCCCCCCCCACCCCCCCCCCCCCCCACCCCCCCCCCCCCCCACCCCCCCCCCCCCCCACCCCCCCCCCCCCCCACCCCCCCCCCCCCCCACCCCCCCCCCCCCCCACCCCCCCCCCCCCCCACCCCCCCCCCCCCCCACCCCCCCCCCCCCCCACCCCCCCCCCCCCCCACCCCCCCCCCCCCCCACCCCCCCCCCCCCCCACCCCCCCCCCCCCCCACCCCCCCCCCCCCCCACCCCCCCCCCCCCCCACCCCCCCCCCCCCCCACCCCCCCCCCCCCCCACCCCCCCCCCCCCCCACCCCCCCCCCCCCCCACCCCCCCCCCCCCCCACCCCCCCCCCCCCCCACCCCCCCCCCCCCCCACCCCCCCCCCCCCCCACCCCCCCCCCCCCCCACCCCCCCCCCCCCCCACCCCCCCCCCCCCCCACCCCCCCCCCCCCCCACCCCCCCCCCCCCCCACCCCCCCCCCCCCCCACCCCCCCCCCCCCCCACCCCCCCCCCCCCCCACCCCCCCCCCCCCCCACCCCCCCCCCCCCCCACCCCCCCCCCCCCCCACCCCCCCCCCCCCCCACCCCCCCCCCCCCCCACCCCCCCCCCCCCCCACCCCCCCCCCCCCCCACCCCCCCCCCCCCCCACCCCCCCCCCCCCCCACCCCCCCCCCCCCCCACCCCCCCCCCCCCCCACCCCCCCCCCCCCCCACCCCCCCCCCCCCCCACCCCCCCCCCCCCCCACCCCCCCCCCCCCCCACCCCCCCCCCCCCCCACCCCCCCCCCCCCCCACCCCCCCCCCCCCCCACCCCCCCCCCCCCCCACCCCCCCCCCCCCCCACCCCCCCCCCCCCCCACCCCCCCCCCCCCCCACCCCCCCCCCCCCCCACCCCCCCCCCCCCCCACCCCCCCCCCCCCCCACCCCCCCCCCCCCCCACCCCCCCCCCCCCCCACCCCCCCCCCCCCCCACCCCCCCCCCCCCCCACCCCCCCCCCCCCCCACCCCCCCCCCCCCCCACCCCCCCCCCCCCCCACCCCCCCCCCCCCCCACCCCCCCCCCCCCCCACCCCCCCCCCCCCCCACCCCCCCCCCCCCCCACCCCCCCCCCCCCCCACCCCCCCCCCCCCCCACCCCCCCCCCCCCCCACCCCCCCCCCCCCCCACCCCCCCCCCCCCCCACCCCCCCCCCCCCCCACCCCCCCCCCCCCCCACCCCCCCCCCCCCCCACCCCCCCCCCCCCCCACCCCCCCCCCCCCCCACCCCCCCCCCCCCCCACCCCCCCCCCCCCCCACCCCCCCCCCCCCCCACCCCCCCCCCCCCCCACCCCCCCCCCCCCCCACCCCCCCCCCCCCCCACCCCCCCCCCCCCCCACCCCCCCCCCCCCCCACCCCCCCCCCCCCCCACCCCCCCCCCCCCCCACCCCCCCCCCCCCCCACCCCCCCCCCCCCCCACCCCCCCCCCCCCCCACCCCCCCCCCCCCCCACCCCCCCCCCCCCCCACCCCCCCCCCCCCCCACCCCCCCCCCCCCCCACCCCCCCCCCCCCCCACCCCCCCCCCCCCCCACCCCCCCCCCCCCCCACCCCCCCCCCCCCCCACCCCCCCCCCCCCCCACCCCCCCCCCCCCCCACCCCCCCCCCCCCCCACCCCCCCCCCCCCCCACCCCCCCCCCCCCCCACCCCCCCCCCCCCCCACCCCCCCCCCCCCCCACCCCCCCCCCCCCCCACCCCCCCCCCCCCCCACCCCCCCCCCCCCCCACCCCCCCCCCCCCCCACCCCCCCCCCCCCCCACCCCCCCCCCCCCCCACCCCCCCCCCCCCCCACCCCCCCCCCCCCCCACCCCCCCCCCCCCCCACCCCCCCCCCCCCCCACCCCCCCCCCCCCCCACCCCCCCCCCCCCCCACCCCCCCCCCCCCCCACCCCCCCCCCCCCCCACCCCCCCCCCCCCCCACCCCCCCCCCCCCCCACCCCCCCCCCCCCCCACCCCCCCCCCCCCCCACCCCCCCCCCCCCCCACCCCCCCCCCCCCCCACCCCCCCCCCCCCCCACCCCCCCCCCCCCCCACCCCCCCCCCCCCCCACCCCCCCCCCCCCCCACCCCCCCCCCCCCCCACCCCCCCCCCCCCCCACCCCCCCCCCCCCCCACCCCCCCCCCCCCCCACCCCCCCCCCCCCCCACCCCCCCCCCCCCCCACCCCCCCCCCCCCCCACCCCCCCCCCCCCCCACCCCCCCCCCCCCCCACCCCCCCCCCCCCCCACCCCCCCCCCCCCCCACCCCCCCCCCCCCCCACCCCCCCCCCCCCCCACCCCCCCCCCCCCCCACCCCCCCCCCCCCCCACCCCCCCCCCCCCCCACCCCCCCCCCCCCCCACCCCCCCCCCCCCCCACCCCCCCCCCCCCCCACCCCCCCCCCCCCCCACCCCCCCCCCCCCCCACCCCCCCCCCCCCCCACCCCCCCCCCCCCCCACCCCCCCCCCCCCCCACCCCCCCCCCCCCCCACCCCCCCCCCCCCCCACCCCCCCCCCCCCCCACCCCCCCCCCCCCCCACCCCCCCCCCCCCCCACCCCCCCCCCCCCCCACCCCCCCCCCCCCCCACCCCCCCCCCCCCCCACCCCCCCCCCCCCCCACCCCCCCCCCCCCCCACCCCCCCCCCCCCCCACCCCCCCCCCCCCCCACCCCCCCCCCCCCCCACCCCCCCCCCCCCCCACCCCCCCCCCCCCCCACCCCCCCCCCCCCCCACCCCCCCCCCCCCCCACCCCCCCCCCCCCCCACCCCCCCCCCCCCCCACCCCCCCCCCCCCCCACCCCCCCCCCCCCCCACCCCCCCCCCCCCCCACCCCCCCCCCCCCCCACCCCCCCCCCCCCCCACCCCCCCCCCCCCCCACCCCCCCCCCCCCCCACCCCCCCCCCCCCCCACCCCCCCCCCCCCCCACCCCCCCCCCCCCCCACCCCCCCCCCCCCCCACCCCCCCCCCCCCCCACCCCCCCCCCCCCCCACCCCCCCCCCCCCCCACCCCCCCCCCCCCCCACCCCCCCCCCCCCCCACCCCCCCCCCCCCCCACCCCCCCCCCCCCCCACCCCCCCCCCCCCCCACCCCCCCCCCCCCCCACCCCCCCCCCCCCCCACCCCCCCCCCCCCCCACCCCCCCCCCCCCCCACCCCCCCCCCATCTGAGATCTGGTAAGATGGGGCTAGCCTAAGCTGTCTATAGCCTGGACTGCAGACCTCCAATTTCAGACACACCATTTTTAAAAGGACCACCAGATGCAGAGGACAAGCAATTCATCGGCAAGTGGCCACTCTCCTGGTGGTGGCCAAGTATAGTAAGCTGTCCATTGTGCTACCCAGACATGGGTGGCGGAAGACACAGGCATGAGGCAGGGTCTTAAATGGCTGAGCAGGGAGAGGAAACTGAGAGCTCTGGTCCACTCGGGACAGTTCCTGCACAGGCCAGGGGGTGGCAGTAGACGAATGGACAGAAGGAGAGAAAAACCCCTCCGTGTGCTGGGAAAGCCGTGTGGGTGGTGCATGCCAGGTGGGGAACTTGGCCAGCCACTGGTGCCCAGATGCCAGGGAGGGCAGGAGGGAAGTGAATCTGCAGGTCAGAGTGGAGCTGTTCCACCAGAAGTAAAATGTCTTGATTTGACTGATAAACCAAATGACAGGCCCTCGCAGGGGCACTAACTGTGTGTCTTGGCCTTTCTTATGGATTACTCACAGGTCTTTTACCGAACTGGAACACTGATGAGGTTTCTGAGCAACTTTTTTTGCCGTTCAATTAATATTTCTTTGAGGCAGAACATTTTCCATTTGTTCTCGCAACAAAGAAGACAATGGCTGCGGATGGGCCAGGATTTTCAAAACAGTACAGGCTGTACCATTCTGCTGTGTACAAGTTTGAGCTGAGAGCAACGTTCACTCGCCGAGGTGGTGTGGTCCCCTGTATTTGGATGCCAGGACCGATGAGTCAGATTCACAGTGGATAATTATAATGTGGCTTTGGCGATTTATGCACGCCCTACTTATCCCATGGCTATTATCTTTGCTGTGGGGTTTTTCTACAATTTTTTGTTTACGCAGGGATTCTCTTCCTGCAAAGTGCCCCTAGCCGTCATTTTGGTCATCTCCACCCTCTCCTACCTACCTCATAGGGTGTCTGTTGTGAGGGGGGGAAGGGTAAGGAGTTTGTAAGCCCCTTTGGGTTTCCTATATAAGAGAGAAAGGGGGGAATATAAATCCAACTCTTCTTTTCTTGCTTCCTGGTTGTTTCTGTGCGACCTCCATTTGGGGAGGTTGCCTGCTGCCTTTATTTTTCTTTGCCAGATCATGTCAATTTCTTGTCAATTTCACAGGGTCTGCAGCTCCAGCAATAGACCTTCAGTGTTTTTTAAAGGCCTTTTGATTGTTCTGAAATGATGACCGGAAGAATGGGAGGAACTGCTCTGGTGTGGGCAGGAAAAGGTGGGGAGAAAGAAGAAAACCCAATAAAAGCTAATGAGTGCTGATCTTCTTCATTTTCCCTGCAAAGGAAGAGGAAAAGTTGTACTTTGCAAGATTTTGGAAACTGTGGGAATTCTCTTATCTGACACTGCAGTGATTTCTGAAGAGGGGAAAACATGACCACAAATCAGTCCTGAAGCGAAGAAAGGTCCCTTCCGCACACGCAAAATAATGCGTTTTCAAACCACTTTCACAACTGTTTGCAAGTGGTTTTTGCTATTCCGCACAGCTTCAAAGAGCACTGAAAGCAGTTTGAAAGTGCATTATTCTGCATGTGCGGAATGAGCCATCGACTTGATGCAAAGAACACAAGTGCATAAATGGTCTTTGGCTGCCACTCTAAAGTGTGTACTTTTTCATGCACTTAAGATAAAATAATATATAAATGTAAATTGGCACCATAAAGTTAATTAAACTCAAAATCAAGAAGACCAAATGGACTTTCTTACTAGCAATTTAAAGAATATTGCCATAGCAATATGTTAACACTGCTGAGTCTTTACAGCAGATCCGTAAACAAGTTCAGTTTGTTTACGAGATGATTAAATTAAAACAAACTTTCCAAGGTGGTTTACCACACAAAACAATAACAAGAATAGCCAGTGTAGTGATTAGAGCATCAAACTAGGCTCTGGGTGACCAAGATTTGAATCCACCCTCTACCATGGAAGCTCACTTGGTGACCTTGGGCTAGTTGTGCCTTATTTGTGCCAGCTGAGTGACCTTGGGCTAGTCACAGCTTTTCGGAGCTCTCTCAGCCCCACCCACCTCACAGGGTGTTTGTTGTGAGGGGGGAAGGGCAAGGAGATTGTAAGCCCCTTTGAGTCTCCTGCAGGAGAGAAAAGGGGGATATAAATCCAAACTCTTCTTATTATTATTTACCTCAGAGGACAGTTGTGAAGATAAAATGGTGGAGAGGAGACGGATGCAAACTGCTTTGGGTTCTCAATTGGGGAGGAAGTCTATAAGTGAAGCAGATAAACAATAGTAAAATACAGAACTTTTTCTTTCCAAATACAAAGCACTAAAATCCAAGATAACCAGTTTCTCTGTAGCACCATTTCCCTGTCATACCGTTTCTTACCAATTGCATTTAAAGCTTTACCATCAAAGTCAAATCCCCAAGCCCGCCTTTAAGACCTTGAGGGAAGTCCCTGTTCTCAACCCCTGCACGAGGGAGTTCCAAAACTGGGGGCAAATAAGGAAAATGTAATCCAAGTAGATCTACAGGGAATATTAAAGGCAAAACCAAAAGATTTGCAAAATATATTTTCAGAGCATTACAGGGTTTTATCTCTGAGGAGGAAAACAGTGGATCAGATTCTAATGTCAAGACCCTGTTAAGACCTGTTAATATTTCAGCTCTTCCCTGGTTGGTGCCATGAAACTCTGGGGGCGGGGTGGGAGAAAATGGCAACATGGAAACCTCGGGCTTGTTTTCCTTTGCTTTAGTCACACAGCATCCTTTGGCCTTATCTGTGGCATGGCCTTGGAGACTCTATTATGCCTGGGAACACTGTTAGTGATTTTACCTTGCTGGGATCTCGAGGTTGGGGGACAGAGGGATGTTTTGGGGGAAAGATATTAACCAAAGAAGGCTGTGGTGGAATTTAGTTCTAGCAAAGCCTGCTTGATGTTGTTCGTGGTATCCAGGCATTAAACTGATTTCTGAACCCCAAAGTCTGGTTATTGCAGGGTTTGACAAATCTTGATACCTACCCAGTGAATTAGTTGAAGAGATCTTGGGCCCCTTCCGCACACACAAAATAACGTGTTTTCAAACCACTTTCACAACTGCTTGCAAGTGGATTTTGCTATTCCGCACAGCTTCAAAGAGCACTGAAAGCAGTTTGAAAGTGCATTATTCTGCATGTGCGGAATGAGCCTTGGTGTCTGCTCCTTCCCAATGCAGCCTCTTGCAATAACCTCCCTCCCAAGCCACTTCCAATAGCCGAGGATCCTTCGAAACCACTTGGTTTAGGAAGGAGAGGGAGGAGGAGTTCGCATTTATACTCCGTTTTTCTCAACCGTAAGGAATCTCAAAGCAGCTTGCAAACTCTTTCCCTTCCTCTCCTCACAGCAAACACCTTAAGAGGTAGGTGGGGCTGAGAGAGTTCTGAGAGGACTGTGATTAGCCCAAGGTCACCCAGCAGGCTTCATGTTGTTGAGGAATGGGGGATTAAACCTGGTTCTCCGGATTTGAGACCACTACTCTTAACTACTACACCACACTGGCTCTCAAGTACTCTTTCCCCACTGCTTGCTATGATCCTTACACCTCATCCTTCATTGTTCCCAAGAGTCACGGGAGTGCTTTGCTTCTCAGGGGATGTAGTGGGGAAAGAAAGATCCCCTGGACAAAGATCCCTTCTGCAAACTGATTCTGTTCACACGAACAGTGGATTCAACCCAATTTATTGTTTTATTCCATGTCTTGGTACAAACTGGTAACAACATTTATACAACCAACAGCTGTTGGGAAGGTCAAGCTACTGTGGGCTATGCCCAAACAGCTAGGCTGATTCCGCATGGGCCAAAAACAGTGGTGTGAAAACAATGTGAAAATGGTATAAACCCTTTTACACGGTTTTAAACCCTTTTACACCATTTTCACACCGTTTTCACACCCCTGTTTTTGGCCCATGCGGAATCAGCCCTAGATATTTAGCCTTAGCTTTTTCCTAAGGTATCTTGGAGGAAGGAAAACAGGATGGTATTGCACAATGTTGACAGATCTTTGGAAGCTAAGCAGGGTAGGTACTTGGAAGAGAAACAACCAAGGAAGGCAATAGCTAACTACCTCTGCATCTCACTAGCACTGAAAGACCCTTGCTGGATTCTCTGTAAGTTGACTGTGACTTGAGGTACTTTACACACATGCAAAACATCTTGGACAAAGGCACCGACTCTTTTCGTTTGTTTAAAAAACTCTCTGTTTACAAGTAGGCCTCAGAACTGGCAAAAGCTACTTGTGCAGTTATTTGTAAGAACTGTGCAAATTAAAGAAATGCCCCTATAACCATGTACTTGCTTTTGTGGCTCTATGATATATGGCTATCCATGCTCCACCATCAGTCCCTTTTTTGTTGAAAGCTGTTTACCTCTCAGGTGTTTTCTTGAATGTTTCCTTTCCTTCATGCAGCTATGAGTCTTAGGCCGTTTCTGCACGGCCATGCTCGGGAGGTGCATCGGCGTATACGACGCCGACGTACCCCCCTGGGACCGTTCGCACGAACGGTCCCGGTAGGGGCGGGGAAGACAGCGCACCGCTGCGCCATCGCTCGAATGCCTTCCCTTCCCTCCGAACTTCCGGCGCGTCGCCCAGGCCAGGGGACATGTCCCCCCTGCCCTGCGCGACAGCTCTGGAGTCGCAGGGCGGGGGGGCGTGTCCCCAGGCCTGGACAATGTGCCAGAAGGTCAGAGGGAAGGGAAGGCGTTCAGGAAAGGGGGGATGGCGATTTCCAGCCGCTGCCGTTCGCACGGGAGTGGTTGGAAGCCACTGTTTCTGAAAAACCTTGCCCAGGGAGCGAGGTTCGGAAACAGCGGCTTCGCGCCGCTCGGGGGTTGCATGCGAACCCCTCCCCAGGGACGCTGTTTTTAGCGTCCCTGGGTCGCTGTATTCCGCCCGTGTGGAAATAGCCTTAGCTGCAAGGGTACCTGTTGGAAAAGAAAGTTCTAGAAAGTATCTGCAGCTTTTTGACCTTCTGTCTACGGCCTTGTCATGGATAATCTCAGTCATGCTGGTGGCAGAGAATAAAAGGTGTCAAATAAGTAAAGCTGATGATTTTTCATTTAGTCATCTTTTTGCCTAGGTATAGAATAACCTCATGAGTTACTTCATGTTGGCAGAAAACTTGGAGGAGCCATTTTGCCCTCCCCCACCCTTACACAACCCAGTTTCAGCCCTGCTCAAAACATGTTTTTATTTCTTCTTCCTAAGAATATGTTATACAAAAATGAGGAAAAAATGCCTGTTAACCTAAAGAATTGTTATTTTTAGCTTGAACACACATGTGTCGCATCCCACAGCTATGTGAAGTGGTTTCCATTGTAATAAAATCAGCATATCTCTGTAATGACTTCAGTGGAGAAATGTCTGTGAGGGATCATTTAAAAACTTTCAATGTAAGGGTGGGCCCTGCTGGTTTTCTTGGGTTTGTCCGCTAGCTTTGTACAGCACTGATCTCCCACGAGTGCCATGAAAAGGGCCAAAGTAGCCAAGATGCCGGACAATCCATGAATGAATCTGCCCAGTTTTTTAAAGAAAGGTTCATGTAGTCTCAGGGAGGTTTTGCAGGGGGCTCCACCCATCAAGTCATTCTTAAAAGCACAAATCTCACCATACCCAGTAGTCTAAGGTGACCAGATTTTCACCTTTTTAAAGCGGGACACCATTGGGGGGGGGGTGCGCTTGCGCGTGCGCGTCCACGCATGCATGTGCGCACTGCCTTCTGGGGCGCTCCCCTGTTTCCTGCCCTGTCACAGGGCGGGAAACGGGAGCGCCCCAGAAGGCAGTGTGACAGCGCAGGAGGCTGCCACACTGCCAACCCCTGTTTCCCGCCCTGTCACAGTCACTGGGGAGGGCAGAAGTAGGGTGGGAGGGGCGGAGTGGAGTCAGAAAGACACTCTGCTTGTACTGTTCCTTGGAAAAGCCATCTCTGTTGTTTTTATTAGATCGAGATATCGATATCTTAATATGAGCATTCAAGAAGCAGGAAGGAGCTGGCAACATGTAAGGGGGAAGGCAGTGCAAGTGAGTGGGAAGGATGGCCATAGGCAGTGGCATAGCATCCATGGGACATGGGGGTGTGATGCCCCAGGCGCTTGCTGCAGCAGGGCATGGCTGGGGCATTCCAGGGTGGGGCAGGCAGCGCTGCAGCAGCAGCCCAGGGAGTGTGTGTGCCCCAGGCACAGTTCTCCCTCACTCTGCCCCTGGCCATAGGTGTAGGGAACATGTCCCAGGTTAAATTGTGCTCACTGGCAAATCTACCCGCTCTGGCAGCGAAGCAATTAAAAGTTGCACTTGAAGTGGTCTCGCTTGCTGCAGAGACAAAAAGTGGAAAGTGAAAGCAGGGCTTGAGGAAATAAGTCCATACAAGAATTCTTACCACAAAGAATTCACTCACCATCATTGTGCCCCAAGCACCTTGCGCAAAATTGGCCCTTGTTGAGTTCTGAGTGAGGAAAGTTGGAAGTCTTTAAAAATCTTATTTCAAAAACGACGTAATATGAATTTTTATTTTTCTAATGTTTATTTTGAATGATTGCGTCTTATTTACTGATTAAATAAAGCTCAGTTTTCACAAAAAAGGGGAAAAGAAGAAAACACAAAGCAAGTATGATCTCTCTTTTATTATTATTATTATTATTATTATTATTATTATTTATTATATTTATAAGCCGCCCTCCCCCGGAGGGCTCAGGGCGGCGAACAACAGACAATAGAGCACAATAAAATCAATAGTATCAAACTATAAAATCATTAGGAATAGCTCTATATATTAAAACCCAACCCCATTAAAAGCAGCGTTCTGACAACAAATATATCGATGGCATCTCTCTAATCAATCCCCTAAAAGGAAAAGGGGGGAAGAAAGGGGCGGTAGGTCTATAGATGTTATAGAGAGAAGCGGAGGAGGGGGGAACCATCAGCGGCCGGACCCCTCAAAGGCCCGGTGGAACAGCTCTGTCTTGCAGGCCCTGCGGAAATCATTTAGATCCCGCAGGGCCCGCGTAGCTGGAGACAGAGCGTTCCACCAGGCAGGGGCCAGAGCTGTAAAAGCTCTGGCCCGGGTGGAGGCCAGCCGCATCATTGAGGGACCAGGGATCACCAGTAGGTTGGCCTCTGCTGAACGTAGAGGCCAAGTTGGGACATATGGGGCAAGACGGTCCCGCAGGTACGGAGGTCCCAGGCCTTTTGACTTATCATTTTAATTAAAACTTTTTAAAAGGCAAACAAAAATGACAGACAGAAATGGCAGGGAAAAGGGACAGCTCCTGATTTCCTCTGCACCCAATAGGAACACAGTTAAAGATTTAACACATGCTCCTAGTTACAATTATGAAATTGTAGTTCAATTAATTCTTAATTACTGTTAATAAATAGATTGAGTTCACACTTTCCCCCTATTACTGTGGTGGCGAACATTTGGCACTCCAGATGTTATGGACTGCAATTCCCATCAGCCCCTGCCAGCATGGCCAATTGGCAGGGGATGATGGGAATTGTAGCCCATAATATCTGGAGTGCCAAAGGTTCGCCACCACTGCCCTATTATATCCCTTTTTTAGTCTCCTAGTTCTGAAATCCACAAATCATTAGTACTTTTTTTCTGTCATAAGCAAAAAGTCCACCAGTGAGTTTCCAGTTACTGATAGACTTAGAAGTTTTTTCCCCTGATCAAATAAGTAAGCTTAGTCATCTCAGCCAATTCAAACATCTTCACAAACCATTCTTCTATTGGGAGCATAATGAAGTTTTCCATTTTTGTACATATAGTGTTCTCACTGCCAATGTTATATATAAAAACAAAATTCCATATCTTCTCTTTTTTCCTGCCTGTCCATCAGACCCAAAATGAAAGCCTTTGGTTTCATTTGTATATTATTCTTTAAAATCTTCTGGATTGTTGAATGTATTTGTATCCAGAATTGTTTAGTTTTATTCCAAGGTCAGTGTGAATGGTAAAACGATCCTTCATGATGGTCACATTTCCAACACGCATTCGGGACGTTTTTACACGTTTTTGCTAACTTCTCTGGTGACAAATACCAATGATACGTCATTTTATAGAAATTCTCTTTGAGGCTGGAACTTAATGAAATTTAAGACTTTTTAACCACATATGCTCCCATTGATCCATTTGTATATTTTGCCCACAATTGCTGGTCCATTTTATCAACAATCTTTCACTTGTTCCTTCTGTGTTTCAAATTTCAACAGAAGTTTCTACATTTTGGCAATAATATGATCCCTATTCATAGATAGCTCTATTTTTAATTCAGTCTTAGAATATTCAGAACCATGTTTTATGTGCTTTTAATCTTTCTAATGATTGTGCATAAAATCACCCCAGTGACAGGTATGTCCTTCTGCTTCGAAATCTTCCCTTGATTTCATTTTGCATCCCCTCGGAAAAAAGTGTTGTCTATCACGATATGGCTCATTCCGCACATGCAGAATAATGCACTTTCAAACTGCTTTCAGTGCTCTTTGAAGCTGTGCGGAATGGCAAAATCCACTTGCAAACAGTTGTGAAAGTGGTTTGAAAACACATTATTTTGCATGTGCGGAAGGGGCCTATGTTAACAACCTATTTTCAACTATATAATTTCTAATCTGTATGGGGTTTCTTGTGATGAGAGCCATAATGGTGTTTTCTGACACAATTTAGGTTTATATTTATCCAATATTCTCAGGTTGGCACATCTAATATAGTGATTTTTAAAATCTTTAATTACTTTAACATTGTCATACCATAAATAGGCATGCCACCTGAATCTCTTGTCATGTTTCTCTGATTCCAGCAATCTTCCGTTTCTCAACAAAACTCATTCTTTCAACCAAACCAAACAGCAGGCAGCAAAATATAATTTCAGATCAACCAAACCTAATCCTCTTCTTTCCTTTGCATCTTGTAGAATTTTGTATTTAACCTGAGTTTTTTTCCCTTGTTATACAAAAGCTGATATATCCTTCTGCCATAGTTTAATTGGAATATCATTTGCTGACACAGGTTTTGTTTGAAACAAACATAACACTCGGAGTAAAACAGTCATCTTAATCACAGCAATTCTCCCCCACAATAGATGAAGTTTGTTCCACCTCAACAATTTTTAAAACTTCATTCCATGTTTTAACATACCGTATTTCCCCGAAATGTCTTATATTAATTTTTGCTCCCAAAGATGCGCTATGTCTTATTTTTAGGGGATGTCTTATATTTCTGTATTCTGTTCGTCAGGCATGCTTCCAAACAAAAACTTTGCTACGTCTTACTTTTGGGGGATGCGTTATATTTCGCACTTCAGCAAAATCTCCACTATGTCTTATTTTCCGGGGATGTCTTATATTCGGGGAAACAGGGTAATTATTTTGAAAAAAAAATTCAATTCGTATTTGTCAACATAGCACCCAGATACCGGTATTTCACCTTTTACAAACAGTCAATCCCATTTTGCTTATCAGATCTATTTGATCTGGTAATCCCATATTTTTCTTACAGTCTTCAACAATTACATCCTTTGAGGTAAAGCTTCATTTAATCTCCACCTGAAAGTATTAGATTCTCTTTTAAAAACCAGTCTTGCGGGATTGTGATCTGAAAATGTCTTTGGTAAAATGTCTACCTTACAGCCACACGCAAACCCAGAGATGGCCCCACCTCATAATGTCAGCCCCCCTCCAGCGAATGGCCTGGGCTGCTCCTCCCCATGCTGGTGTTCAAGCGGGATGCTAGCACAACCTGCTGCAGCCTGGATTTCTGGGTTCTGCAGCAGTGGGGCTGGGGGACAAATTACTGCTCGGGTGTTTTGCCCCCTCCACCTAAAGTGCCTTCTCGTTGTAAGCAAGTATGATCTTTTGAGTACTGTACA
The DNA here is from genome assembly GCF_021028975.2 of Sphaerodactylus townsendi. Classification (NCBI taxonomy): domain Eukaryota; kingdom Metazoa; phylum Chordata; class Lepidosauria; order Squamata; family Sphaerodactylidae; genus Sphaerodactylus; species Sphaerodactylus townsendi. Next base: position 20,801,096 of record NC_059433.1, on the reverse strand, counting down.
AAGCCTGAGATGAAGAAAGAAGACGCTTTCGATCAGTGGTGGGATCCAAACATTTTAGTAACAGGTTCCCATGGTGGTGGGATTCAAACAGTGGCGTAGCGCCAATGGGGCTGGGCGGGGCACGACGGGGGCGTGGCCGGGCATTCCGGGGGCGGGGCATTAATAATTTCTCTGTTACTGTAAAAAAAAGTTCCTAATTTCCAGCTGGTATCTTTCTGCCCATAATTTAAATTCATTGTAGCAAGTCCTATCGTCTACTGCCAACAGAAACAACTACTTCTCCTCTAATTGACTGCCTGTCAAATACTTAATACTTTCAAATACTCAATTTTGTTTCTAGAAATCAAAAGGATACTTTCCTTAAACAAGGAACTTTACCATATTACTAAAATATGTTTTTAAAACAGCCCAACAGGGAGAATTATCCCGTTTTCTACTGTCCTCTCTCAGCTAACCAATGCCACATAGGAAACAACAGGACTCTTTTATGATTTTTGGACCCACTTTCCCAGGATATAAGACCAAGTGTACTTATAATTGAATTTTTGCTCCCAAAGATGCGCTATGTCTTATTTTCAGGGGATGTCTTATTTTTCTGTGTTCTGTTCGTCGGGCATGCTTCCAAACAAAAACTTTGCTATGTCTTACTTTTGGGGGATGCCTTATATTTCGCACTTCAGCAAAACCTCTACTATGTCTTATTTTTAGGGGATGTCTTATATTCGGGGAAACAGGGTAGTAAGAATACAACTTCGTAAGATTCTTCATGAAAATTTCAAGTTTTGTTGCCATAATGGTTAGTCTTCTTTCCCCCTTAAAATCCAGTGCAGGGCAAACCATATGGGTTATTTTGAATTGCCACTGGAAGGCACATTAATTACAGCTATTGGTAGCTGCCTAAAAGATAAAAGCATTTAAGCCTTCTGTTAAGAATTTTATCACCTTTCAAAAAAACCCCACAACAACCCAAAAAGTCCTGCAGAATGAAAATACACTGAAAATCCATCCCTCGCTTTTATGTCCCTGTCGACTCATCCTCTTGGATTTTTTTCCATTTCCACATAACTGGAGGCAAAGATTTCAGCTCTGACTCAGAAAGCCCAGAATTGGTTATCCAGAACCCACAAGATGCAAAAACATAATTCATGAATCTGCTTTATGAAGCACAGAAAACGAATGAGTGGGTTCCCCCCACCTCAATGCACAAGGCTTTTTCTATGAATGACTAAAATTGCTTGGGTTCTCTCCAGCGGTGGGATCCAAAAATTTTAATAACAGGTTCCGATGGTGGTGGGATTCAAACAGTGGCGCCGCCGCACACACGGACCTCCAGTCCCTATTGGGCAGGGAGGTTGCTTTAGTAACCCCTTCACGGCACTCAGAAAAAATTAGTAACCACTTCTAGAGAAGTGGTGAGAACTGGTTGGATCCCACCTCTGGTTCTCTCCCCCCTCCCCCCCTCCTCGGCTGTCGTCCAAACTTTAATGCTAACCAGGAAATATGCTTTGATTAGCAAATTCTGAAATAATCAGAAATCACAAATCTACTTGGTTTCATACAATAATACACAAGGATTTGTGGGGTGGGGGTGGGTAAGAGGGGACTTTTAATTATGTGGATGTCTACATGCTTAGAAAATGCTTAGGTCTGCAGTTTCAGACTTCTGTTTGGGCGAAGTTTGGGGGGGGACAAGATTTCGGAAATCCTAGAGACCTGTGGAGACTGGCAAATCACGTATTTGTTTTCATATGACATTTGGGTTCAGTCTGGATGGTGGGGAGGGGGCAAAGGGAGTCTTGGTCTGGAAGCCTGTGGTAGCTTTCAGCAGCCTGGTACACAATTTAGAAAAGAGGGACATCTAAAATCGTATGTTGGCTTCTAGAAAATGGATGCTGATGCGACCCCCCCCCCCACCAAACACTGCCCTCTCAGCGCTCCCCAGCATCTGCCTTGCCAATCGCCTGTCAGATCCACAAGAGACCTCCCGGGCTTTTCCCTTGCAGCAGTGGCGTAGGCAGAGGTGGGATCCAGCAGGTTCTCACCAGTTCCCGAGAGTGGGTTACTAATTATTTGTGTGTGCCGAGAGGGGGTTACTAATTGGGTCTGCTTTTCCGTTAGAAATCCCATTAGGTCCAAAAATCATAAAGTCCTGTTGTTTCCTACGTGGCTGGTTAGCGAAGGTAGAAAACGGGATATTTCTCCCTGTTGGGCTATTTTAAAAACATGTTTTTTTTAGAAATGAGAATTAAAGAGTTCCTTGTTTCAGGAAAGCATCCTTCTTTTGATTTCTAGAAACAAAATTAAGTATTTGAAAGTATTAAGTATTTGACAGGCAGTCAATTAGAGGAGAAGTAGTTGATTCTGTTGGCAGTAGAGACGATAGGACTTGCTATAATGAGTTTAAATGATGGACAGAAAGATACCAGCTGGAAATTAGGAACTTTTTTTACAGTAACAGAGAAATTATTAATGCCCTGCCCCCGGAATGCCCGGCCACGCCCCCGTCATGCCCCACCAAGCCCCATTGGCGCTATGCCACAGTTTGAATCCCACCACCATGGGAACCTGTTACTAAAATTTTTGGATCCCACCACTGGGGGGGGCTGAGGGAGGTTAAGGGCTTCAGTGGCATCTAATCTGGAGGAACCTGGTTTGATTCCCAGCTCTGCCGCCTGAGCTGTGGAGGCTTATCTGGGGAATTCAGATTAGCCTGTACACTCCCACACACGCCAGCTGGGTGACTTTGGGCTAGTCACAGCTTCTCGGAGCTCTCTCAGCCCCACCTACCTCACAGGGTGTTTGTTGTGAGGGGGGAAGGGCAAGGAGTTTGTCAGCCCCTTTGAGTCTCCTGCAGGAGAGAAAGGGGGGATATAAATCCAAACTCTTCTTCTCTTCTAAGTCATCATCTACATTTTATAACGCGCAAAAAACGGAGAAGAAAGTAACGTGTGAAATTTTTTTTATTTAAAAACATTCTTTGTGTACATAATGATTTCTGAAGTATTTTCCACCTGATAACACATACAGTACGTCATTCATTCTGCATGCAGACATCTCCTTCAGAATTTCCACGAGGCAACGCAGGGCCTGATTCTGCCTCCCCTGCTGCACGTTGTGGAAAATTGAAAGAGAGTTTATTTGTGTATTTTTGAATGCCATCACCGGCATCTGCATCTGTGGACCATGATCCTAGGCCAGTGATGGTGAACCTATGGCATGGGTGCCAGAGGTGGCACGCGGAGCCCTCTCTGTGGGCACGTACACGCAGAGTTTGTCATGTGGGGGGGGCAGAAAATCATCCCCCCCACACACACGCACATCTAGGCTGGCTTGGGACACTGAGCACGACGTGCGCGCACCACAGTGAGCAGGGAGGACTTGGCTGGCGGGCCTGGTGCCTGAGCTCCGGGTGGCTGCTGCCCAAGGGGGGGGGGGGCGCAGAGGAGGCAGAGATGCTAGAGAGGCACAGAGCGGTGCGCATGGGACTTGCTGCAGGCTAGAGCAGGCTGGCCCCTGCTGAAGCGGGTGGGGCGGAGGAAGAGGGAGCCAACCGTTTTTCTAAACTAAAACCTCAGCATTCAGGTTAAATTGCCGGGTTGGCACTTTGCAATAAATAAGTGGGGTTTGGGTTGCAATTTGGGCACTTGCTCTCAAAAAGGTTCGCCATCACTGTCCTAGGCTGCATATTGTCACATATTTGGTCAAGAGAGTCCCTTTGCAAACCAGGGGTGGCCAAAGCACTCTGTCCCAAGCAAGTGCAAGGAACATCAAATGGCTATACTGTGTCTCAGAAAAAGATGTTCATATGGTCAGTTGAGGTACGCCGGTCGAGAAAATTGTACATTTCTGCATTAGAACATAGTTCTGAATGAATATGAGAATTATCATTCATTTGTATGTTATTTTGTGTATTACTGAACATGGTACTTTGACACAAGATTATTTATAGTTCGTTGCATAACAATCAAACAGATGGGGGTGTGTGTGTGGAGCAGGGCTTGGTAGGCACTTGGACCCAGGCGGAGCATTGAACTACAAAGAAGGTCCGGCATGTTGAGTTCTGTGGCGGAGGAATATACAATTCAACTAACATCTTTTTCTGAGACAGACTGTATAAGCCGCATGCCAGAGCTTTGCACAAGCACTGGCTTCTCATTCTGTTCTATGAAAAAAAAATTAGCCACGTGTAGTGAGGAATATTCCTGCAGTTGCCACCTTTTCTACCCCCAAAAGAAAGTTGTGAGTCATGCATTACGACAGGGCTCCGTAGCCCCTGAGTATGGCTCACGGAGGGTCATTGAAAGAACTGAAACAAAAGGTGTAATGAAATGCTTAACTCCCACTGATTTAAAAGGGATCCCCCCTCCTTTGCATTTTTGGTTATTGTCACAGCATTTCGTTCCTCATGATTGCATTTCATTGAGCGTAACTTAAATAGGCACTAGGGGACAAAACAAACAAAACTTTGACAATGGAAATTCTAAAAAAACATCCCCACGTGAAGCTTAGGAATACCTCAAACAGACTGGGATTTCTTTCTTTCCTTTTAGTAAGCCTATCTTGCCGGTAACCAGAGCCGTCTCCTTTTGCTGAACAGCGTTCTAAATGTTTGTACCAGATGTAACTTTGGAGTCTGGAGCTGTTCTTGGGGGAAGTCAACCCCCTCACAATATGAGATCTAGGACAACTCAAAATATATCATTCTCCGTGTTCAAGTAGTTTTACTTTCCAAGACAAATATGTCTCAAGAAGGTGCATGCTGATTTATTAGTCTTCTAAGCTGGTTCCATTCCAAGGTCTCGGGGATCTTTTAAGGCAAAGCAAACCAACAGCAAGCACAAAGAAACAGTCAAAAGGCACGGCACATGAAAAGCGCCTTATCAACATGATGCCAATCCAAATAGCAGGACTATGGCCTACGTAGCTGACGGCTTACATTGCCTTCTGCATTATTCTGCTGTGCTTCACTGGGGCTCATTCCGCACATGCAGAATAATGCACTTTCAAACTGCTTTCAGTGCTCTTTGAAGCTGTGCGGAATGGCAAAATCCACTTGCAAACAGTTGTGAAAGTGGTTTGAAAATGCATTATTTTGCGTATGTGGAAGGGGCCTCTGTTTATGTATTTGAGGACTGCAGCAAGAACTTTATATGTGCAAAAATGGAGAGATAATAAGGTACCAACAAAAGAGGGCTGGATTCTGAAAGTTACAGAATATTCAGAAATGACAAAGCTGATGACCCTACTAAAAGATAACAGTTTGGACGACGACAACTTTCTCTTTTTTAAGAAAACTGGAGACCTTTAACGGAATATCTTTTGAAAATCTATTCAAGCAGAGTTTGAAATTTAAAGACGACAATGCATGAATCTAGAGTTAACGTTTAATCAACAATGCGATAGCTGGAAGTCAATATTTGATGTGTATTAGGTTGTGTTTTTTTATGTTTGTATGTTTTGGTAGTTCATTCGATGTGTGAAAAAACATTATTTAAAATTCAAGGTAATAGATGGAAGGACACTGTTGTCTTGTGTATGATACTGTATGTTGTTCTGTTGGTTTCCATTAACATGCAGAAAGAAATGTTGGGCTGTAGCTTTCGTTTGCACCAACCAAAATATGAAATAGTGTACATGGCTTTGGATTTATCAGGAACTTGTCATCTGGCTGAATGGCAAACACACAAGAGATGGAAAGGGGGTGAGAAATGTTATTCCAGTTGTGATGGAATGACTGTTCATATGCAGCTTCTGACTATAAGGATGACAAGATTTTTCCCTCTCCTTCCTTTCTTTTAAGGGACCAACACTGGAGACACAGTTACCGGTAGCTAACTCTGAATGCCCTTTCTTTTTTACTTTCTTCTTAGGAGTCCTTGGTGCAGTATTAAACCGTAATATACCCTGAACAAATTGCAGACTGGAGGTCTTTCCATAATGACGTGAAAAATATCCCCCTCATCAGCTTTTTAAAATATCCAACCTGATAATACTCAAGTTTGCAGACAGTTGTGTGAGCAGCAGTGGCCTAGGAGGTTAAGAGCTCATGTATCTAATCTGGAGGAACCGGGTTTGATTCCCTGCTCTGCCGCCTGAGCTGTGGAGGCTTATCTGGGGAATTCAGATTAGCCTGTGCACTCCCACACACGCCAGCTGGGTGACCTTGGGCTAGTCACAGCTTCTCGGAGCTCTCTCGGCCCCACCTACCTCACAGGGTGTTTGTTGTGAGGGGGGAAGGGCAAGGAGATTGTTAGCCCCTTTGAGTCTCCTGCAGGAGAGAAAGGGGGGATATAAATCCAAACTCCTCCTCTTCTTCTTCCTCTTCCTCTTCCTCTTTTTCTTTTTCTTCCTCTTCGTCTTCTTCTTCTTCTTCTTCCTAAAAGATATTGCATAATTCAACCTATGAATGGGTTGCTTCTGCTGATAATCTGTGGGTACGGAAACATACTGTGGAACAGCAATAAACAAAAACATCTCTTGATGCCTGTCTACGCTATCCTTGGCCCATGAACAGTACAGTAAAATGGATGCTCTTAGCTGTTCTTAACGGGTGCAATACAATGGGCTTCAGAAGATCAGCAGTTTCTTAGGTATGTAAGGCCAATGTGTTTAGCCCTCGCGGACATGTTAAGACATCCGTTGCAAAAGTAACAAATGTGCTGTTGTGCAGAACAAATCTTATTTGACTTGCCCAGCTATCGCATTCAGTGAGCAGCAACCTGCTGCCTCAGCAAAACATGCAAAAAAAATATCGCAAACACATAACAATTGCGCAGCTCACATCATCTCAGAAGGGCACAAGCAGTCATCCATCTTCAAATGACACTGGGGCATATCCCACACACCAATCCTTTGATCCTGGTTCTGACACCACAGTTAAAAGTCATCTCACACAGCAACGGTCGTTGCAGAACAGCCCCCATTTGAAAGAAGAGATTATTATAGCCCCACTTTTCATTTTGCAGAATATCAGCAGAGGTCCTGTGGGCTGCTAGCTTTTCCAAGCATTTCTCTTCTGAAGAGCTATTCCGCACAGCAGAGGCAACTAGGGTTCGACTCGTGTCTTTGGAAATCGTTACCTGAGCTCGACTCCTCTGTTACTCCACACAGCAGCTGACTCGTGTCTCCAGAGCCGAGTTCAGAGGGCGGGATTACCTCCTCACGTCTTCCGCTCCTCATTCCCGATTGGCTGTCGTTCTATGGCGGGAAACGTGAGTGGTTTTTTTCTGTTTACCGACGTAGGAGCTACATAGGAGGATTTTTTTAAAAAGGCGTACTTCTTGCTGCCGCCACGAGTCTCCCGTTCTGCGCATGGCCAAAAATACTGCACTGTGATTGGCTGGCTGGCAGAGTTGAGGCGAGGGAGATTCTGCACTCCGCCGGCTTCGGCTTGAGTGCAACCTGAGTTTGCCAGGAAGTTGCAACTCCCCGTCGAGCTCAAAAATTTAACAGTGAGGGGGAGCCGAGACAGACACAAGTCGAACGCTACGGCTGTGCGGAGTACCCAGGTTGGACCTACGTCGAACTAAGGTCGAATCCTACAGTGCGGAGGGGCCCTAAGTCAGCTCAGCCCTGAATCGAGGGCAACATTTGACTAGGGTAGCATTGGCTCCACCATCAACCAAGAGAGAGACTGAGACTAGGAAGGGTAGCCACGAAGGAGCTAGAAAAGATCCTAAGTGTAAGGATGTGTCACTCTTAACCAAGAGTCCATGTTGTACTATCCCCTATTACAATGTATGGGTATGAGAGTTGGACAATGAAGAAAGCTGACAGGAAGATGATTTTTTTTAAAATGTGGTTTTGGAGGAGAGTTTTACGGATATTGTGGACCTCAAAAATGAGAAACAAATTGGTTCTGGATCAAGCCTAAACTCTCTTTTAGATAGAAGCTAAAATGGCTAAACCGCAGCTATCATGCTTTGGTCACATTGTGAGAAGACAAGAGTCGCTGGAAAAGACGATCATGCTAGGAAAAGTTGAAGGCAGCAGGAAAAGAGAACGATCTAACATAAGATGGATTGATTCTATAAAGGAAGTCACAGCCCTCAGTTTGCAAGACCTGAACAACACTGTTAAGGAACAGGTATTTTGGAGGACATTAATTCAGAGGATCGCCATAAGTCAGAACCAGCTTGACAGGACTTAACACACATAGGGTTGATCCCATAAATTCTTCTACTAGCACAGGGGTGGGCAATTATTTTTTCCATGGGGCCGCATGAGAAACAGAAAATATTGTGGAGGGCCGGGCCAAAAGGCAGGGGGGGCGAGGCGCTTTTGAAAGCCCCGCAGAAGCCGGCAGCCAAGGCAACCGGTTTCTGCGGGGCTTTCAAAGACGCCTCGCTTCCCACCGAGGCAGGGGGGCCAGTCAGGGTCATCCGGCGGGCCGGATGTGGCCCGCGGGCCGTATAATGCCCAGGTCTGTACTAGCAAGTGATCTGTTACCTTCAGCTGGGAGGTATTGTCACAGTGTTGACGTATACAAATGAATAATGACAGCAAGTCATTGCCAGCACTGGGGAATCCAGACAAAGAGTGGGGTATGTCTTTACTCAGGAAGCTTTTGAATGGCTATAATTTGGCTTTAAGTTGTCTTAAGTCTACCTCACGGGCCAGAGTAGTTCTTAATGTTGCAGGAGGCACCGACAAGCAGACACAGGGCATATCCACATACACAGGACTAATTACTTCTCAGTAACACTCAAAGAGAAGCTTGCCTGGCAGATATATAAAAGCCGTCTCCTCATCTGGCTGGTGATACCCCTGTTATCACCCAAAGTTGCTTTTCTTTGATCTTAAGCCTTGTTGTAGCTTCTTAGCTCATCAACAGAGCTGCATTTATGCCAATTTATGCCCCATTGTTAATCTGGAGGATTCAGAGTTTTAAAACGTTATTTAGTAAGTCCATTGGCTACACCGTGAAGAAACATTGGTATACATCAAAAGAAGTCTGCATGTGCAAAAATTGCCACATACAAAGTCCTGTTTAGGCACGACCAAAAGAAGGTTATAACATATCCTTTGATGAGTCAGGGTGGCTACACTAGTGAATATTTCTGCAACTTCACATGAGGCCATATAGTGGAAATACTTATCTCTGTGCATCATAGGCATTGGATACCCCAAGCAGAAGTACCAAAGGCTAAATAACAATCCTTTTAATATAGCAACTATGTTGATTTGCTAATGCAAATACATTAGATAACCACATGGCTATTGTTGGAATTCATTGGAATTAGATAACCAATTGGAATTAGATAACCACATGGCTATTGTTGGAATTCATCAAAATTAGATGAACTTCAGCATCATAAACAGAGTTACAGGCCCCTCTGGTCCCTGAAACATGGCCATTTCTCAGAAAAACTTGACAGTTTCTTGACTTGAATGTTACAAAATTGTGTTGTTCCAGGAAGCATCCGAAGTATTTGAAATGGCTGACTCCCAAAACATAAAGTACGATTGAATCTGCAATTTGAGCACAGACGTTTTCAAAGTAACATGCAGAAATGTGTTCCCAAACAGTACAGCTTATTTAATAGGAATTGATATGTAGGGTGTGTACTTGGGACTATGACTATGGATTGGATCCAGCCAGCTTTCCCATTGAAAGGAAAGAGATGCAAGCATCCTTTTTGACTATCAAAATGGCTATGCTGGAGGCAACGCAACCTCCATGGACAAAAGCCATGTGGTACAGGGACCACAAGAAAGCAAGTTAGCTAAGACTGAGCTAAACAGATGGCTAGATCTAATCCTGGATTTTCCCAAGAAATTACCAAAACCTTAACCACCTCATTGTTGTGGCACTATACTCTGTCTCAGATAAAGATGTTAGCATGGTCAGTTGAGGTGCAGCGGTTGAGAAAATTGTATGCTTCTGCATTAGAATATAGTCCCAAACAAATATGAGAATTAGCATTCATTTTTATGTACTGCCTTTGTCAAAATGATTATTGAACATGATACAAGAGTATTTGATACAAGAGCATTTATAGTTCATTGAATGACTATCATCAAACTTTCAAACGGATGGGGGGAGCAGGGTAGGCACTAGGACCCAGGCGGAGCGTTCTGCAACAAAGAAGGTCCGGCATGTTAAGTTCTGTGGCAGAGGAATATATAAAGTGCTAACATCTTTTTGTGAAACAGGGTATAATTAAGTTCAAACAGAATATACATTATAGTCCCACAAAGGTTTTTTTAAAAATCTAACCAATGATAACTCAGACCACAAAAAAGGATGCTTTTTTAAGGTGCTTCATGGAATTTATGGAATGTTGCAAATATATACACATATGCAGAATACCACTTTATATATTCAAAATGATAAAACAGAGAGAGACTGCTGAAAACTGTTACAATTTTCTAAGCCATAAAAAGGAATTTGAAATATTTAATATAAAATATCTACAAAAAAAATAAATGATCGGGTTTAATTAATTAATTATTATTTATGTACACGGCAGAAAATATTTCCAGTTCTTTTCTAAGCATTGCTCTTTGTCGCCGAGAGTCAGTTTTATGCCCCTCAGTACGAGGCCATCTGTACCAAAGAGCGTTTGAACAACTGGGCGTAGTGAGAGAGTTCCGTCACTCGGTCCACCATCTCTTGCAAAGACGCCGTGCTGGGATAATTCAGCGCAGCTCCCTTGGTCGCCATCACAATGTTTTTAAGCAGCTCGCAAAGCTGGTTGCTGGAGTTCATAACGCTGTTGCGTATTTCCTGAGTGGCCAGCTGCCTTGTCAGTGTATCTCCGATGAACACCAGTTTGTGAGCGCTTAAGATAACAAACTTGCTGTGCGCGACGAAGATCCGGGGGGGCTGGGTGGCGCTGATGCAGCTGAAGAAGGCGTCGATGGCATTCAAGAGGGAAATGAAGTGAGTCTCGCACTGGTCTGAATAAAACAAAAGCAGCTGCCTGTCTTGAGAGGCCAGGAGGCTGTTTGCGGGGCGAAGGCCCTGCGGTGGCTTCCATTTTGAGATGTCGTTTTCCACCGGTTTTGTGATTTCTTGCTCCAGCCACTGGAACTGGTTCAGCTGAAAGGCAAAGAGGAGAGGCAGTTTGAGCACGTAGCCTGTAGTGCTTTTGATAATAATGAAAGCATTTGGCATTCTTTAAATTACCCTTGGCAATTAGTAACAGCAACAGAGACTGCATTGAGACACACATGGTTTGGGACAAGCGTGAACATGGCTTGTTGGCATGTTCATCCGCGCTTTTCTGCCTCTCTCTCTCTCTCACTTATGGAGTGCGCATGAAGGCCTCTTAGTGTCAGTAGTACCGAGTCAAACTCTTATTTGCTGTGATGTTGGAATGCAGGCATCTGGGTTAACCAGAGTTTGTTTCCTTGTGATAAACCAGGATTCTGAAACAGGTCTAAACCATTCTTTCAGGGGAGGTTTGTTGTCACATCTGAATGCAACCATCCATTTGCCAACCTCAGCCTGGTGCAATAATGCAAATGTCTGAAAAAATGCCAAATGTATTTTGACAAGCTGAGGTGGTTTCTGCACGGGCTGAAAGCAATGGCTTCAGCCTGGTAAAACACCGTTTTGGCGAGGACCCTTCGCACAGGCGCCGCTGCCAAATCAATGCAGCAGCGCTCTGTGCCCGCCAAAATGATGTATTCAAAACTCACTTGGGGAGTGAGTTTTCCTGCAAAAGCCAGCTTCCATCTGCTGCCATGCGAACAGCAGCGGATGGAAGCTGGCGTTTTCCCCTCCCCTCCCCGGCCCCAAACTCCTCCTTACCTTCTGCTGGCAGCCGTCGCTGTGAGGAGGGAAGGGGACACACCCCCTGGTCTCTGGTGCTTCAGCCGTCGCTGTGGCCATGGGGGCGTGTCCCCTTCCCTCCTCAAAGAGACGCGGCTGCCAACAGAAGGTAAGGAGGCATTTGGGGCTGGGGAGGGGAATACGCGGCTGTGCGGAGCTTGCTCCAACAGCTGCGCATCCCATGGGGCCGTTTGTGCGAACGGCCCCAGAGCCTGCATCGGCATGATTAACGCCGATGCAGGCTCTCTCCCTTGGCTGTGCAGAAACAGCCTGAGATATTTAAGGACATTTTTTAAATGTATGGTTGTACAGCAACCTGCTCTCAAAGTTTTGGTTTTCCACCAGGCATTCATAGGGCATTTTCACACATACAGAATAATGCAATTTAAATCCACTTTCAATGCACTTTCATAATTGTTTGCAAGTGGAATTTGCTATTCCGCACAGCAAAATCTACTGGCAAAGTGCATTGAAAGTGGATCAAAAGTGTATAATTCTGCATGTGCGAATGTGCCCTTAGTTTAGTATAGTTCACCCAAACAAAATTAGTGTCTCTAAGTGTCTTCCTGCCATATTTTGGTGTTTATTATTTTATCTTTATTGACTTCATATCCCACCCGTTCCTAACCAGGGCTTGGCTCTGGGTGACCAGGTGTTTCCCTTCTGACTCCTACCTGATGGTGCTCCAGCTGCATTTTGCTCTGCTTGATGATATTTTCTTTTTCCAGAAGCTCTTTCTGTTGCCTTTCAAACTCCTCCTTGCCCTGATTGGAGAACATTAAAGAAAATTAGTTTAACAAATCACAAGTATTGGGTCAACTGATAGATTAACTATTATTCAACGAGTATTTCACTGTTTTCTTATGCCAGTAGCTACTATTCAACAAGCATTTCACTGTCTTCTTATGCCAGCTTTCTTGCCAACATGAAGAAGAGGAGGAGAATATCAACAGCTTACCCACAGATCTGCTCTTGATAAAAGGACAGTCTGTAATAAGCTTCAAATTTGAAGTACGTTTCAAACGGGGTTCCCAGATAGTTCTCCCATCCAAGAATTGCCAGACCAAGACTTGCACAGTTTTCAACGAAGTTGTTAGCTCATGTGCCTTTAGAACACATGAACACCAGGAGAAGGATGCTGCATGTCTAGAGCACAGGTGTCAAACTCACGGCCCTCCAGATGTTATGGACTACAATTCCCATCATCCCCTGCCAGCATGATGCTGGCAGGGGATGATGGGAATTGTAGTCCATAACATCTGGAGAACGTCACAGTTTGATTTACCTATGGTCTAGAGCAGGGAGTCACCAAACTTTTAAACAAGGAGGGCCTGCCCACTGTCCCTCAGACTGTTGGGGAGGGCCGGACTAAAAAACTATGAACAAAATTCCCATGCACAAAATGATTGTAAAATGTTTGATTTCACCTTTCCAGCCTTTCTGCTATGGTTCTATTTTAGAACAGTGACCAAAGTGGCGTCAGAGTGCCAGGGTGGGGCTCCCAAATATTGTTGGGGAGGGCTGTGGAATTCCTTCCCTGTAAAAAAAAAGCAGAACTTTCCCAATGAGCATTCTGCATCTAACCCAGGATCAGGTATCTTCCTGGGTTCTTCCTCCTCTAGCAGCCACAGCGATTAGGAGCCCGGCCAGCTCCATTGATGCCAATGGGAGTGAGGGCAGAAATAGAAAGCCTGAGGCTTAGCACATACATGAGTAGCCGAGGAAGGGCGGAGCAGGAGTTGCTTACGCGCAGGGCGGTTTCCAACTCTGGGTCAGGAAATTCATGGAGATTTGGGGGGGGGGGGGTGCCACTGGGCAATTGTAATCCAACAGCCGCTGAGACTAGCTCCTCCCTTCCCTCTCGGTGCCTCCCCACTGCAATATGAATGTAGTTTCATCAGCCATGTCTGGCGGGCCTTGGGATAAATGCCTCTGTGGGGCCAGCATTTGGCCCCCCGGACTTGTAGTTTGGGATCCCTGGTCTAGAGGCTTCTCTTTCCTGTTTCAACCAGAGACTAAGGGAAGGCAACCTCAGCTTCTTGAGTCATGTTCCAAAGAGCTGCAATCTAGACCGTGGATGGTGCTGTGGAATGCCTTCCTTTCCCAGAAGAACCAGTACAGAACTGGAAGAATCTAAGGGAAAGTCATTGCTAATTTCAGATATGAAGGGGTAGCATAAGAACTATACGCACATGTTTCCTCCAGGCTGAAAAGCTTTCTGAAGGGTCCTGTCAATAAGATTGCTTGAATGGGTTAGGGCTTGGTAGTTTTAAAAAACCTTTCTGTGTTTCTGCACTGCTACATTCCTGCTGGGTGACTTTGGGCTAGTCACAGTTCTTTGGAACTCTCTCAGCCCCACCTACCTCACAAGGTGTCTGTTGTGAAAGGAGTTTGTAGGCCACCTTGAGACTCCTTACAGGAGAAAAAGGTGGGGCATACACCCAAACTCTTCTTTTTCTTCTTTGGTCCCATTGGGGGAAAAGGTGGGATATAAGTTAAGTAAATATAAATAGTGTGGCGCTCACCTGCAAGTGGACATAGTCATAATCATCCATCCAGCTCTTTTCGGAGCCGTTGCTGCTGCACTGATAATGTGGGTCTTTAGACAAAAGCGGTGCCAAAGAACCACAGCCGTCCCGGCTCTTGTCTCCAGGATGAAACGCTGTCTGGCCTTGAGGACTGTCATACACATAATCCACGCCAGGTATTCAAGGTTCTCCGCACTGCATCTTGCCGCGGCGAAATACAGGGCGCCAGTCTGGAAAAAAACGCACTTCGGGCGCTGACGCTGATGCTGGTGGTCCAGCTGCTCCGAAATGGCCGTCCGGGATGGTTCCTCACCACCATTCACTAACCGGGTCCAGGTCAAACGTCGTGATTTTGTTCTGCGGCTTGTTGACAGCCAGGACGTTCAGGGACCAGCTGCAGTTGTTGAGGTCGTGGCTGGTCTGGGCTAAGATCTGATGGGAATCTTCCAGCCTCTGCAGCTCCCGTCTCATTTTGTTGTAGAGACTGAGCTCGGGGATGAAGGAAGCGTTGGCAGTCGCTCCCTTGGCAAAGTTAAGGTAGTCAACCAGTGACTGCTCCACCTTGTCCACAGCAGTGCGGATCTTGTTGATGTGCTTCTCCATGGACTCGTAAGACCGCCAGTCTGGGCCAACGAAGGCCATTAAACCATAGACAGTTGTCTCCACCGCATGTTGGTGCCAGTAAAGTCTCTCTATGGCTGTGTCGGGATCCAGCGCCAGCCTTTTGTCCTGAGAAGGAGACGCTGACAAAGAAGATTCCTTTGATGTCGTGGAAGAGGTGGACATATTACTCCGGGTGCTTCCCGTACTGGAAAAAGACAACCTGTTCATCCCATCAGTCACATCCTGCAGTTTTTTAGTGTCCTGCGTGACCTGTGGAGGGACATCATAGACTCCTTCTTTTCCTTCAGGATTCAGACCATCAACAAACCCCAGGTGCTGCCCGGGGAAGGGGACTCCTCGGGGAGTGTCATAGACATCTGTCTGCGGAGCCATCTGCTGCCCCGCGAAGTGAGTCTGATGGCTCATTGGGACATCGTATAGGCCGTGGTGGTGTGAGGTCCCTTCGTAAGCGGGAGATGGGTTGCAAATGCATTTCTGTCCACCTTCTTTTGCAGTTGCTTTGGCAATGGGAGGAGGAATGTCGTACACACCTTCTGGTCTTGTATCGTGCTTTACGCAAGCGGCCAAGTCGGGCAAGTGTTCCCTGGAATCCACGTCATCTCTGCAGGTGGAAGGGGAGATGGCGTAGATCTGGAAGGCAAAATGCAACGCTATTAGACATAAGTGTCCCCAGATGGGGGCAAACTGTAACTGAAAGTAATTGATTGGTAATGTTGATATGTTTGCAGAAATTAGCAAGATGGCAAATACACATGATACCATGGAGACCTCTGATTTTGTACGTTTCCAATACCTAGGGAAGGGCTGGAGAAGCATTACCATGAAAGCAATCTCACAAGCCACATGGTTCTGGTATACAAAGCTAACCAGTATGTAGCATAATCCGATCACTATGTATGCTGTAGTAGCACACAGACAAAACCACTATATTAAAACATATGGGAGACTGGAAGACACTCTGCACCAAATGTAGGCTCAGAGGCATTGTCCTGTTTCACACATGTAGGCAGCTGTCAGAAATGCTCTCAGTTGGTGTGATCTATCCAGTGCCGCCCCCCCTCCCCCTGGTACATGATGAACCTTAGCTTAGTGGGCTTCTCAGGGTTGGGAGATGGCAACATAATCTTTTGGCACCTGAGCTGGGCCAGTTAAGTATTCCTTGCTGCTTTGAGGTAGATGCGTTGCAATTAATCTAGTGAACAAGCCATTAGCAATTAATAACAAGCCACAAGCTAATAACAATTAGCAATTAATAACAAGCCATTGGCAATTAATAACACGCCACAAGCTAATAACAATTAGCAATTAATAACAAGCCACTAGCAATTAATAACAAGCCACAAGCTAATAACAATTATCCAGGTATTATTCCACCATTTAAGTGACCATCTGCCTCTTTCAGTTATATTAAAATATAAAACTCCTTTCCATCCCCGGCAGCCATAGTCAAGTGAGTTCTGGCCAAATCACATACTTCCTGTAGAGTTAGGATGGTCTGAGGCATTGGAAGTATAAAATTACACAAGTTCTCTCAGCCTTCAAGAGCTGAAGCAACTGAGGCTGATACGCTAAGTGCTCCATCCCCGATGAGATGGTTTCAAAACTTGATGACATCACCAAAAAAAATTAAGGATTTAATCCAACAGTCCCAACACAAGATTGTATCCTCAGCCAATAAATCTCCATGCAGGTTGGAATTTGGCTCTAAGAGCATGGGCTTACAAAACACTCACCAAGTGGAAATTTCTACTTAAAAACTCATAGTGCCAAACATGGGATCAGCTCCACATCTTAATTTTACATTAAAAAAACCCAATTAGCATTGCAACTTCACGGACTAATAACGAGTGTATTCAGTACCACAACAAGCCATTAGCAATTAATAACACGCCACAAGCGAATAACAATTCGCAATTTATAACAAGCCACAATCAATTAATCCGAAGGAACAAGCGCATGGACTGGCCTCTGTCTCCTGCTCTCCAAAGTAGGAGGGTCTGTTCCAAAGTAGAGGGTTCTCGAAGGCCTGGGATAGCCCAGGAGAGAAAAGACCAGGTGGAGACCCTGTAGGACCAAGGCCAAAAGCCGCCAGGAGGGAGGGGAGTCTCCCGCCTGAGCTAGAGGGGTCAAGGTCTGGGCTCCAAAGGCCTAGAAAGCAGACCAAGCCATGACCAGACATGGCTCAATGCTTCACCAGAAGCCCAGGCCCTTAGCAAAGGGCCGGGAGTAGGCCCAGAAGCCAAGATGAGGTCTCTTGGAGCAGTAGCAGGGAAAAGATGGGGAGGAGCAAGCGGGCTGCTTGAGTGCCTTTAAAGGCTCTGAGGGAAGAGCCGGGGGGATGGACCAGGGGTGGGACCCAGATTGGGGGGAGGGAATAAAAAGGGTCTGGATGGCCAGGGAGGAGGCTCCCATGCAGCTACATTCTGACTCAGAATTTGTGAGCCTTGGGAAATGCAGCTGTACCCAGAGGCCCTGTCTGAGGCAGGAGGAAGAGCTCATCGGACCCTGGGAAGGTTCTGGGATTCAGGGGCTCGACGGTCTACCCGGGAAATACGGGAGGGAGAAGGAAGGGAACTGATGAACTAAATGCAAATTAGATTTGCAGACCTCACGAGACAATCCTTCGATCCTGCCTTATTTATTTTATTTAATTTATTGGACTTATAGGCCGCCTCACCCCCGAAAGGCTCAAGGCGGCTCACAACACAGCTGTTCTCTAGACAGCAACCAATACAAATAAAACTTAAACCCATTAAAACTTATTAAAACTTAAGCAGCAGTTTCTAAAATAAATACAATTAACAGAAATTACTAAAAACAGAAGCTTCAAAAGTTGAGGAGTAGTAGGGCCCAAGATGAAATCTCAGGGCCCTACCAGGATGGAAAAAACAGACAGCCTCGATCTCAGTGGGGGGCGACAGAACCACGGCCAGCCTCCCCAAAGGCCCAGTGGAATAGCTCTGTCATTAGTAAACAGAACGCAGGGAAATCCCAGACTTGGTGGGGTGGAGGTTACATTTTCGCTGACCAGTTTTCCAGTATGGAACGAAAAAGAGTCAATAATTTCGCACACCGTTAACACTGCACTATTTGTCAATGCTCGTGTGGCCACCTCCCAAATATTTCCATCACCCCATCCTTAAAAAGGGCCCGTGTACCGTTCTGAACTTTAATTACACAGCGACCTTACATAAAACTAGTCATTACATTCTTAACTTTATCTTTATCACAGTTCCTTTTAATAGATGAGCCATGTTTATGGGAATGCTGAAAGGCTAGAGTTCAGCACTTACCATCTCTCTCCCCACCTTCGCTTCAGTGCAGAAATGGTACTTTTTGTTTCAACATGCCCTTCACCCGGCAAGAAAGTACATGTCTGCTTTAAATAAAAGAGCAATCCACTCACCCCTTTTGCGGGAGGAACGTCGTCGTACGCCCCCTGGGATTTTGCATCGCCCGTTTGAGTAGCTTGTGCAGGACCTTTAAATGACGCAGGGGGGACATCATATATCTAAACAAAGAACAAATAAATCACACAAATCAGAACATCGTGGTAACTGAGTATTTCAGATGAGCCCCCCCTCCCCCTTTCTTAGGAATTGGGATAAATTTACTTGGCTGTTTCTGTCACAAACAGGATGAGGGTTGGGGGTGGGTGGGTAGTTTTTCAGTTTTTTTAACCTTTTAAACCAGGGGTCTTCAAACTATGGCCCTCCAGATGTTCATAGACTGCAATTCCCATGAGCCATACCACTTGGCCATGTTGGCAGGGGCTGATGGGAACTGTAGTCCATGAACATCTGAGGGCTTTTCAGTAGTTTGAAGACCCCTCTGTTTGAAACACACACCTCATAAGCATGCCCCCCCAAGAAGCACACTCCAGAACACTCCAAGCCACCAAATAAGGCAGTTATGTGAAGTAACCTTTAGCTGAGAAAGATACAAAACAGAATTCAATAAAGCTCACTTGATAGTTTTGAGCACCTTTGGCATAACAGAAAGAAGATAAGGCTGCACTAGCAAGAAGGAGAAAAAAAGAAATAAGGTACAAGGTGGAGAAGTTTATTAGATCTTTAGATCTTCACAATAGGCTTTGTGAGGAAATTACATAAAAAACGTCTCTAGCTCCCGTGTGGCACAAACGGGCATCTTCCTCAGAATAAAGTTCAATATGGTGTACCTCAAATACGTCAAGCTCATTCAGGAAAGAAATCCAAACAAATAAAAGGCCTCAGAACACGGGCCAGATTTGGCCCAGGCATATCCTTCAACATTTATGATTTATCTCAGAGATGCAGCCAACCCAGGCAATCTCCACTGAAGTACGAATGCAGCTGCCGGCCGTAATTGATGCCTAATCCCTAGCAATTTTCATGAAGTGTGAATTAACTCATCCACCCCGCACCCGCATCGTCCTTACTCTGTTCCACTGAGATCAGCACATATGTTCTCCAGTTCCAGGGCCTTAGAGGTGGAGATGGAAAAGCTGTCATTTGGGTGCCTTTTTGTATCTTTCCGCTGTGTGCTTTGTGGAAAACCTCAATCCCAGAGAGAAGGAAACTGAAGCATGGAACACTGTGGAGTCTGCTAATATTGGCCCCTCATTCAATAAGAGGAAGACGCGTGGCTTCTCTCTCTTGGGATTGCTTTACATTAAATTAGCAGGCAGGTACCTGTCAATTGTGTGCATTCAGAGGACACCATTTTGTGCAAGATAGCATCAGCATGGCATCTACATGGAGCAGCAGTGGCGTAGGAGGTTAAGAGCTCGTGTATCTAATCTGGAGGAACCGGGTTTGATTCCCAGCTCTGCCGCCTGAGCTGTGGAGGCTTATCTGGGGAATTCAGATTAGCCTGTGACTCCCACACACCTAGCTGGGTGGCCTTGGCTAGTCACAGCTTCTTGGAGCTCTCTAGCTCCCCACCCACTTCACAGGGTGTTTGTTGTGAGGGGGGGGAAGGGCAAGGAGGATTGTAAGCCCCTTGAGTCTCCTGTAGGAGAGAAAGGGGGATATAAATCCAAACTCTTCTCTTCTTCTACATGCCACGGGAGTGCAGCCTAACAGTGATTTTCCGTTATGTGTGTGCCTCAGAGGGAAACTATGGCTTTCACAAATATACAGAGAATAACCATAGATACAGGCAGGAGTGGCTCTGTTGTAATAGTAGGCGGTTGACTGGAGCTGCACAACTGAAGAGACTCTTATCATGACAGAAGCCTTCTATGGATCAGAAATATGGTTTTTGACATGGATAACTCCCTATGAATCCCACATATGCTTCCTATAACCTCCTCAGGAATCATTCCATGTTTCCACTTAGTATCAGGACATATTCACTCTACCCAAAGTGAGGAAAATGCCCTCAAAACAGCCCTAGCAGGCAAATATAATCTATTCCCATATTGAGATTGACTGTTTGTACTGTCAGCGCTCCTGAGACCTAGCTGGCTTTTATAAACATGTCAATTGAAAAATAATACCTGAACAAAATATTTCTCTTTGCAGACATCACATATTCTGGCTGACCAATTTAATGACCAGTGCCCTTTGGAAGACAGATGTGGATTTTATATTTTTGGGCCTCTCAAACGTCTAATGTCTCTGGTGGTCGGCAGAGTCGGAAAGGCCACCTCAGTTGGGAACAAAATATTTTCACTTTGGTATGAGAGAACTTGATCTGCACTTAGGAAGTTGATAAATAGCGAGTCCTTTTGGGTCCCTTGGTTTAAGTGCCGCTGACAGTTTTATTGGTACTTACCCCTTGGAGAGGCCGAACTGGTGGGATATCGTAGGTATCCTTCTGGTATTTGGAAGGGAACTCGTAAACATAACCTTGTCCTGACCTGATTGGAGTTACAACCTATAGGTTGAAAGAGACAGACAGGAAAACATAAATAGTGAGAAACTTTGCCAGTCTCAGGTTGTGTGTATTAAGAGTCTATGCAAACATTAATTTTCCTGGATGACGCATTTGATCTGGGAAGTGCTGCTAAAGGGGGAAAAAAATCACGTTTTTGAAAATAAAATATGCAATCCCAAACTAGTTGCTGGTGATAAAGCTCACCTCCTCTCCCTTTACTTTAAACAAACCTACTGTTACTTACCTCTGGCTACATCTGCATAGGATTAACTGGTCAATCAAATACTCCCAAGCAGCATGGTTAACCTCCCCCAGTCCCCCTACATGGAGAAGCCTGCTGGTGGAGACATAAAATCACAGTCGATGTCTGTGTGTGATCTCCAGGGCAACTGTGTGCTGTTGCACTGTGTGACAGGGTGGCCAACATCCAGGTGGGATCTTCTGGAATTACAGTTCATCTCCAGACAAAAGAGATCAAGTCTCCTAGAGGAAATGGCTGATTTGGAGGGTGGACTGTATGCCATTATACCCTGCCTGAGATCTTTCCATTCCTCAAATCCAACTCTCCCTAGGCTCCGCCCCCAAATCCTCCTGGAATTTGCCTCCTTGGAGTTCACAACCCTACTGTGTGAAGGGTCGAATCCCCACTACCGTCTTAGCCAGGTTTCAGAACACAAACAAACCAAGTTTGTGGAGTGATTCTCCTGGTCAGTCTTCAGCCAGCCAGGCTCTGTGAACACAAACTACCTCAAACCTGGTTAGTTTGTGTTCTGAAACCTGGCTAAGACGGTAGTGGGGATTCGAGATATATCAAGAAGCACATGCATCATACAGTTGTATTAATACGACAGCCAGCTTGGCCACAGATTGTAGTAATACGACAATTGTAGTAATACGACAGCCAGATTGGCCGCAGCTCCTTACTGAGCATAGACTAAGACATTCAAGAGGTGAGAAAAATTCAAGACTCTTGGTTAAGAAATCTTCTGCCACTATAATTTCAAATGTATCAAGATGAACAATGCATCTAGAACAGGGGTAGGGAACCTGTGGCTCTCCAGATGTTCAGGAACTACAATTCCCATCAGCCCCTACCAGCATGGCCAATTGGCCATGCTGGTAGGGGCTGATGAGAATTGTAGTTCCTGAACATCTGGAGAGCCGCAGGTTCCCTACCCCTGATCTAGAATGAACATCAGCATGGGAAACTTTCAATTCATTGTAATTACATTATAAAATCATTGATAAACACAGTTTATAGGGGAAATGGATATTCCCTAAATTCTAAAAGTTATTTAGCTACACATTTTTTTAAAAAGTACAGAACCAGCAGATGCCTGACAGTGGGTTGCAAAAAGTGTTACTTATTTCTGCTAAGGGGTATATTGGATAAGAACTGCTTTTAGTATTTTCTAGCAAACACCAGCCTCCCACGCCCCGCAGAAGTGGGGTATACTTTTAGTGAAAGTAGAACTGAATTTCTCAGCTTGTTTTCCTTAGTCAGGTGATTACATTCTGTCATGATGCTTTCTACATCTCTCTTGCCATCCCCACTGCGATCCCGAACAGATGCATAACCACTAACAGCACAAAAACTTGACATATGAGAGATCTGAAGGACTAAGGAAGAATGTTTGTTATACTGCATGTGGAGAGCCAGCGTGGTGTAGAGCGGTGGACTCTAATCTGGAGAACCAGGTTTGATTCCCCATTTCTTCACCTCAGTGGCAGACTCTAATCTGGTGAACTGGATATTCCTACTCCTACATTCCTGCTGGATGATCTTGGGCTTGCCACAGTCATCTTAGAACTCTCTCAGCCCCACCTACCTCACAAGGTGTCTGTGCTGGGGAGAGGAAGGGAAAGAAGTTTGTAAGCTGCTTTGAGACTCCTTACAAAGCAGGCTATAAATCCAAACTCCTCTAAGAATGTATCAGGGCAGAACTTTTCCCTATTCACATTCAGTAGGGTGGAAAAAAAATGCCACAAGCAAAGTAGCTGATCCAGCTACAAGATCAGTGCTAACATCTCTTAGCTGGGCCAAGCTAAGTGTCTTCCTGTAGTGTAACCTCTGAATTTTGTGAGTTAAGGGGCTCTTTGCAGTTTGCAATATGCTGCCCCAAGAGTCGTGGAACTTGGAAAAATGTCACAGTCTAATCCTACTCAAGAGTTAAAGCCATGGAAACTTACTGTGTGATCTTGGGCCAGTCACACAGTCCCTTCTCGACCCTGGCAAATATTTGGATGGGAGACCTTCAAGGAATATCAGGGTCACTATGCAGAGGCAGGCAATGGCAACCACCACTGAACGTCACTTGCCTTGGAAAACAATACGGGGGCGCCACGAGTCAGCTGTGACTAGATAACAAAATACACGCACATACACACACACACGACCAGAGGTGGGATCCAGCAGGTTCTCACCAGTTCCCGAGAGTGGGTGACTAATTATTTGTGTGTGCCGAGAGGGGGTTACTAATTGGGTCTGCTTTTCTGTTAGAAATTCCATTAGGTCCAAAAATCATAAAGTCCTGTTGTTTCCTGTGTGGCTGGTTAGCAAAGGTAGAAAACGGGATAATTCTCCCTGTTGGGCTGTTTTAAAAACATGTTTTAGAAATATGGTAAAGTTCCTTGTTTAAGGAAAGTATCCTTCTTTTGATTTCTAGAAACAAAATTAAGTTTTGAAAGTATTATTTGACAGGCAGTCAATTAGAGGAGAAGTAGTTGTTTCTGTTGGCAGTAGATGATAGGACTTGCTACATTGAGTTTAAATTATGGACAGAAAGATACCAGCTGGAAATTAGGAACTTTTTTTTACAGTAAGAGTTTTTTACAGTAACAGAGAAATTATAAATGCCCCGCCCCCGGAATGCCTGGTGGCTACACTGGCTGTGTCGTTCACTTCAGCCCTACTTGTCACATACCACTGTTTGAATCCCACCACCATGGGAACCTGTTACTAAAATTTTTGGATCCCACCACTGCACACAACCATTTTCAGTGAGTTTCTGCTGGAATAACAACTGCATAGGGTTGCTCTGACAGTATGTCAGCACAGATTCATCAAGTCTGCTGATTGGCCGAATTTCTAAAAAGAATCGCAAGGCAGAGCACTCCCCCTCCCAGTGATATCTCATTGCTTTCCAGAGTCTACACACATGCACACACTTTGA
Source organism: Sphaerodactylus townsendi (assembly GCF_021028975.2). Taxonomy (NCBI): domain Eukaryota; kingdom Metazoa; phylum Chordata; class Lepidosauria; order Squamata; family Sphaerodactylidae; genus Sphaerodactylus; species Sphaerodactylus townsendi. Next base: position 20,777,130 of record NC_059433.1, on the reverse strand, counting down.
AACACATTTCAAAGGCTACAGTCTCTCAGCCTTCTTCCCTTCCTTGAGTGTGCAAATAGTTTTGGAGCACAGTTGTTCCCCCCTATGAATGATAAATAATACGAGCAAAAACATCTAGACCATAACTTTCAATAAGACACTCTTAGCCTCATCTAGTAATTCTGAATATTTGGCAGACCGTACTTGTAGCAGAGATGCACTGGTGGAAAAAAAAAAATATTTTTTCTTTTAAAGCACCACTTTACGATCAACCCCCCCCCCCAAGGTCTCTTAATTTGCAGCAATTCTGTTTTACATAAACGACAGGTCTCTGAGGTGTGACAAACTCTCCTGCAGGAGCACAGATAGGGCAAATTGAAAACAAAAGGCTCTTCCCAAGGCACCCTTAAACTTTAATCTTCTCTGTGAAGCACAGAGTTTGGCGCCAGGCTGCCTACGTGAACGACAGAGAAAATGCTCAGTCATACGGGCTTCTCTGGAACCAGGCCAAAAGCATCACTAAAGCCTATAAATACCACTGGTATGCATGTTAAATGGCAGGAAATCGAATTGTTCCTCCTCAGCAGATTACCAAAGCAGTTTGGTAAGTGGAGGGGGGGGGGGGTCAATTCTTGTATCCATAAAGCAAACTGTCCCTTCTTTTTTGCTTCTGCCTAGATGGAGCCCGGCACAAGCAAACGGTTTAGAAGACTTGGGACCGTCCATCTGCGTACGGCTTTTTGCTGCATGGGCACTTTATGCTGGCAGCTTGTTGAAGTGGTCAGCTGAACACAGAGCCGCAATTATGTGGATAGTTCTCGGTAGTTTTTCTTTTGATTTTTCCCCCCCCCCAAAAGCACATGTACAAAGTCATAGTCCAGGTGGTAATTAGTGGTTGAAGAAAAAGAACACTGCCCCAATCCAGCAGGGGAGGCGCATGGATTGACGCATGTTTCTATGCTGCTTTTTCTTTACTGGATCAGAACCCATGTAAATGTGGTTGTGCTCCCGAGACCCAAGAGATACCACGTGACCGCTGCATGTACTGCAGGCCGCAGATGGAGATGCATTTTTCTGTACATCTAAGCCTAACTAACACTGTTTTATTCCGAAGTCTTTGGCTTTTTAAGTGCTAAGATTTCCCTATAAACGTCGATGCAAGGTTACAGGAGGAAACTGATTGTGGTGGGTTTTCCGGGCTGTGTGGCCATAGCCACGGCCACACAGCCCAGAAAACCCACCACAACCAGTTGAATCCTGCCGTGAAAGCCTTCGACAATACGTTACAGGAGGAAGTTTGCCCTCCCCAAGGGTGAGGGACTCAGAGACCACTCCTGAGCCAGCACCAGTTCTGAGTTTTTTTGTGAGCTTGAAGGATGAGCTTACCGCAGTGATAAAACCCAAAGCAGAAATGTCCAATTGCTCTGCTTAATATACTATCATGAAACCAAGCCTGGGAGAGCCACGCTTGTTTCAGTAAAATTCTGGGTCCTTTTCTCCAATAACTCCAACCAGCTGAGGTCTCAACGATTTTTTATTGAAAAACACAAATCAAAGAAATAAAACATAAATGCAGTTAAGAGATTGCTCAGCTGATTACATTCCTTTTGGTTCTTTTGTCCCCATTCCGGGAACCCATGGCCCAGAGATGCTTCTCTGACCACGTCTCAAGATGGAATCCCAAATCCTTTGTTTTCTCCTTCTCAGGAAAACTCTGTTCCAGCCATGAGGTAACTTTTAAGTTGCATCCTAGCACCTCTGCATAGTTCCCTGTCCTCCCTCCAGGAGATCAAAAGGCAAAGATGCTTTTCACAGTCAAAGATGCTTTTCACAGTCACAGTCACAGCCACACCTGGTGGGCCACTGCGAGTAGCAGAATGCTGGACTAGATGGACTCTGGTCTGATCCAGCAGGCTAGTTCTTATGTTCTTCTTATGTTCTTATGTTCATATGTGACTTCCCTTTGCTGTAGGGATGGCATCATTCCATGACGTATAAATATCTGTAATGGATGGAATGAATTTATGATTCTATAACATGTTGTTCTCATGACACAGAGAATCTGGTCCAAAATCTACCATGCTCATACATCCAACATCTCAGTCCCGTCAGCAGAACACGCAAGCGACAATTTTTCTTTCGTACATTTATCTTTGTCCTTGCTGTAGTGGGGCCGTGGAACTGCCTGTTGATTGGGCCAGCTTCAAGCCAACTGGACAAGTTGTTCCCAATTGGGCTCCGTGCCCAAGGGAGCCCCGCCCTAGTGCAATCGACTGTAGTCTTGTCAAGTACACCCAGCAACACATTGCAGGCTTAAGAGAGAACAGCAACGATTATAATTTTCTTCTGAATTCCTAAAAAGTGTTTGTTTCTACTGTTTCCATTTTGATTTTTGTTCTGTACTTGAATTAAATATACCAGCCACAGAGGGATTGCCCTGTAAAATGGTCTTTTGCAGAGAGAAAAAAGCAAGAAAGAGAACTTTTTCATAACCAAAGGCAATAGTAATAGGACTCATTTATAATTTATTAACCTTCAGTAATTTTTAGAAGTGCAAAAAAAAGAGCTTTTCATTCTACCACAGAGATATAAAGTCTGTAACAGACTTCATTTACCATCTCTATGATTCTACAGACCTTGGCTGTGACCCCGGGGCCCCACCAAAAATGTTCCCAATAGGGGCCCGCAGTTCCTAAGGCCATCCCTGCCTGTTGACCTGAACAAGCAGCACCCTCATGATCTTACTACCTGTGTTTTGTGCAGGTCAAATGCAAGGAATTTTCAATAATTACTTTCAGCTGTCAAACATGGGTCCTTGGAAGAATCATCAGGAAAGATTTTTCAGTGGAGCAGTACGGGAACACATCCCTCATGGGTGGATCACAGGAGGCCCCAATAATATTTGTCGCAGGGATTTGTGAAGGTTCAGAAATGGGCAAGGTTTTCCCCCATGCCTATGTTTCTCCTTTCTGAGGTCTGGACTATGCTAGTACAGGAAGAAGCACCATCACTTATTCAATGCACAAAGGCTCTGCCTGGGGCGGTCTATCACAGCAATATGGGACCCAGCTCTGGTAACGTACAAATCAGCAGCCCAGAGTTTATTTATTTATTAAATTTATAGGCCGCCTCATCCCCGAAGGGCTTGAGGCGGCTCACAACATGGTTGTTTCCAACAGCAATTTAATACAGTATAAAAACTGAATCCAATTAAATCACAGCAGCAGTTAATAACAATAAGTAAATTAAAACAACAAAAATTGTGTAAAACATACACATACAGGCGCCCGATCTATAAGGCCAAGAAAAAAGAAGAAGAGGAGGAGGTAGGCAGGGCCCAGGATGGAACTAGGGCCCAACCAAGGTGGTCCAGACAGGCAGCTTTGATTTCAGTGGGGGGCGATGGAACAGCGGCCAGCCCCTCCAAAAGCCCGATGGAATAGCTCTGTCTTACAGGCCCTGCGGAACTCACCAAGGTAGAGCATTCCACCAGGCAGGGGCCAGAGCAGTCAAGGCCCTGGCCCGGGTCGAGGCCAGCCGCATCGTTGCAGGGCCAGGGATCACCAGCAGTTCTGCCACTGCCGACCGCAGTGGCCTATGTGGAACATAAGGGGTGATGCGGTCCCGTAGGTATGTGGGCCCCATGCCACAACTAAAACTCCAGAAGTCCCAAAATCTCCTTCTAGACTTGACTTCTAGCAGCAGGAATAAGAGGATGTACCATTGGGATCCAGCATACACTGTGCTTTGGCCCCAATTATTATGGGATAAGACTAAAGTACATAAACAAAATCCCAAGGCATAATGTAACATTTAAAAGAAAGAACTTTCCAATAATGGAAACACCGGGAAAGAAGAAACCTTTCCCTTCTGAGCTCTCTTTCTTTGCGATTATTCTTTTTTTCCATCCTGGTATGCAGGAATTTGCTTCCTGAGAAATGTCAGTGAACTACAAACTATCCCCCCCCCCCCCCCACTTCCCCTCTTTTAAAAGAATGCCTGTGGTCATCTGGTTCTTGAAAATCCTACGGCTCAAACCAGAATTTTTAACTTGTTTACGCATTAACAGAACCAGATGGTGAACCCACAATCTCTCTCTCTCTCTCTCTCTCCTCCCCCCCCCCCCGCCCTCACTTACAATTGCCAAACACGGCAACTGCTTCATTTTTTTAGAACTACTAATTGAGAGGTAACAGGACCGGGCTTGGGGGCATTAAGTAAAGAATTAGCATCAGACCTGCAATATTAAATCAATGCGTTACGAAAGAAAGAGCGGAGCTGAAAGGCCGTGGGGCGCTCGCTCTTTCAAGAGTGGTAGCTTGTGCTTACTCTATGCCAACTGTGTGTTCTTTTACAAAGAAAAAAAATTGCTGCATATGCATGTATCCTGTCAAGCAAGCAGCTCTGTGGTTCATTAAATGAGCCAGCGTCGGGGCGCCAGTGTGATGTAGTGGTTAGGTGCAGTGGACTCTAATATGGAGAATCAGATTTGATTCCCCACGCCTCCACATGAGAGCCAGCAGCAGTGGCGTGGGAGGTTAAGAGCTCATGTATCTAATCTGGAGGAACCAGGTTTGATTCCCAGCTCTGCCCCCTGAGCTGGGGAGGCTTATCTGGGGAATTCAGATTAGCCTGTGAACTCCCACACACGCCAGCTGGGTGACCTTGGGCTAGTCACAGCTTCTCAGAGCTCTCTCAGCCCTACCTACCTCACAGGGTGTTTGTTGTGAGGGGGGAAGGGCAAGGAGATTGTAAGCCCCTTTGAGTCTCCTGCAGGAGAGAAAGGGGGGATATAAATCCAAACTCCTCCTCCTCGTCCTCGTCCTCCTCCTCCTCTTCTTCTTCTTCGTCTTCTTTGTCTTCTTCTTCTTTGTCTTCGTCGTCTTCTTCTTTTCCATTTGATTCCCCACTCTTGTCTACCTGCTGGGTGACCTTGAGCTAGCCACAGAACTCCCTCATCCTCACCTACCTCACAAGGTGTCTGTTGTGGGGAGAGGAGGGGAAAGGAGTTTGTAAGCTGCCTTTAGTCTCCTTGCAGAAGAAAAACGCCGAGTATAAATCTAGACTCTTCTTTTTCCTTATACAAATGGAGGGTAGATTCTTCCTGCTTGTTACCTCAGGAATACAAACGGGGCAGCATTTCGTGCCCTGCTGGACTAGACATTGTGGTCCACCTAACCCCAGAATTCTTTCAAGAAAGGTCACCCCAAGGCCCTGGGGTAATTCCCCAGACAGCGTGATAGAGGCGGCCATCTGGTAACTGGCGTACCGCCGCTGAACATGACAGTTAACAGACACGGCTACCAACCAATTTTCATGGTTAGACTGGGAGGTGGAATTTTTTTTTTTGCAACTGCCAACCCTGTCATTATGTCGACTCTATTTACACTTCTGCTATTTCTCCAACGGAGTTCCAGTGGAATTAAGACTCCCATCAGCGGCAGGACAAAGGTCAGACATATCTGACATATTTCGTATAAGTAGCAAGGCAGGAAGAACGCAGAACTTTGACACGTCTTTTATGCCAAGACTCCTGTAATATTTAAAACACTGGGGAAGTATTGTTATTCTATGTGCTGCTGACATTCAGCACATGAACACCATGCGGGAGCACTGGCAGCCAACAAACACCGGCCTGCCACTCATGTTACAAATTCAATGCAGGGGTGAGTAAGATGTCAACGAAGACAGCGTGAACATGCTTATAATCTGCAGGCCAATTCTGCAAGCCAAGCAACAGAATCTGTTGTGCAGGTGGGCCACCATCTATCCTAACTGCTTCCTTCATCAAAAGCCTGCGTGTGACCATGAGCTCCTCATTATTAGTGGAGGCCCAGGTCCCACACACCATAGAGGTGGTATTTTTCCATCTTCAATGGAAGCAATTAGTCAAGTAGATACAAAGCAAGAAACAAAACATGGACCGGGTCAGCCAACCCCCAACACAAAAACTTGCCACGAATCAAGGAAGCTAATATAATAATACTATATTGACTATACTTGTATTAACACATCCAATGAACTTATACCAAGAATTATAACAGAAAGATTTCGGTAGTAGAGTGGTCAAACTCAAAGCGTATCAACCGGCAACAGTTGGTAAGTGATCCCAAAGTGCAATGCAAGTTCGTCATGTTGCACTTTGGGATCACTTACCAATTGTTGCCGGTTGATACGCTTCAAGTTTGACCACTCTACTACTGAACTTTGGACATCCAGCTTTCCATGTTTGGGTAATGCGGTGAGTGGACTGAGGTATATGTTCATTGGATGTGTTAATACAAGTATAGTCAATATAGTATTATTATATTAGCTTCCTTGATTCGTGGCAAGTTTTTGTGTTGGGGGTTGGCTGACCCGGTCCATGTTTTGTTTCTTATTTCTCCATCTTCACCAGCTCAGGCAGCTGGCTTCCTACCTCTCCTGTGCCGATCTAGCCATAGCGATCCGTGTGATGGTCACCTCCAGGCTAACTCGCTATATGCAGGCCTATCCTTGAGACTGATCCGGAAGCTAAAGCTGGTGCAACAGGCGGCAGCTTGGATCCTTCCTGGAGCAACAGCGAGGAAGCATATCACCCCCATCCTACATCGGCTGCACTGGTTGCCAGCCAAATTCCGGGTCACGTTCAAGGTGTTAGTTTTGACTTTTGAGCGGTCTGGAACCCTCATATCTTTGGGACTGCATCTCCTCATGATGCTCGCAGAGGACACTCCATTCCTCCAATGGGAATCTACTGGTGACCTCTGGCCCTAAAGACTACTGGTGACCTTGACAAGAGAAAGGGCTTTTTCGGCCCTGGCTCCAGCCTGGTGAAACTCTCTCGTTGCCTGACACCAGGGCCCTGCAGGATCTTATCCAATTCCGCAGGACCTGTAAGGCAGAGATGTTCTGTTGGGCTTTTGGTTGAGGCCACCCATTGTCTTGTACCATCATGCCGGCCTCCTATCCTGACCACTACCACTAACTATACCATCGAGTCTTTAACATCATAGAACGTATGTTGTTATATATCCAAATTATGCTCCTCCTCACCCCTTCTGTTTACATTTATTTGTAAACTGATCTTTACTTTATTCTTATCCCCACAAGAACTTTTTCATTAGACACAGAGCCTTGCCTAATACTCTATTAACTAAGACTTGTTTTCCCCAACCCAAACAGTATGCAATTTTTCAAGTTCCCCAGAATTCTTCACCGGACCAGATCAATTGTATAAAACAATAGTATATGGGGACACAACTGGAAAAAACTTGCTCTTTAATTTGTGACAGTTTTCTCAGTCGCAATAGAAAAAACTGTTGTTACCCAGCTTTAACAGGTTGTGAACGTATTTTTAGGGAATCTCCACCAGCTGCTAAGAGTGTAACAGCACACGGATATCTTTAAGGTAGCAATGGGGAAAATAACTCGGTTTGGCAGTGTGAGAGACGGGCTGGGAGGGGATCTTTTTAGACTATGGCTGATTCCGCATGGGCCAAAAACAGTGGTGTGAAAACGGTGTGAAAACAGTATAAACCCTTTTACACCGTTTTAAACCCATTTATACTATTTTCACACTGCTGTTTTTGGCCCATGCGGAATCAATTAAAACATTTTTTAAAAGCCACCAAAGGCTTTTACAGCCAAAATCAATTGGATACTGTGGGTTTCCCGGGCTGCACGGCCATGGTCTCATAGATGTGCTGTTAACGTTTCACTCATATCTATGGCTGGCATCTTCACACTGTGTCACAGAGAGGAACACATCTCAGTGTGACATGCCTCTGAAGAGAAACAGATACCACATCCAGAGATGCTTCATGCAGTCCTTTATTTTGGCAAGTTTTTCCTCAGTTTATTGATGTTAGTCTTTCAGTATCTAGTTTTTTTTCATTTTTCAATTTTCAGTCATTTGACTGTGAAGCCAAGGTACAGGTTATTTATGATTACGGAGCTCTCTGCACCTTGATTAGGATGCCTCTGAAGATGCCAGCCACAGATGCAGGCCAAATGTCAGGAACAAAAACTACCATGACCACAAAACCTGGAAAACTCACAAACCCATAGTTTGCTTCATGACTATGATAACACCGGCTCTTTGCCTGAAGAACTCCGCCACTTTTTCTGTCCTGCATCACCAAAATCAGAAGCCGTCAATGTTCCACGGCCTGTTTGGGTGTAGCAAAGAATGCCTTTGTCTCTCATCACTTGCACAGATAAAGCTTATATAAAAAACTTGGCCTTGCCCTGGAATAATCTTTTACTGACATCACTCACATACATGAATCATCGCTTACTACAACATCTTGGCGGTTGAAGGATTCTCCAATTAGTGGGTTTCTGAGAACACCTGGAAAGGTGATGAGTAGCTACAGATAGAGATGCGTGAACATAACACAATTGTAATGTGCTCAGTGTGGTAAGTAGGAATTGAGAACCTGCATTTTAAAGTTACAGAAGAACCAGGATTGAGGATACACTTCATTTCTACATGAGAATTCCGTTTAGATAGTATAATTTAGGGAGGGAAGGCAGTGTGGTATAGCTCGATTATGACAGCTTAGCAGGTTGGTAGTTGGATAAGAGATTGTTTAGATCGTGCAGGAAAATCTATGGTATTCCAGATAACAGTGACTACAGGTTCCCATCAGTTCTCTGCCAGCATGGCCAATTGGCCATGCTGGCAGGGGCTGATGGGAATTGTAGTCCATGAACATCTGGAGTGCCATAGGTTCGCCACCACTGACCTAGGAAGATTCTTTAGAGGAAGGCAACGGTAAACCACTTCAGCTTGCCTTGTAAGTTCCTCGCTGCCATTGTTGTAAGTCGGTTGCAACTTCACACCAAGTACTTACGTACTTAGTATAATTCACACCCATGCATTTTTTAATTGTGAGAAGGTGTTTGAGTACCCTCAGCTAACACTGATATATTTATTATTATTTATTTATTTTATTGATTTTTTATACGCCCCATCCCTCAAGGGCTCTGGGCGTGCACAACTGTATATAAAAAATACAGTATAAAAATAAGAAATATACCATTTAAGGCAGCCATAGAAAAAATTATCAATTCCTATTCTAATTATAAAACTCAGCAGGTTAAAATATAGCTTCATATAGCTTCAAATGCTATTTTTTTGACCATACACCCAGCATTCAGTTTCCAGTCACCAAAATGCTCTAAAAAAGAACATATTTACATCCCACCAAAGCATTCGCTGATTTTTTTTCACACATAAACGTTCCTCTCCATGGAAATTTTATAAAAAAGATGGAATATTTTTTTATGCACTGAAGAGAAAGAATGCATGCAGAGAACTTTCTATCCTACCAATCACAGACTGTTTTGTGGGTTTTAGTTATTTTAACTTTAATAGTTTTATCAGAATGAAGGAGGAGGAGGAGGAGGAGTTTGGATTTATATCCCCCTCTTCTCTCCTGTAAGGAGATCTCAAAGGGGGCTCACAATCTCCTTTCCCTCCCACCCCAACAACAAACACCCTGTGAGATGAGTGGAGCTGAGAGAACTCCGAAGAGCTGTGACTACCCCAATGTCACCAACCAGCGTATGCGTTGGAGTGCACAAGCTAATCTAGTTCACCAGATAAGCCTCCACGAAGCTCAAGAAGAAGAAGGCTAATCAAACCCGTGAGTTCTCCAGATTTGAGTCCCTCTTTAACTACTACACTGCACGCTGGTCTACCTATTGGTAATGTAATTCTCCTTGAACATGTTCCTGTGGAACTTTGTCCCACAAAGCGGGCAAGCATCCACCTTCTGTAGAAACAAGACTCTTCCTAAAGTAAAAAAAGCTAACCAAAGCCTGTCTCCAAGTCTTTATAAGCACAAGCGGTAATTGAAGTGATGACATCACTGTTTCGCTACGCTTGTGGGTAATTTCATCTGGAGGCATCTAGCTGAACCTGTAAGCTGTTGTTTTAAATCTGCTGTTCTAAAATAAAAATGGAGCTTCGAAAAGACTATGACAAGAAACGGTGACATTTTGTGACCGAGGAGTGAAACAAAGAGGCAGCGTTTCTTTCCCCAGCCCTTTTTCAAATAATATCATCTGAATGGAAAATATGGTTCACAACCCAACTTCAAATAGGCACATGTCTTTCTCCCTTTGATCTTGAAAAAATGTCTCGGGCACCAAGAACAAACACATCTTAAGCTGCCTTCGCCAGAACGTAACCGTCCCCTTTTAAAAGAGCATGTGAACGGCAGCGGCAACAAAACAATAGCGTGTCTGGAAGAGAATATTTCTGGAACAAATCTTGTTAGCTGTTTTTTTCCTTCCCCGCTGAAAGGAGGCTGTGATTGGAACTTAATTGGAACGATAACTCCCAGGAACACAAACAGCATGGTGAACAGATCCACATTACTGTCTGTGCCTCCGGCCAGATCTAGAGGGGTGATATTTCTGCTGCTGGCCAAGGGTATTGCGCTACTGGTGAATTGTTAGCTCTGTGGATTTTGCTTTTTTGGGGTGTGTGTGTGTCGCGTGTTTTAGATCATTAGTTGTCAAATAATTATATGGCAGGGAAAGTGTGGATAAACACAGTTTAAATATTTTCATTATTAAACAACAACAATAACATTTACAACAAATGCATCTCCTCCTTTTGTGTTACGTCCGAGGTCAATATTTAACAGAATCAGGAAATGAAAAAAACAATTTATTTCCCAACCAAGAATGCTTCTGTGCACATGTAGAAAGCACTCCTACTTATCAGCTTATCAACCAGAATTAGCCCTCAGACACTCCGAGATAAAGTAGTAGCAGGATTCCCAGGATTTCACTTCTGAACTATCTTGATTGCTAGCATCTCCCTGTTCTAAATGACACAAGGTGTCAAAGGGAGCAGAAAGTGGCATAGAAATCATGGATAACGTGGGTGTATATGCACACGTAACTGGCTAGCCTATCCCTTAATGCTAACAGTTAGAATAACTCCCTATTTCCACCCTCCTGTGTTAAGTGTTACATTAAAGATTTGACGGGTGACTATCTGATTTACACTCCTTCTAGACTTTTTGAGACAATCAAGAACTACTCCAAAATAATGTCACCTGCAACAGCAATTATCTGAAAGCCAAACCATTAGAGTTTTGGTTCACCTCGCTTAATTTATGACCATTCCAGCTCTTTGCGCTTCAATATTGATTTGAGTCCAGTTCATGCAAGGTAATTTACTAGTTCCCGATTGCACAAGAAATTATATTAATTTAATTGCCTTAATTTATAAGATACTTTTAAACTTTGCTGATCCTTTAGCAACTAAAGGTTAAAGTGAAATCAACAAAGTAATACAATAAAGCTGGATTACATTTACTGTAAGACATATCGTTAAAAGGACATGTTGTTAAATACCGTAGTGATTGGAAAAAAAATGCATACCTGTCTCAAAAATACTGCACACCTTGTGCAAGAAGCTCCTCAGATTTTGAAGGCTCTAGATTTCAGCCAGCCAAGTTTCATAGGCAAATCTGGCACTGCTCAGACTTTTTGATGGCAGAATCTGTAATGTGGGCTCATCTTGATTTTCAAGAGATTCATATGGGAGTAGGGTATTCTCTCAAAAGTCTCACATCCAGGTCATTTAGGGATTTAAAATGATAATGTCTGTACCTTGAAACTGGACAAGCAATGTCCTTGAAGTCCGCGGTAACTTCTGACGAGGAACAGTAGCAGGAATCTCTTGCTGTGCAGTTTCAAACGACAACAGGGGTACTGTGTTCTGCACAGAGTGAAATTTCTGAGTAGTCTTCAAGCGCAATGCACTATAGTAGTCAAGATAATCAGGTGGCAAAACAGTTTTGTCCCTAAAACAAATTATCCATAGCTAGGGAAATGCATCTCTGCCTACAGTCGCTACCTGAGCACTCAGGAGTCATGTTTCTATTGACTTGTGTCTTCAATGGAAGCATGGCTCTTGCCAAATAGAAGCATGACTCTTCTTGGACTCCTTAGCCTTCACTGTTTGGGGCTGAAGAGCTCAAGCATATCTAACACTGAAAAGGGTCACTGCCCTAACAGGGCTGCCTTTCTAATAGTGCATTAAGCATACATAGACCACTTCTTCCATGTTAAGGAGGACCGAGAGGGCATCTTGCCCCCAGATTTTGCAGCTGAAATAACATCCATCTAAAATATCCCATTCTCGAATATAAAGACATCCCTAGAAATATAAGACATAGTAGGAGGTTTTTGCTGAAGTGCTAGAATATAAAGGCAACCCCAAAAAAAGTAAGACATTAGAGAAAGTTTTTTGTTTGGAAGCATGCCTGGACTAACAGAATACAGAAATATAAAGACATCCCCTGAAAATAAGACATAGCGCATCTTTGGGAGCAAAATTAATATAAGACACTGTCTGATATTCGGGGAAAACACGGTAGCTATTCAGTAGCACATCAGGTAACGGCTTGCCCAACAACCAAGGACCAACATAATCCTAATAGCCTAGAAAGGCATGAAATAGGATACATATGGTGCTTGATAAAAAAGGTTGTGTCAATCAGCCACAATGAGGGGATTCAAACAAACTGGGTGGATTCAAGCCAGCCATCAATTATTTTAGTAATAACCTGAGATAATTTCTTTTTATGGGCAGCATTTCCAGGGACCTAAGAAGCTTTATACAGCAATGGTCAAAGTGGGCATTCCACATTCCTTACTGCAGTCTAATCTCCTGTCTCGAGACGCCTCTTTGACCTGCTTTGCCAAGTCTGCCAGCAAGCACTGCCATGCGGAGCAACGCCATGTGGGACTCAGTGTATTTAATGGAACTTTGGAAGCGGTAAAACACTGCATTTGCACAGAGGGGAGCAGCTGTTTGCAAACAGTTCGGTGGGCTCACACCAAAGGCACCATTTTGAAAGTCCTTCCTCAATAGCCCCATTAAGATATGGCTTTTACTTTTACATGGAAGCATGTAGAGTCACATGTCTATTCACTTTCGAGTAGTAAACATCAGGGGTAGATTATTTTTTTTTTTAAAGCAAGAACGTTTACGAACCAGAGTTCTACAAATGCAAAGAGAACACTCTCAGAAGCTTTGCCCCCGAAGGATCAATTTTTTTTCATTACAGGGTTTTTTTTCCTGAAAAAAAAATTAACATTTTGAAAAAAAAAAAACCTGGAGATGGTTTTTAACAATTAAAAGATTTCTGCTCAGAAGCCAGGTGAAAGACATCAGAAAGGAAAGTATTAATAATGAGGGAGTTTGAATGACCTGCTGACCCTCTGTCCATGTACTGGTGGAATTCTGCATTCCCTATCCTAGTTCTTATTGTCTCCAATTGCTTCAGCAGATTAGCCCCTTCCACTCCTTATCCTCTGCAACATCAGTTCCAGAAGTAGAGGGAACTGCTTGCCCCAAGCTTCTACTGTGGCTCCATGCAATTCTCATTCATTCATTCATTCATTCATTCATTCATTCATTCATTCATTCATTCATTCATTCATTCATTCATTCATTCACTCATTCACTCACTCATTCACTCACTCATTCACCCACCCACCCACCCACCCACCCACCCACCCATCCATCCATCCATCCATCCATCCATCCATCCATCCATCCATCCATCCATCCATCCATCCATCCATCCATCCATCCATCCATCCATCCATCCATCCATCCATCCATCCATCCATCCATCCATCCATCCATCCATCCATCCATCCATCCATCCATTCTATTTATAGGCTGCCCTTTTTTTTAATGGACTCAGGATGGCTTCCAACGTAAATAAAAAGCAATAAAATCAGTTAATTCCAATATAATCGAAGTCCACTAAATAGTTCCAATCAAATGGTGTTAAAATTTTAGCAGTTAAATAACTAAAAACTCCTCTATCCCATTCCACAGTGCAAGAAAAAGACAGAAAAGGGGAGGGGAAGAAAAGGGGGTTTGCATTGATGTAATACCGCTGCTGCCTCAACCGTTTGCCTGGTGAAACATCTCTGTCCTACAGGCCTTGTGAAACTGTGTCAAGTCCTGTAGAGATTTGAACTTATTAACTGAAAGGTGGGACACAATTTTAATAAATACTGTAAACAGCAACAAAAAACACATTTAACTGCATTTGCTCATGTTAAGAGCAGCAGTGGCGTAGTGGTTAAGAGCAGGTGTTCTCCAACCTGGAGAACAGATTCGATTCCCCGCTCTGCCACTTGAGCTGTGGAGGCTTATCTGGGGAACTAATTAGCTTGTGCACTCCAACACATGCCAGGTGCGTGACCTTGGGCTAGTCTACAGAGCAATGTTAGCCCCACCTACCTCACAGAGTGTTTGTTGGGGGGGGGGGGGAGAGATTGTAAGCCCCTTTGAATCTCCTTACAGGAGAAAAAGGGGGGGGATATAAATCCTCTTCCATTCTATGCTGCCTTTGCCTCTCCCTTTCTTCTTCTTCTTCTTCTTCTTCTTCTTCTTCTTCTTCTTCTTCTTCTTCTTCTTCTTCTTCTTCTTCTTCTTCTTCTTCTTCTTCTTCTTCTTCTTCTTCTTCTTCTTCTTCTTCTTCTTCTTCTTCTTCTTCTTCTTCTTCTTCTTCTTCTTATTATTATTATTATTATTATTATTATTATTATTATTATATTTATAAACCGCCCTCCCCCGGAGGGCTCAGGGCGGTGAACAAACAAATAGATAGAGCACAATAAAATCAATAATCATTAAATAACGGCTCTATATATATTAAAACCAACCCCTTTACTCTCTTTGGGCCAAACAAGATGTTATGGGATCCACAGACCTGACCTGTGGATTCCTATGCCATTGTAGAGCCAAACTCAACCCTTTAATTATGCTGCTGCATGGTAGGCAAGGCAGTTTTGTCGTTCTCTTCCCCCCCCCCATGCCTTTTCAACTGCCAAGACAGCCCCCCACACTACTGTCCAGTGGCATACCTGCGGGGGGGAGGGGAGGCATGATGGGGCTTGAGACCGAAGCCATTTATAGGCCATTTGCAGGGTGACTACAGCCTCGCTGATAGATATTTTGACCTGCTGCTATTAATATGGATCTCTGAGATCACAGCAGATGGAATATTTTTAACTCTAGAGCCTTGCCAAGACATACAGAGCACTTGCAAGCAGAGCCCGCATTAAGGAAAGTAGGCACAGCAGTTCACTTAATCCTCCGGGGACAGGTGCTGCCAGTTGAAGGAAAGATATTCATCATTTTCGACGTCAAGGCAAAGAAACCTCGAGCTCAACTGTTGGTAGCACCAAGCTCCCTTAAATGCTTAAAGATTGCTTTACTGAGCTCCCGAGAATGGGGATTTAAGATGAGAGACTGCCTTGTTTAGATGAGGGGAGACACAAGAGAAGATAAAAATCCTTTTTTAATTAGGGACGCTGTTTTATGAAAGCACTGAGGGGCTGACAGCTTTTCTGTTTTTTTGACAAACAGAAAACTGCACAATACTCAGAGATGCCAGGGATGGGGGCGGGGGGAGGGAAACTCTTGTATTTAATTAGCGGTGGGATTCTTTCCTACGTTATGTTCAGAAATTCCACTAAATACACTGGAGTTAAGGCCAGCTTTCATCTGATGTGTACATTGCATTGGTCTTGCTGTTAAAAGATATTTCAAAATACAACCTTGCTCCAAGTCCGCTGTGGACTAAGCCCAGTTTAGACGGCACACTAAAGCATGGCCTCTAAGTCATAGTTTAGAATGTAAAGTACTGATGAATGTCCAAACATGAATCAAGCAAACCACAGTTTGTGAACAGGCTCAACACAAATCATAGTTCGTTATAATAATATGTCAAATCAAGCTCAAACTTCCTTAACTATGACTCAACGGATTGCCTGAATTGGTCCCCCGGCCTCAGAGAGGTATTGCCTCTTCTATTTCTGCCTTTTCTTTTCTGCTTTACTACCCTTGATTCTCCAAATCTTATCTTTCCTTGTGCTCTCTCATCCTTGTGTAACCCCCATGCTCAGAATGGGTTGACCCAGAAAGGGGTGGAGACTCAAAGCAGCAAGAGGCTGCAGAGCTCATGTAGTTTGGAGGAGACAAGGCTACCAGACTCGGACCTTGATTTGTATAAGCCCTTAACACCTTGTTAAGGTAACTGCAAATGCTTGTTGGGAACTAGTGGGAAGGTAGTTGTTTATTTTTGCTATGTTGTAAATGCTGGAGTTTATTGTTTCAGGGGTTTTTTTGTGTGGTTGTAATGGGTGAGAGTTCTCCTGGAAACCTTCATCATGTTGAAGACTGTTCATCAAGCCCTTGGAGTCTTCAGGAGCCAGCCCACTTGCAAAGAAGAATTGGACTTGGCAGTATCAGTAGACTGTAAATATAAGGACTTGAAAATGCAACCTGAACAGGACCTTGAAGTGTGATGTTAAATGTTGATGTTTGATGTTATATGTTTAGAAAGTAAACCATTTTGTTTTTAAAATTTGTTGTTGCAAACTCATTCCAAGTTCTGCCCCACAGAACCCACAGATAGAGGTTACACTTGCACTCCACTGTTGAAAGAGTAAGCTGTTCAAAACTCTTGCTTGTGATGCTATGTAAAATACCATGTGCCTAGTTAGATCCCTTCAATCTGCTTTGTAGGATCCAACCCAATATTTCCATGTCAGCAAAATTCCACCCCAAGGAAACACAAATTCTGCCTTAGAACTGAATAAAGTGAAGTCAGTTTGAATATCATTTGCTTATAGTTTACAAATTTCAGGATATTAAGAAAAAAGCAGAGGCTGACAACAACAAGACCAGATATAACATTAGTAGCTGTACAGCAGGACCCAAAGAGCTCTGCAGGGCGACGAAATCCATGCTAGGAACACCTACTGACCTGCCTGTCCTCTTTTTAGCTTCAGGGACTTCATTAGACTTCATTTCAGGAAGGAGTGATCATTAAGGGAACATCAAACAAACAAAAAAGTCATTGTCTGTTGCTAGAAGATGGCAGCAGAAGGGAGAAGATGAATTTTCCTGGGGAGAGGGTTCCAGGATTTTGGTGCCATGACCGAGAAGGCCCTCTCCTGGGTTGTCACTAGCCAAATTTTAGAATATGGGGACATTTCTCCTTCACTCCTTTAAGGATGGGGTGAAATCACACCAATGGTCCTTCAGCCTGATCATCGAGATAATAGAAGCACACGTATCCACCTCCACGGCCTCAGATGTTAGTGGACTACAGTTCCATCATCCCCTGCCAGCAACATAGCTAGTTCCCTATCATTCATTGTGCTGGGTTTACGGCAACAGAAGAGAGAAGATGAATTTTCCTGGGGAGAGGGTTCCAGGGGATGATGGGAACATTTAGCTAATGACAACCCAGGAGAGGGCCTTCTCGGTCATGGCACCAAAACCCTGGAACCCTCTCCCCAGGAAAATTCATCTTCTTTCTTCTGTTGCCATCGCCCAGCAACTGGGGATGATGGGAACAGCATGGTGCTAGCAGGGGATGATGGGAACTGTAGTCCATAATATCTGGAGGGCCGCGAGTTTGACACCTATGACGTAGAGTGATAATGAACACGTGAGTGATAACGTACACTGGCAGCAGAGTGGGGCTTGCCCGAATTTTGTTCTAAAGTATTATAGTATGGATATTCTCATGGGGTTTTCGAGGAATTATCTGAAAGTAGGACAATGAAGAAAGCTGACAGGAAGAAAGTTGATTCCTTGAAATGTTGTGCTGGAGGAGAATGGTATGAATACCAGGGACCTCCAAACAGACAAATAAGTGAGTCTGGATCAAATGAAGCTGATCTGCCACCAGAAGCTAAAATGACTAAACTGAGGCTGCTATGTTTTGGTCACATAATGACAAGATAAGAGTCACTGGAAAAGTCAAAGGCGGCAGGACAAGAGAATAACCAATATGAGAAGGATTGACTCTGTGAAAGAAGCCACGGCCCTCAGTCTGCAAGACCACAGCAAGGCAGTTAACAACATAATATTTTGGAGGACGCTCAGTCATAGGGTCAGCATGAGTTAGAGGCAATTTGGCGACATAGAATGGATATACATGAAGTTGGCACCCCAAGAAGATTTCTGGAATTGTAAAAATTGCAAACATTCTCAAATGTTCGCTCTTTTCTCCTTTCTGATCTTTTACATCTGGGTAACCCTCCTATGGAGGGGTCCAGCAGTTCCCCCTTTCTTTGGGGGAGGGTTTTAAAAATGGGTTAACCGGACGCCTTTTATCGTATTAACCGCTGTTTTAAATGGAATTTTAGTAAGTTTTAATGATTGTTTAAATGGAGGGAGTCATGACCTAATTTTGTTGTGTATTTGTATGGTTTGCTCTCAATCTAGTATTGTATTGATTATGTTGAACACGGCCCAGAGCCCCTTGGGGATAGGGCGGTATACAAATCTAAATGGACGGACGGGATTTGGACGGATGGACGGACGGACGGACGGACGGACGGATTTGGATCATTTGGATTGAATGGATGACGAATGGACGGACGGATTTGGATGGATTTGACGACGGATTTGGATGGATGGATGGATGGATGGATGGATGGATGGATGGATGGATGGATGGATGGATGGATGGATGGATGGATGGATGGATGGATGGATGGATGGATGGATGGATGGATGGATGGATGGATGGATGGATGGATGGATGGATGGATGGATGGATGGATGGATGGATGGATGGATGGATGGATGGATGGATGGATGGATGGATGGATGGATGGATGGATGGATGGATGGATGGATGGATGGATGGATGGATGGATGGATGGATGGATGGATAGATGGATAGATAGATAGATAGATAGATAGATAGATAGATAGATAGATAGATAGATAGATAGATAGATAGATAGATAGATAGATAGAATGTTCCACATTCAAAATCCTGGGCCAGCTATCAGATTCTGAGCAAACAATTTTTTTTACAAAACATTCTGAGGAAAATACCTTGTTAATTATACAGGGAGCAATTCAGACAACAAGACTGTTAAGCTCCGCCCACGGATGACTTCAGAGTGGAGTTTTTACACACAAAAGTGGGCCTAAGGTACTAATTAGGCTAAATCCAATTGGATTTGGTTATTGCTCCTGCATCACAGCCAAACCCACATGATTCAAAGGCAAGAGGAAGTCACTTCCTTGCACTGCTAATGTCTATTTGTTGTCTGGGTTCCTTGGAAGCCCACACCCACTCTGGGCTCATTTAAGTGTTTATCACTGTTTAAACTCCAGGTACAGTAAATGGCTGTATTTGTGCCAGTAAAAACCAAAATAGCCACAGTTACAAAGGTGTCACATCTTATGAGCCGTGACTTGTGGCCAGGGGCGGACCGACATTTTTGGGGCCGTGAACCTTGAAATGTTATGTGGGTCCCTCACAACTAGCAACAAGGTCCGGGTAACTATGGTTATCTTCTTCAATGACTGTTTCACGACCAATCACCACAAGTTTTGGGGGTCTACTCGATAATTCCCCCCTTTTGAATTTTTTTAAAATAAGGGTTATTCCATTTTTAAAGGGGAAAGTACAGAGTAGAGCACATCCCCTGTCTTTGTTTATATCTTAAAGGCAAAATGTATTTTAACTCTAAAACGGGTTGAGGGGAGCAGGGCTAGGTAGGCACCACGACCCAGAAGGAGCATTCTACAACAAAAAAGGTCCGCCATGTTGAGTTCTGTGGCGTAGGAATATACAAAACCTTACTAACATCTTTTTCTGAGAGTGGGTAAGGCTCCTCTCTCTAGTGCACAGGTGTCAAACTCGCGGCCCTCCAGATGTTATGGACTACAGTTCCCATCATCCCCTGCCAGCATCATGCTGGCAGGGGATGATGGGAACTGTAGTCCATAACATCTGGAGGGCCACGAGTTTGACACCTGTGCTCTAGTGGGTGGTCTACCTGTTCCTGTCCTACCAACCTTTCACAGGCACCCTTCCTCTAAGTCAGGGGGGTCCCACTTCCAACTTCCAACAGGGGTGTCCAACTTACAATTCCCATCAGTCCCAGGGGCTGATAGGAATTGTAGTCCATGAACATCTGAAGTGCCAGAGTTGGACACCCCTGCTCTAAGTCCTTCTCCCTCCCTCTCTCTCTGCCACTGCACCAAGGCCTGTCAGCTTCAGTTCTCTCAGATTTTTCCTCTTCCCCATTCATGCAAATATTTCACACTCCCACATCCTGTGTTTTATCATAACTACAATTCACTGAGGCAGACAAGGCTGAGAGACACTGACCCAAATTCCCCCAGGGAGATTTCTCAGTCCAAGATTGCGAATCTAAACATTACACCACTTGGCGCTCTCCGTTCCTTCTTCCCAGGGTGGCTCACTGCCCAGGAGGGCTCCCTCACAACCTGAGATTGTACAGGGCTTGGTAGAAGCACAAGACTGAGTGGGTGATCTCATGACGTCTGCTGGGAGCACCTAAAAGTCACCTTGGTCATTTGGGGTGATGAATGGTGTCTGGTGGTTCACAAATTCTGTATGCTTGGGCACATGCACTCCAATAATATTTCAGATGCCATTTCGTTGGCTTGCATGAACTTATCCATCCAGAAGCGCTCTCCTTCTATAGAGGATGATGCCAATTTATTTTTTAAAAAGCTTCCTCCATCAGACTTGCAAACTTCTAAGGTGACCGCACCACAATTATTGTATTTACACCATTTATACTGCAGCCAGTCTTCCCAATGGAGACCCAAAGCAGTTCACACTGTTTTCTTTTCCATTTTACATGCACAATAACCCTGGGAGTAAAGTTAGGCAGAGAATGTACGGTTGGTTCAAGGTCACTTGGCAGGTTTCCATGGCAGCTCAGGGATTCACACTTGGGTCTTTCAGATTCTAATCAGACTGGGGAAGAACTCCTTCCAGACAACTATGGTCTGTCTCAGAAAAAAGATGTTCGTAGGTTTGTATATTCCTCTGCCACAGAACTCCACGTGCCAGACCTTCTTTGTTACACAACGCTCCGCTTGGGTCCTAGTGCCTACCTAGTCCTACTCTCCCCCCTGCCCCAATCTGTTTGAAAGTAAAAATGCACTTTGGCATTCCGTTTAATTATACAACATTGTACAATAAAAAGAAGAAGAAGAAGAGTTTGGATTTATATCCCCCCTTTCTCTCCTGCAGGAGACTCAAAGGGGCTGACAATCTCCTTGCCCTTCCCCCCTCACAACAAACATCCTGAGAGAGCTCCGTAGAGCTGTGACTAGCCCAAGGTCACCCAGCTGGCGTGTGTGGGAGTGTACAGGCTAATCTGAATTCCCCAGATAAGCCTCCACAGCTTGGGTGGCAGAGCTGGGAATCAAACCCGGTTCCTCCAGATTAGATACACGAGCTCTTAACCTCCTACGCCACTGCTGCTCCTGAATATTGATTTTGACAAAGACAGGATGTAAAAATGAATTATAATTCTCTTATTTGTTCAGGACTATATCCTAATGTGGAAGTGTACAATTTTCTTGACTGTTGCACCTCAACTGATGGTACTAACATCTTTTTCTGAGACAGAGTACAGGTAGAAAGGTTTACCAAATCCCCCCACAATGGCAAAGCTGCAACCGGGAGGGGGGGTGTACCCTGGGTGTGCACCATTGGGGTCATGTGGGGGTGGAAAATTGCCCCCCTGACCCGCCTCCCCAGGGGAGGGGCGTGGGTGGATTGGGGTGTGGGCGGGCTGGGGGGCACGCGGGCAGGTCGTGCCCCAAGTGCAGTTCCTTCTCCCTCCGTCCCTGTCCCCCTACCTCATCGTTCTGCCTACATATCACTTTCACAGGTATGTGTGGCCAGATGGTTGTGTAAAGACTTTTGTGGGCTGGTAATTTTCATGGATTTGTTTCCAAGGCTGCACAAGAGAAACATATAAAGGATCAGGCATGCACGGCAAGTCTTCTTAGAAAACCCACAACCCCCTCACACACACATACAAACCCAAAGTAAGCAGGCAAGAAAAGGTCCTGTATGGAAAAAGTGGTTCTCTAAACCTCCAGACAGTTTGAGCTACTTGGCAAATGCATGGGGCATGAATAAAGGACAAGCCGGGAGGATAGCGGTCTTCATCGCAAAAGAGTCAGAATGGCAGCCAACATCAACTCCAGTGAAAGGTTAAACCACAGCACCTTCCAGACATGCACTTCCTGTTGGGGTATCCCTGTCTGCTACACGTCACTGGGGCATATTTATAGGGGTCAAGTAACGCGCTCGAAACATTACATAGGATTTACTGATAGCCCAGCTTCCAGCTGCTTCATATCGGGTGAAACGCAAAGGATTTTCACAGAGCAGTCCTTCCTCTGGTTCTTGCGTCATGCAGTGGGCATGTCAAGCGTAGCTTTATTTACTCTAGGCTTCATATTCAATCCACCATTTCAGATGAGATTATCCAATTTCCTGTTCTCCTGGTAGAGACTGTGAACACACCTTGCATCATCATTTTATTTTTGAGCAACAAGGTACCTTGCTGGCTCGCACTGAATTTAGTTTGGGTAAATGCAGACTGCTAACAAGTAGTGTGAAAGGGGAAAAAATGAAATCGTTTTTGTATTTCTGCACAAGAATCTATATGTTACTATGTGCAAAGAAGGCCAAAACGTCTTCTACCATCCACACAACCACCATGAATCGAACCAAAGCTTCACAGATTAATCAAATGATAAAACCAAGCATCTATACTAAGACCCACTCAGAGGCCCAGTTAGCTGAGGTCTCCTTTTTAGAATCCATTAGGCTGACTACATACACCTTGTACGCTCGTAGGGACTGGAATGCAAGTCTGCTAGTTCAAGATGTCACCGTGCATTTGGGATCTCTTGTCAATTTGGAAGGAAGGGAGAAAACAGGCAACATCTGAGCCAGCTGAACATGATGGCAGCTGCACATCACTCTGTACCCTTTACCACAAGCCCAGACTCACTCCCTATGCTCGCTCCTGTGGTTTGCACCTTGTAATCCCCCACTGCGCTGCTAGAACCAGTATCAGACTGGCACTGTGATCCTGAGGACAGGAGAGTTGTGCTGCAGATGGGAACAGCACAATAGCAGCACAGCCACGTTGCCTGCTAAGGCTTGATGCGTTGCAGCCAGCAAGCTAATAGCAAAGCTATCGCTTTCCCAATGAAGGAAGCCTATGCAGAATAATGGGCTGAGCCACTGATTTTGCCTACATGTGTCTGTGCTGGCAAATGGGGCATTCCCGGGCCAGGAGGGCTCAGGAAGCTGACTAAAGCTGGACCGGGCCCAGGAATGCCCCCTTCAGTGCTGGCATGATGAGCTCCTGTGCCAAAGAAGTGTTGCTACCAAAACTGCCCTGGCGCCTGGGTGTCGTGCTGCTGCGTAGCTCCCCATCACTGGGGAGCAGTGGCGTAGGAAGTTAAGAGCTCATGTATCTAATCTGGAGGAACCGGGTTTGATTCTCCGATCTGTCATCTGAGCTGTGGAGGCTTATCTGGGGAATTCAGATTAGCCTGTGCACTCCCACACACACCAGCTGGGTGACCTTGGGCTAGTCACAGCTTCTCGGAGCTCTCTCAGCCCCACCTACCTCACAGGGTGTTTGTTGTGAAGGGGGAAGCGCAAGGAGATTGTCAGCCCCTTTGAGTCTCCTGCAGGAGAGAAAGGGGGGATATAAATCCAAAACTATCTTCTCTAAATGCCCCTTATGCTGGTGTAAGTGGCATTTACCCCAGGGTCATGCCACCTGCTGCGTGGTTTTGGCCCTCCCCACCAGATTGTGCTGTGAGATGTCTTCATAGATGTCTCTCCTCCAGAAGAAGCATCTCAAGTGCCTGTTTGTATATATGTCTTTGTAAAAAAATTGGGGGGGGGGGGCGCGAGGGTTGAATATTGTGTGTGGCAGCTGCTTTGAGTTTATAAATAAAAGGAGGGTTCTCAGTTTGGAAAGAAAAACAAAATAGCCGTTGGCTCAGGTACTGTTTCTTTTTTTTTTAACTTGGAAAAGTACAGAGGTATTTTTTTAAATGAAGCTATATGACTTTTCATTCCATTTCTTGCTGCCTACAGTTCACCTCATGCAAGTTCATCTGCTTTCCAAATCCCACAGTTTCCCCAGGTCAAGCAAATAGTTTCAAAACAGATGCTTCAAGGTAAACGGTACCCACCTTGTTGCTGATGGGAGAGCCATCCATTCCGCCAAGACTCCTTGACCCAGATGGAGGCACCTGGTACACATCTTGCCCCTGAAGACCGTGACTAGTTGGTATCTGGTAGATACCCTGATTCATGTATGAAGGAGGCACTTGGTAGACAGGGTCGCGAGGAGAAGCATGTGCACTTGGTACTTGGTAGACCTTCTGCTGGTTAAAGGGTTGAGGGACTGATCCTGCACTTGGTGTTTCCTGGTGAGGAGGACTCTCCGGGATAGGACCTATCAGAAGTTTCACACGGTTGCCGGGGACAATGCCTTGCCTTCCATGTAAGGAGCAGAGCCACCACCCTTCCAGTCCTTCAGTGTTCTGCTCTATCACGGTCAAAATGTCACCTTTGCGGAAGGCCAACTCTTCTGCGCATTCGGGGACATTGTCATAGAGGGCTCTTGCCATCAGATTCTGTAAACATACCAAAAAGACAGAGGGAACTTAAGCATACAGTCAATTGTGGGTACGCCTGGTTTCTTTAAAGTAAAAAACAACGTCACATAGAAGTACCATTAAATAAGCATGACCTATACATCAGTATTCATGTGGCTGAATCCCAGAGCCATCAAAGTGACACCTTCCACTCCTATTCCCAGAGGTGGGATCCAGCAGGTTCTCACAGGTTCCCAAGAGTAGGTTACTAATTATTTGTGTGTGCCGAGAGGGGGTTACTAATTGGTGATTTTGCCACATTATTTTTGCCTTAGTTACGCCCCTCCTCTCAGCAGTAGCGCGCAGAACTTGAAGCAGCCTAGCAGGAGGTGCACCGGCATGCGTGGCAGCCTGCGCCTGCGTGCATTTGTTTCCCGCCCAAGGACCAGTGCAGCGGCTGCGTCCTTGCCACAGCCCTGCCCAGGAATGCCCCGCCCCCAGAATGCTCGGCCACGCCCTGTTGTGCCCCGCCCAGCCCCATTGGCGCTACGCCACAGTTTGAATCCCACCACCATGGGAACCTGTTACTAAAATTTTTGGATCCCACCACTGACTATTCCTATTTCATTCTTTAAGCATTAAAAGATTACGTTCAGACGGCACAAAATGGCACCTCATCCGGGATCAGCTGCTTGAAGCCACGTGACTTCAGTGTCAGAACGGAGCCACCTAAACATGTTTTAGGGATGCCTAATCATGGAATTCTTTACACAGAGGATATTTTTTAAAAACCACAGAAGTCAAAACACAGTATTTCTGCCATGAAATAAAATACAAATACTAAGAAATTTTCTATCAACGCAGCTAAGATAGAAACTAATATTGTACACGTATAACCAGGAGATCTCTTCATTCGCCTTGAAGTCTAGGAATTAGAAAGTTATGTGTTTTCTTTGCTGCGGTGTTCTCCTAGGAAAAGATGCTTAGTACCTTTACTGGCAAACATTGGGCACGCCAAATTTGCCTCAAAAAACCTTGCTTATGCTGAACAGGAGAATGGGTTGCAAAACTCTGGTTTCTGCATTTGGAAAACCACTTTTAATATTTCGTAAGGTTTCTCTGATGATAGAAAAGGGTGGATGATGTCCCGGGCTTAATTCTTAATCCTGCCATTAACTCACCACATTGCCTTGAGCAAATCCCCTTTCTCAGCCTCAGTTCCTGTTCTAGATAATGGGAATTATTGTTGGAAAAAGCAACGAGGCCGAATTTGCATAGGAAGTTTACTGTTGATGGAGGGAGGGGGTTGTTTGCTCAAAATGCTCCCTCCAGATCTAGCCCCTCCCCTCTGGTGCCACTTCAACTGCCAGGGTGTGTTATATTGGCCTCAGAGAAAAGATGTTAACTGCCTTTCTGTTTACTGTTGTACTGTCGTGTTTCTATAATGTTATGAAGTGCAGCTGTTATTCTTCTTCCAAAGAAACATTGTTTGATCCCTCTCTAACAATTACAAAGAAGATCTATTTCACCGGATTGTTGGGAGGATGAGAAAGACAAAGTTTATGAAGCCAACTTTCGGCAACTGACAACTCATTCCAAATGGGTGACATCAGCAGGTTCTGACTTTCCGTGCAAAACTTTGATGACAGAATACGAAACACCTTTCCCTTCTCTTTTCCCCACCCAACATATACCCACCAAGCTCAGTTATTTCCTTATAAGGTTGGCACCTCAAAGTTCGGCTCCCTGCTGCAAAATCTTCTGATTCCTTGTAATCTGTGGCTGTGGAGAACAACCTTAAAAGTTATGTGCCCCCCATGTAAAAAAGAAACTAGACATGTAATGTTCTCTACCCTGACATCAAACCCAAATCTAACACCCAGCAGACATATTACCCTTGTAGCAAGTGATCTGCAGCCACAACATTTCTGCACATGTTACCTCAATAACAACAGAAGTGCCAACCACACAGGAAGATCCCCCTCTGTGGTTGTTTGCAACGCTGCTACCATCCTTCAAGACACAGGGTGTTTGTTGTGAGGGGGGAAGGGCAAGGAGATTGTAAGCCCCTTTGAGTCTCCTACAGGAGAGAAAGGGGGGATATAAATCCAAACCTCCTCCTCCTCCTCCTCCTCCTCTTCTTCTTCTTCCTCTTCTTCCTCTTCTTCTTCTTCCTCTTCTTCCTCTTCCTCTTCTTCTTCTTCTTCTTTTTCTTCTTCATATGGAGTTGGGCTTTTCACATGTTTTCTTTGTCTTTTTATCTTACAGCAGTTCCAGAAGAAGCAGCGCTGATGTGGCTCCCAATGCCAACAGGGTATCATGGGTATTAGGCCCCATTTTGTATTAGGGCTTACCATATTGTCTGCCATGGGGACCAATCTCCTGGCCTCCTCTCTTCACTCAACTTGGACCAAAAATGGACACATCACTTCTGGATGTCATGAAGCTCTAGGAATTCCCTAAATCGCTGTGGTTTTTACCAGAGAGATGGAGGAATTCCTAGAGTGTGATAAAGTCACTTCCATGTGATGAGGTCACTTCCAAGTACAACCAGAAGTGATGTTACAATGTTGTTCTCTTCCCCCCACCCAATTTTTGTCCTGCTGGAGAGAAGAAGACATCTGGCAACCCTACTTTATATCCATGACAGAGCTCTTTGGCTGATCTGATACTCACATAATATCATTTCATAACATGAACTTTCTGGTACCTATCTAAAAATATGCTGTCTCCATTCACAGACAAAACATGCTTTGCCTGCCTCACTTTTTTGTAACTGTATACATGACTGTCTGGCACATTCAGTTTTAAGAGTATCAGCCAAGCAAGGCATTCAGAGAAAAGCAGACAATCTGTATGGGCTGTCTTTCTTGGAAACCTTTTCAAAGACCCAGAACACTTCATTTCTTGGCTCGGGTAGCTGGAGCAAAGCATACTGACAGCCATTAACCTGTCTACCCGCTGCATGCCGGAGGAGGCATTCACAACACAGAGGAATAGTGAACTATTGAAAATTAAGAGGGAATGTATCTGAAGCCTTAAAACACTGACATGTGGAACATACGAACAGTCATACTTCCAAGTTGAAGATCTGTGGCTTTTGTGAAGTCTTTCAACAAGTTATAGGTTTATTCTAAATTATGATTGGAGCTCACGCTTCAAGCTAATTTCTGAAGTGTTCCAGTTTTTCAGAACTCCTGCCTGACACCGCTGTTTTTAAGGGAAAGGATTGTTAGGGCTGTCTTAGGTAGTCTCTATAGCACTACATAAAATCAACCCGGGTAAAAGATCAATTTGCATTGCAGGCCAAGGAGGGATCCTGTGGGCTCAAGGCAACATGTAAAAACCACCCCTCAACCAATAAACATGCAACAGTTTGTTTGTGGGTAAAAAATTTAGGCCATAGCCGGAGGTATTTATGAACAAGGAGTTAACAGGAAGCAAAAAATGGCGCAGCATAGGTGGGTGATCCACGCATCGGGGCAGCACGATTGCTGTCCCCCAGAGCCACCCAATTCCTCAGCCTGCCCACTAGAGGAATTGACGGCAAAGGGCAAGATTGTACTGGGGCATGCCAGTTGGGCAATAGACCCCTGTCTTGTGCCTGTTCCACTCTGCCGCAAGCCTAGATAGCCCCTGCTACTCACTGTTAAAAAGACAGGCCATTTAAAATATTTCTTATTTAGAAGTTACTGAAATTTGGCATTAGAACTCCAGATTCAGCAGAACCTCGGTTTTCATCGGTTTCAGTTTTCATCGATTTTTTCAGTGAAAAATTTGTCTCGGTTTTCATCGATTTGCCTCGGTTCTCATTGATTTGCAGTAAGGTGCAGGGGTTTGTGGAGAAAAATCACCCGGACAAAGCTGTTGCAGGCCGTGTCTGCAACTTGTTTAATGACAATGTCTTGCTCCATTTCAGACAAATCTTAAAGAGGCATCAGAAACGACCTCTTTGGAGGTCTTTTGTTTATTCACCAAAAAAAGTGTGTTTGGTGTGTTTTTTGGAGTGCTTAGAACAGATTAATTGGATTTACGTTGATTCCTATGGAAAAGTTTGCCTTGGTTTTCATCGGTTTCAGTTTTCATCGATACTTTTCGGACGGATTACCAATGAAAACCGAGGTTCCACTGTATAGAGAACAATCCCAAGGCAGTCTACACAGAATCAACTCAGGCTCTCTCAATAGGGCTCAGTGCCAGAGAAGTGTTTCAATATTGAACTAATAATCTACTGCACTGGGATCTCATGAAGAAAACCACCTGCCTGGTTTGAAAGTATCAATTTGTTATATTAAAACAGAAAGGTTTGATGAGCTCCTCAATCAGCATTCGATCTCTTCCTTCGCTGCAAGGCCCTTTTCACAGGAATCGTTTACAATGTATCTTGATGCCATACGCCAATGGTGGCGAACCTTTGGCACTCCAGATGTTATGGACAGCCCCTACAATTGGCCATGCTGGCAGGGGCTGATGGGAACTGTAGTTCATAACATCTGGAGTGCCAAAGGTTCGCCACCACAGCCATATGCTAGGGGTTTTTTTGCTTTTACTTCTACATGTTTTCCCTGAGTTTGGTACCAGAAACATTTTCCCTTCATTTTTTCCCTTCATTGTTTTCCTGAGCACCTTTGTGGTGATTTTTTCCTATCCTTTTCTGAGCCAGCTTCCCTTGAGCATGGAATCAGGTTGAAACGGTCTTTGTTTCTACACTCCACCAAACACTTGACCCTTATCTATAATCCCATGTAGTTATCCATTCTCTCCTTCAGCCATTTTCTCCTGTTTTCGAAAGGAATTCTTTTAAAAATCTCTTTCGCATTAACAGTGTAACATAAGGGTACAGACACAAGCTAGGTCGATTGTATCAGCTTTGTCAGTTTCAACCCAAGTGAGCGATTCCACCTTAAGGGAAAGATACATTGTGGGTGCAGTCAAGGACAAATGAAATTGAAAAGGAAAGTAGCTTTTGCAAGGAGAAATTGACAAGGAACTGGTGTAGAAAAGCACCATTGTTACTTTGGCAGTCCCTTGTCAATTTCTTCCTGCAAGAACAGCTTCCCTTATCAATTTCACTTGCTGTGGCGTAGGAGGTTAAGAGCTCGTGTATCTAATCTGGAGGAACCAGGTTTGATTCCCAGCTCTGCTGCCTGAGCTGTGGAGGCTTATCTGGGGAATCCAGATTAGCCTGTACACTCCCACACACGCCAGCTGGGTGACCTTGGGCTAGTCACAGCTTTTCGGAGCTCTCTCAGCCCCACCTACCTCACAGGGTGTTTGTTGTGAGGGGGGGAAGGGCAAGGAGATTGTCAGCCCCTTTGAGTCTCCTGCAGGAGAGAAAGGGGGGATATAAATCCAAACTCTTCTTCTTCTTCCTAACTGCCAACACATTATGTCTTCACCTTAAGGTGACATCACTCATTCAGGATGAAATTGACAAAGCTGATACAATTGATCTGGCTTGTGTCTGTGCCTTTACATTTACAACATGAAGGCAATAGAGAAAAAAAGTTAAAATTCCTTTCAAAAATGGAGGACAAAGTAAAGGAGAAAATGACTGATGGGGAGAATTGGCCTTTTGCGGTATACTGTTAGGAATAATATATTTTCAACAGTATCATGTGGAATAAATTCAACTAAAGAGACAAGGGGGGAAGCAATGGGGGGAATGGAGGTGTGCGGACCGATTTCATAGAAAATGTTTCCAAGACACAAGGTCTGATCACTGAGAAAATCTGTGGTAAGCTGTGCTTGTGGTAAAGGCCTAGAATCTGAAGGGAGAAGCAACTAGGTTCCACTCTCTTTATTTCTTCTGAGGACTTCCATTGTTAGTTCACTTGTTCTAAAATCAACAAAGTCTATCCACAAAAAACCTACACATCTATGTCAGACAACTTTCGATGTCTCCCAAACCATGGGAATTCTGACATTAAGAAGTGGCCAAATTTCTGCTGTTAGTATATACGTTTGCTCCTGTACAAGGACAAACCGACCACCCAAGCACAAGACTGCTCTTCAATGAAAAAGTGAAATCTAACAATCAATTTCATTTTGTTAAAACAAAGTCCGTTTCCTTTCCAGAGCTCTGCTTTCTCTTCCTTGGGCCAGATGTGAATAAAGCACACCAGTTTCCATAGCCTAAGTTTTATGAGGTGGTAATATAGCCAATAAGTGCCATGTTAAATTAGCTTTGACCTCTCCCAGCCTACTGTTCCAGGTCCCTATTTCACAGCTGGGTGGACGACAGACAGTTATTGTGTTTGACCAGGCAAGGAGAACCATCCCTGTTTCAACGTTTAATTGGACAAAATGCACTGAAAACAGTAGGAGAAAAAATTAAGAGTGACAAAGTGTCAGCCATAATTTGGAGGGCTTCCCAATGCTAACAAAGGGGAACCAGTTACGGCCTCTCCTCCTCCATCCCCTCAAAAGCTCGACTGGATGGCTATTATGGGTTGTTTCATGCTTCTATGGCTCTGTGGATTACAGTTGCTCAACAATGTCAAAGTTGCCAAGGATGGATAGTAACCATCCCACAGCGACATCTATGAAATCGGTGGGCTTAGAGTGGAGTAACTCTAATCAGGATTGTACTGTCATGTGAAAATAATTTCCCCTCCACTCATTTCATCATCAATAATTTCACTCATCAATCAATCGTCCATAATTTCAGCAGTGATACCAACAAATGCCAGCACATTTGTCTCTCCAGCACCTAATACTTGTGTAGTGGGAGAGAGAATCAGAGGGTTTGGAGTACATACCACCAATATTTTTTTTATTTTTTAAAAATTTATTATTAGTTTTATATACCGCCCTCCCCCTGAGGGCTCAGGTCGGTTCACAACAGGTTAAAACAAACATTAAAACATAATTTAATATCAATTATATAAAAACAGAACCCATTTTAAAATGTGGATGGCGTCTGACTACTCCCCTCCCCCCCTTGTGCCCACGGGAGGCCAGATGACATGGTAGATGTTTTTTTAAAAAAACTAGGCTGGCCAAACGCCTGGCGGAACAGGTCTGTCTTGCAGGCCCTGCAGAAACTCTGTAAGTCCCGCAGGACCCTGATCTCCCTAGGGAGCCTGTTCCACCAGGTAGGGGCCAGGGCTGAAAAGGCCCTGCCCCTCGTCGAGGCCAGCCTGATCATTTTGGCGCCAGGGATCACAAGTAGGTCCTCCTCCGAGGAGGACCTACCTATGTGGATGAAATAGAGATTATATCCATCTCTATTTCTCCTTAGCAGCTAAGTCAGGTGAGTCTGTCAAAACTAATGGTATGACGGTGGGCCGATAAACTGAAGCTCAATCCAGACAAGACTGAGTTTGCTGTTGGTGAATGGAGTTAGAAACTGCTCAAGAATTACAAAACTAGACTGCCTTGTGGGGAGGGGATTGCACAGCCCTTGAAGGAGCAGGTTGACAGGTTGGGGGAGCTTCTGGATCCTGTTCTGTGGTTGGAGCACCAGGTCTCCTCTGTAGGGTTGCCAACCTCCAGGTGAGACCTTGAAATCTCCTAGAGTAACTGATCTCCAGACATCAGAAATCAGTTCCCCTGGGGGAAAATGACTGCTTTTGAGGATGGACTCTATAGTATTATACCCTCCCCCTCCCTAGACCTCACCCACCCAAGTAGGTTTGCCAGGTATCCCCTGGCAACCAGGGGGGAGGGAGAACTTACTAGCTGTAACCACAGGCCAGCAATGATATCACTTCTGGAAGTGACATCATCGCATCACTGGGGACAACAGGAACACTCTGGTATTTGAGAAAAAAATCTAGAGTAGAAGCTATTTTTACCATTGGTTTTTGCCTAGATATCACAGTGTTCCCATGGTTGTCGGTGACACGATGATGTCACTTTAAGAAGTGCTGTTGATGTTTCAGCACAGGACTTCATTTACAGCTATACTCTGTTCCACAGAGAGATAACAGTGTGGTCAGTTGTGGTGCAGTGGTTGAGAAAACACTATGCTTCCGCATTACACTATAGCAAAATGCATTATTTTGTGCATTACTGAACATGGGGCTTTGATACAAGAGCATTTATAGTTCATCAAATGTCTATCAAACGGATGGGGGAGCAGCGCTAGGTAGGCGGAGCGTTCTACAATTAAGAAGGTCTAGCATGCTTTGTTCTGTGGCAGAGGAATATACAACTCTACTATTATCTTTCTGGGGTATAGTAAGTAAGTCTCCCCATTGGCTAGCTCAGAGGTCAGCAACCTTTACCACCCAAAGAGCCATTTGGACCCGATTTCCACGGCCCCAAAGATCTACTGAGCCGGAGAGGCGGCTCCACATGGAGCCGCCTCCGGTTCGGCCCCTCGACTCACCTTTCCTTCCAGCGCTGCTCTGGAGGGCTGGAGAGACATGCCCACGCTACCCACCGACCTCCAGGCCATGCGGAGCTGCAGTATAAGGCTGAGAGAGCTGCATGCGGCTCCGGAGCCGCGGGTTGCAGACCCCTGGGCTAGCTGAATGGCTCTGGAGGGGGAGGGGTTTCGAAGCAGGGGGCCCCTGTTCCTGGGGGGCGGGATGGTAACTCTATACCCTGGGCTGTAATCCCAAAATCTCGAGGAATTTCCCAACTGGAGTTGGTGACCCTACCTCTGTGGCCATGCCTTTTCTCAGCTTTAGCAGCTATATCTATTCCTCAAAAAGCACAAGTTGGCCACTGTGATCCACACGGATTGCATAAAGGCTAGATTACTGTAATGCGCTCTATGTGGTGCTCCTCTGAAAATAGCAGGAACAAAATGTGGCAGCCAAACCATTGTCAGCATCTGGATGCAAGGACCACATCCTGCCAGTGTTGGAAGATCTGAACTGGTGGCCCATTTGTTTCTGGGCCCAATTCAAAGCGCTAGTTCTTGCCTTTGAATCTCTAAATGGCTTATGGATGAGGTACCTGAAGGACTGTGGGTATGCTGTCAAGTCACAGCTAACTTATGGCAACGCCACAGGGTTATCAAGAGACATTAGGAGGTGGTTTGCCATTGCTTACCTCTGAGAGAGTTCTGAGAGAACTGTGACTGGCCCAAGGTTATCCAGCAGGCTTCATGTGGAGGAGTGGGGAATTGAATCTGATTCTCCAGATCAGAGTCGCTGCTTTTTACCACCACATCATGCTGGCTCTCCATGGTAACACATAGAACATCTCAAAATCAGTCCGTGGCATTTCCAGTTAGAGGTTCTGAGAACCTTTCTCTGCTTAAGAACTTGGAGACCAACTTAGTCAGTGGACAACGATCTACATGGACCCATAATATGACTCAGTCTAAGGCAGTGATGGTGAAGCTTTTCAAGACCGAGTGGCCAAATTGCAACCCAAAACCCACTTATTTATCGCAAAGTGCCAACATGGCAATTTAACCTGAATACTGAGGTTTTAGTTTAGAAAAAATGGTTGGCTCCGAGGCGTGCGTTACTCAGGAGTAAGGTTGATGGTAGTTGGCTTTGCTTTGAAGCAACCGTGCAACTCTTCAAACGGGTGAATCACGACCCTAGGAGGGTTTACTCAGAAGCAAGCCCCATTGCCAGCAACCAAGCTTACTCCCAGGTAAAGGATCGCACTTCAGTTCTTTGCATGAAAAATCAGTGGGGTTTAACAGTGCTTAACAGGGTTACCTACCCTGCTTCCCCAAAACTAGGTCTTAGATTTAACGCTAATAATCGAGCCCAGCGGCCCAGGCCAGCCTAGATGTGTGGGGGGGGGAGGGGCGATTCCCCCCCACATGACGAACTCTGTTTGCACATGCCAACCTGTGCCAGAGGTTCGCCACCATTGGTCTAGGGTAGATTCAAATGTTGAAAAAGATTATTATTATTATTATTTGTTTAATTTAATATACCGCCCTATCCCCGAGGGGCTCAGGGCGGAGTACAACATAAAAACATCATACATAAAATTGTCACAAAATTATCGCCATAAATACAATTAAAACAACAGTTAATTCCTAATACAGCGTCCCATGAAACCCTTGCTTAAACCCTCTCCAGAAATATATATATACAATGGGTCCCAATAGTATGAGGGACCCATATGGGGCAAAGAGGAGGGGCAGGGGCAGGGGCAGGGGGCACCCTCAGTGGCTGGTCTCACCAAAGGCCCGGTGGAACAACTCGGTCTTACAGGCCCTGCGTAATTCTCCAAGGTCCCGCAGGGCCCAGACAGCTGGAGGGAGAGTGTTCCACCAGGCCGGCGCCAGTGCCGTAAAGGCCCTGGCCCGAGTAGAGGCCAACCGCGTCATTGAGGGGCCAGGGACTTCCAGTAAATTGGCCTCTGCCGAGCGCAGAGGTCGAACCGGGACATATGGGGTAATGCGGTCCCGAAGGTACGAGGGTCCCAGGCCGCGTAAGGCCTTAAAGGTCAACACCCACACCTTGAAGATGATTCGGAATTCAACTGGGACATGCTATCATGTCCAAGCCAAAGCAAGCACTTAAATTCACTGAGATGGTGAGGGGGGAGGGAATCACCGTATGAAAAATAACAGTTACGCTCTCAAAAGTAGAATTTCTGTCGGCTCATTCATTTTCACACTCAAGGCAAGCGGATGAAAGACATTTTCAGGCTGCAGACGCAGGGAAAGCTTTGAAACGACAAAGGGGAAAGAGGTCAAACTCGAGCCAGGGTGGGAAAGCTGGGAGTATCCATCCTGCCTCACAAAGTAAACAAAGAGAATGACGTGAGTAACAGGACGGTGGTAGATGCAGGCAGCCTTGAAGCAAACAGTGAGAGACGATAACTACAGCATGTGGAGATTAAGCACAATGGTTTCTTTGCCCAGCTAACCGCATCTGGTCCGAATGCCCCCCTACAGAACTCCTCGCTTAGATCCTCCCCACCAGACAACAATAACTAATAAAAAAATGGCTTCGCAATCTTTTCTGTGCCAGCCACTCCTGCCCCAGCTGGGGAAGAAGGAGGGGAATAAAATGTCCCCGAGCACGTAGGTTTGTGTACACTCAACCGTATACCAGAATGATTAACTCTTTTTCATTTACAGCCACCTACGCAGCGCAGTGTAGAGTTTATTATTACAGCTACCAAGGAAACTATCACCTTCGCCGAGCAAAGAAGAAATTCCTGCTCACTTCCCACTCTCAGCTGTTTCACCCTCGCTCTGCACCCCCCGTCCCACCCCACCTAAAGTTTAGACAGTAACAGGGAGGAGGGAGACATTAAATGAAAAGAATGTATGCATCTGTAACAAACAAACAAACAAAAACTCTTCAGCAAGCGGCTGTAATTTGACATTATTCTTTCTTTTAATCAGCAAGAAGGCTTGTTTGTCTCGAATAGTTTATTGTTCGTCTTGAATGCAGTTTATTGTCCTTTCTCTGCATCCTTTGCTTTTGTGCCACATAAGCAATTGGGCATGGTGACCCAAATTGCGGCAAGTTAATTTCGGGGGGTACAAAAGTTCTGAGCCCTGCGGTGCCCTCCCCAATCCTGTGTGAACGTAAGAAAAACAATCTAGCAATAGGCACAGAATGCTGAATCCTGAGAATCTCAGCCTTCATTTAAAAAAAAACAAGTTTCTGGTCCTTGTGGGTGGGCAAATTGCTTTGGGAGTGTGCCGGCAATGTCTAGTTAGGTCTCCAAAGCCAAAGTAGAGCTACTAGCTGTGGCTAGGGTCCTGACAACTGCCTATAGCACAGTGATGGTGAACCTTTTTGAGACCAAGTGCCCAAATTGCAACCCAAACCCCACTTATTTATCGCAAAGTGCCAACCCGGCAATTTAACCTGAATGCTGAGGTTTTAGTTTAGAAAAAAACGGTT